>NC_056748.1:486877838-487185338 GCF_019279795.1 Protopterus annectens | reverse complement strand
CAGATTCCTAAGCTACCAGGACACCTGGTGGAAGGAAAACACGTATGGGATCGGGACTGTACATCCAGCTTGTAGTGAGACACAAAGATATGTACAGTAGACAAAGTAACTGCAGCATAAATCTTGAGAACAGGAGCCTTGCCCATAAAGGCAGTAGAAGCAGCTATCACCCTGGTAGAATGAGGTTTTGGTTTGTTATACAAGGACAATCTCAATTTCTTGTACACAAACACTATACATTTAGAAAGCCACTGGGATACAGTGACTTTTGATATTCCTTATTCAATTTTATCTTTAATGACAGCAATGAAAAGCTGATCAGACTTCCTAATATCCTTAACTCTATGTAAATAAAATCTGAGCTGTCGAACATCAAACAAATGTAGAATATACCCTTCCTTTGTTAGAAAATTTTGGGAAGAACACTAGCAGATTGATAGTCTGATTAAGGTTAATTTCAGACGCCACCTTTCGGAGAAAATTAGGATGTGGTCTTAGGCACACTGTCTTGATGAAAGACCAGATATGAAGGCTTACATGATACGGCCTGCAACTCCAAATCAACCTTATGGACATGACAGCCACCAGAAACAGGATTTTCTGAGAAAGATATTTTAAGTCTGCTGCAGTAGCAGGCTTGAAAGAAGCATTTGTTAAAGTCTGAAGTATGACAGTAATGTTCCACAGAGGAACTGGATCTCTTATTGGTGGTCTTAAAAGGAAAGTTCCTTTCAAAAAGCCTTTTGAAAATTTTGAAGAAGCAACAGAAGTCTGATCTTGCCAAATATGAAAATTGGTGATGGCTGATAACTATCTTGATGGTTGAGAAGTTGAATCCTTTGTGAAAAAGCTCTGCCAAGAAATCCAGAATGGATGGAAGGGGAGCTCAAAAAGCATCTAGTACTTTGGAATAATCAATACTCCATTTACAGAAATACATTTTTGTAGTATTAGGTTTCTGTGAAGAAGACAAAATGTGGTATACTGGAGCAGAAAGCCTGGCATCTCCGATCAAAGTCAAAACTGGAGGAACCATGCATTTAATTTCAGGGTACTTATGTCCTAGTGAGGCTGACCAGACAGATGATTCAGAAGATCTGGATAAGGATCAAGAACCCAGGGTGACTGTATCTGAGGCTGCCAGAGGAAGAGAAAAATCAAACTTGCCAGGCCAAAAGTGGGCAATGAAGATAGCTCTGTCCTTGCACCTTTCAGCTTTCTAAAGAAATTTTGTTTTGAGAGGAATAGGAGGAAGTGCATAAAAGGAGACCCAAGGGGCTAACTGTAGACTAGGGCTTCCCCCAGTGATGGCCCCTATGGAGGGATCAGGACAAAGTGACTTGCTGCACTTGTTTGGATGAAAAGCAAAAAGATCTCAGCAAGGCTGTCCCTAGTGACTGAAAATCTGGATTGCCACTGACCAACTGAGGAACCACTCAAGGGGCAGGAGAATAGATCTCCTCAATTTGTCTGCCAGAACATTTGAAGTGCACGGTATGTGCATTGCAGTCAGAAAGTTAAAGGAAGGCAACACCCATTGCCAAACCCTCATGACTTCCTGGCATGGTGGATATGATCAAGTTCCTCCCTGCTTTTTGAAATAAGACTATTGCCATGTTATCTGTTTGTATAGCTATCATACCCTCAGAGAGGGAGTTCTGAAATGCGTGCAACATTAGGAGGGCTGCCTTCATCTCCAAAACATTGATGTGAGACTGGCCTCTATGGGTGACTAAGAACCTCGAACCATCTTCTCCTCAAAATGCCCTCCACTGCTCCAGAAGCGAAGCATCCATCGTGACTGCGGCTACCGGAGATGGAGGGGGAGAATAGTCCATCCTTTGACACAATGGGAGGGGCCAACTGTCAATTAATGTATTTCTTGCAAATCGATGTGAGGCATATCGGTGAGTGCACTGGATGAGACATCAGGGACTACTGAACTCTGATAGTCCACTGCAGAACTCTCATGTAGCATCTTGCATGAGGAACCACTGTGACTGAAGCAACCATTAAACCTAAAAGTTGGAGGATAATTCTCGCAGGAGGAGGAGAACTTCTGAAGCTACCTGTTCAAGGGATGACATCCTGGACTGTGGAAGTTTAAGTGTTTGCATTCCAGTGGCATCCGATAAACTATCTGCTGCATCACTGTTAGTGGACTCTCTGCATGACTATGATTCCCAACTACAGGGCAAGGTGGAGCAAGAAAGTACAGTTTTGTACCTACCATAAATGTAGATGTTCGAGTGCTCATACAGCTGCAGTCATAACAGATGGGTTATCCTGCCGTCAGGCGGGTCCTCGGTCGGCCGAATTCCAAAGTCTAGGTCAGGCGTTGGTTGTAGTCGCTTCTGCCCTGACGTCAGTGCGGCAGGGGTATAAAAGAACCAGCCGACGCCATCTTCTTCAGTTTTTCTTGCCCCAGATGCCAGGAGCCCCCAGAAGGAAGGCAAAACAAACTTATGTAGTCATGCAATATAGAATAATCAAAAAACAGTAGTTTGCAAGCAAATACACCATAAAAGAATACCCCAAATAGGTTGTATGAGAAGGTGTTTGTCATAAGGCCTGTCCTAAGAGGGGATGGTGGGAGGGAAACCTGGACTGCAGCTGTATGAGCACTCGAACATTTGCATTTATGGTAGGTACAAAACTGTACTATGTTCATCGTGTATACAGCTGCAGTCATAACAGATGGGTAGAATCCCAAAGCTAAGTAGGGGTGGCAGGCACTAAGTGGAACTAGGAGGAGCCAGGATGCCCTGCAAGACAGCTGTGGCAAATCCCGCTCTAGATTTTGAGTAAAGTGGAAGGTGATAGTGTTTGGAGAAAGTGTGCACTGAACTCCAAGTGGCTGCTTCCAAAATGTCCTTGGTAGGGACTGCCCTGAGGAAAGCTGCAGAGGTAGCTGTGGCCCTTGTGGAGTGGGACCTGATGCTTGAAGGCACAGCTTTTCCATGAAATGAGTAATAAAAGCGTATGCAGTGGGCTATCCATTTTGAAATTGTCTGTTTGGAGATAGCCTTTCCTTGAGCACCTGTAGCATAGGACACAAAGAGTTGCTCGGATTTCCTGAATGGCTTTGTCCTGTCCAAATAATAATGTAGTTGTCTGTGAATGTCCAAGGAAGGCAGTAGTCTTTCCCCTTTGTTTTGTGGGTTAGGGTAAAAGGTAGGTAAAGAGGATAGTCTGATTCAAGGCTACACTGGATACTACCTTTGGCATAAAGGTAGGGTTGGTTCATAAGGAAACTCTGTCCTGATGGAAAATGATAAAAGGTTGCACAGCCATGAGGGCCTGTAATTCCGAAACCCTGCGTGCTGAGGTGACAGCCAGAAGGAAGGCTGTTTTCCACGACAAATATTGTAGTTCTGTTGAAGCAGCTGGCTCAAATGGAGGAAGGGTCAGTTTTTCCAATATGAAGTTGAGGTCCCAATCAGGGACTGGTGGTTTCCTTGGGGGTTTTATATTCTTAGCCCCTCTGAGGAACTGTCTTAAGAGAGGATGGGAGAATAAAGGAGGATCCGTGTTGTATTGTGCAGAAATGGCTGAAGCATGGATTTTGATGGAGGAGAAGGAAAGTCCACTGTTTAACATCTCAGCTAGGTACTGTAACATTTGAGGTATATTTATTACCCAGGGATTCTGGCCCTTTTTCTGATTCCAGGCACAAAACCGCTTCCATTTGGCGGAGTAGGCTTTTCTAGTAGAAGGTCTTCTGGCCTCCAAGATGACATCCTGCACCTCCTTGGAGAGGAGGGTCCGTTGTGAAATCAAGGGATTCTCCATGCAGCTAGATTTAGGGTTTTGAGCTGGCTGTGAAGTGTTTTGAAGTTGTGCTGGGACAACAGAAGAGGCACTAGAGGTAGGATCCATGGTGGGGAATGAGTCAGGCTCTTCAGGAGTGGATACCAGTGTTGTCTTGGCCAGTCTGGAGCAATGAGAATCATTTTCGGCCTCTCTGCTCTGGCTTTTAATAGAACTTTGGGCAGCAGAGGGAGAGGCGGAAAGGCATAGACTGTCAATGTTGTCTAATTGAAGGAAAGTGCGTCCACTTTCCAGGCCTGTGGATGATAGGTCCTTGTGCAAAATTTTTTCAGTTGGTAATTTCTGTGGGTAGCAAAGAGATCTATGTCTGGCTGTCCCCATGCCTGAGTTATCCTTGCGAAAACTTGAGGATGCAACTTCCATTCGTGTGGATCTGTCATATTTCTGCTTAGGCTGTCTGCCAGTGTGTTTTCCTTCCCTGGCAGGAATTGTGCCTGAAGTTGGATTTGCAATTCCAGAGCTGTGTTCCAAAGGGTCATGGCTAGTCTACACAGGGGGTATGAATGAGTTCCCCCCTGTTTGTTTATGTACCACATCACTGTGGTGTTGTCTGTCCTTATCAATAGCTGGCCTGGATGCAGTAGGTCTTTGAAGGCCATAATAGCATTTTGCACTGCTAGCATTTCCTTTTGGTTGATGTGTAGGTGCTTCTCTTTTTGGGACCATTTTCCCTGAATGCACTGATCTTTCATGTGTACCCCCCAGGCGTAGTCCGAGGTGTCTGTTGTGATGATTTGATTTGCTTGAGGTATGCAGAAAGGGAGACCTTTGTTTCTTTGGCATGCTTGAGCCCACCACAGAAATTCCTTTTGAAGACATGGAATGAGTGGTATAATTGTTTCCAAACTGTGGCTGTGTTGAGACCATAAGTTTTTTAGGTACCATTGAAGCTTCCTCATATGCAGCTTTGCACATGGGATCAGTAGGATGCAAGATGCCATGAATCCCAGAGCCTGCAGGACTTTCCTTGCAGTCAGCCTGGTGACGGTTGCCATTTTGCTGAAGTATTGAGATAGTTGCCCTTGTTTGTCTGGCGTGAGGTAGGCCATCTGGGTGTTTGTATTCAAGCTGGCACCCAGGAAAATTATTGTTTGAGAGGGTATTAGTTTTGATTTCTTTTTGTTGACTGTGTATCCCAGAAAGTTCAACAGTCTTATTACAAACGCCAGGTGTTTCATAAGTATGTCCTTGCTGTCCGCTTGGATCAGGCAGTCGTCCAGATATGGGTATATTTGTATTCCTTGAAGTCTGCAGAAGGCAATTACTGATGCCAGGCATTTCATAAACACTCTGGGTGCAGTAGATAAGCCAAAGGGCAATGCAGAGAATGGATAATGGGTTGAACCTGCAAGAAATCTGAGGTATCTTCTGCAATCTTGTCTGATAGGGACATGCAGGTATGCCTCCTTGAGGTCCAATGTTACCAGCCAAGACTCCTTGCCCAGCATGGGAAGAAGCTGCTGTAATGTGAGCATCTTGAATTTTGGTACCTGTAAATATGCGTTTAGGATGGATAGATCTAAAATAGGTCTCCAATCTTTGTCTTTCCTTGGTACCAGGAATAGTCTGTAATAAAACCCTTGACCTTGTTCTTTTGCAGGCACCTCGAATAGCTTTCATGATCATGAGAGCTGAAATTTGTTTTTGTGCCTCTGCCCTTTGATTTTGTGGCAGGTTTGGCATGCCTCTCATTTTTGGAAGGGTGTGAAAGTGGAATCTGTAGCCTTTGTCTATAATGTCCAGGATCCATTTGTCTTTTGTGACAATATGCCAATTTTTTGAGAATAATGCCAGTTTTCCGCCTAAAGGTGCTGCCATTAAAGCTTTGCTTGGCAGGTAAAGGGGAAAGTCATTGTGTCTGCTTTCTGAATGACTGTGATCTATCTTCTCCACCTCTTGGGGTTGGTGCTTGCCATTGCCTGGCTCTGAATGATCCTTGAGATTGCCCTCTACCTCTCAGGTGCCTGTATCTGCCTCTTTGAGGTCTGTCCGTGGCTGGAAAGGACCAATTTTTTGAAGGCCAGTTTCTGCTGAAACGTGGAGGTTGTACCTGCAGGAAATCTTTCACTGTTTGCATTGATCTCGCCTTTTCCTCCATTTTCTTTAGTACCTCCTCAGCTTTAACACCAAACAATACATCTTTTTGAAGAGGTGCATCTAGTAATTTAGCTTTGACATGATCTGGTAAGGCTTGTTCTTTGAGCCAAGCATGTCTACGTATGACAGACCCTGTAACAGCAGCTCTACATGAGGCCTCTAAAGCATCAAAACCACACTGCAAGGTATGTTTACCCACTTGCTCTGCACTATGCAACAAATCCTGCAACTCTTTTAAATCTGGTTGCTCAGGTTGTGTCATTTTGCTTTTCAACTCAGATAATAAAAACTGTTGATACTTTAACATATGGAGCTGACAGTTTAATGCCCTCATGGTTAAAGTGGCCGAGGTATACACCTTTCCCCCCACCTTTCTAAAGCTCTGGAATCTCTCTCTGAAGTTAATGGGTTTTTAGCAGTAGAGGCCTTAATGCCCTTGGGGCTCTCTGAAATAGTTTCTGGGTCAGCAGTATGGCTTTTGTATAGGAACTGGTCTGAATCAGGAACCTGGTAATACCTGTCTGGTTTAACAGGAGCTGGAGGTAAAGAATCTGGGTTGAGGCTGGCTTCTGTGTACACATCATCTAATATATCTAAGACAGGAGGGATAGCCAGAGGCCTATGCTGGGGGAGCAAGAGAAAATCCCTGAGCCTTTTCTTGGAATCTGAGTAATCTTGGCCTTCCCAGTGAAAGTGTTCCCTCAAAGTATGTAGGGTTTCCCCAAAAGAGTAGTCCTCAGGGGGGGAGACCGAGGGAATAGACTCCTCTGCATCAGAGTCTTCAAAAGGAGAATATGTATATTCCTGGTCCTCAGAATGTTCAGAGGTAATAGAGGCTTGATCTGAGGAAGGGTAGTCTTCCTCTAATCTGGGCCTTTTGTCCGAGGGGGGTTGAGAACCCCTGATAAGAGTAATCAAATCCTCAGCCATTTTGAGTATCTGTTTTTTAGGCATGGGGCCTTGAGAGGGGATATGTGGTCCTTGTTTTTTAGTTTTCATGGCTGCTTTAGATTTTGTGAAAGCCTTAATAGAGAAGGAGGAAGGCCTGAAGACACCTTGAGAAATGGCAGGCCTGTCTAAACTCTGGGTTTAATCCAAAACAAACACAAAAACCACAAAAAAATGGATGAATGGTGCAAAAGACAGCCAATAAACAAAAAAGCACCACCACGAACCAAGTAGGATAGCCTCGCTCCATTTAATAGACAGTGACACACATTAACGCAAACCACATGTAAGCAATGTTTTCGTCATCAACTTCTTCAGATAGTCTAACAGACCTCCTGGTCTTAATGATATGATTTCTTTAGCGCCAGTATTGAAACTAAGATCTGCTAAACTGTAAAAGCCTTTATTTAATGTTTTTATCAATATTTTGATCATTTTTTTATCAATAATTTTTTCATTAATTTTATCAACAACTGTTATTAACAACTTTGTATTTTAACACTACTTAGTAAAAACATAGTAGGAATTGTTCATTTATAGTATTTATTTAGAAGCAAAGGTTTAATTTGGTTGTTATTTATACTAATATGTTTTTAGCCACATGGGGAGCTAAAGTACAACACTTGCTATTAAGTCAAGCACAATTAGTTAAACTTTTTAAATGGTTTTAAATTGTTTCAGGGAATTAATTATAGTATTTAACACAAAGCAAATGATAGATACTTGAAGGTTTGTGTTATTTATGTGTTACTTGTGTTATTTATGTTTTAATATCAGTGTACTTATGGAACTATGCGTTTTATATTCATTTTTAAAGTGAGAGATGTCACTTGTATTTTAGTCAACATCTGTTTTCTCATTGGACTACAGAGTGAATTAAGTCATATATAAGGGGGATGTGTGGGATTTTTAGACTATCTGAAGAAGTTGATGACGAAAACGTTGCTTACATGTGGTTTGCGTTAATGTGTGTCACTGTCTATTAAACGGAGCGAGGCTATCCTACTTGGTTCGTGGTGGTGCTTTTTTGTTTATAAACTCTGGGTTTCCCCGCCAAAAGTGGTGTCGGTATCTGTAGTCGGAATGGGGGCCGAGGAGCCTGCGACCTCGGGCACAGAAGACACCGGTAATGAAGTGTCATCGGTACTCTGGGGCTGCGTAGGCGCCTCGCTGAGAACCGGAGAACCGGTAGTCGGCCTTAGCGTGGTGTCAGTAGAAGTCGCGGACCTCGTATTTCAGTCCTTATCTTTGCGTCTTTTACTCAAAACTGGGGTCGGAGTATCCGACGACAAAATATAATTCAATTTTTTACAAAAATAGTGATGGGCGAACTCCGCCTGACGCTTAATAGTGCGTTTGATGAATCTAGCACAAAAACGTCAGGCCGAGACGTCGTGGTCTGGGCCTAAGCAAGGAATACAGAAAGAGTGGAAATCCTTATGCGGTATTTGCTTCCCACATGAAATGCAATTATTAACTTTGTCTGACATCGGTCTGAGACAAGAAAAGTTTCCCCAACGGGGTACTTAGCTTTCAAGAAGACTTCGGCTGAAATATTTTCGTAAATCTCAGGAGCTGGCCGACCGGCACTTGCGAACTGCTTCTGCTTCGGGCACCGCGCGGCAAGAAAGACTGGAGAAGATGGCGTCGGCTGGTTCTTTTATACCCCTGCCGCACTGACGTCAGGGAAGAAGCGACTATAACCGACGCCGGACCTAGAATTTGGAATTCGGCCGACCGAGGACCCGCCTGACGGCAGGATAACCCATCTGTTATGACTGCAGCTGTATGCACGATGAACATGTGCCTGTGTTGAATCAATAGGTCCTTGGTTCATATGATGAGAAGCCAATCGTCTAAATATGGAACCTGAACCCCTGCAGTCTAAGATGAGCTGTTAACACTGCCATCCATTTGAACACCCGAGGGGAGCTGTGGTGATCCCAACATGCAGAACTTGGAACTGAAACATTGCCTCCTAGCAGGAAATAGAGAAATCTCCTGGACTGCTTCACTATCTTGATAATGACACTAGGCATCCTGGAGGTCTATCAAGTAACATCCAGTCATCCTTCCTCAGAAGATGTAGACTAGACTGAACCCCATGGCCATCTGAAATTTGGTCTGTTACACAAACTAACGGAGGTCGTTTAATCCAAGATCAACCTTGGATCCCCTGCTTTCTACAAAACTAAAAAGCACCTGGAAGAGACCCCAGATCCTGACTCATCTGGGACAACCTACTGGAGGACTCTGCTGTCTAGCAGCTTTTTTACTGCTGCTGCTGTGGATCCCATCTAACTATTTGGTACATCTGAAATCCTTTTATTTTTCTGTGGAGAGGAAACAAAGGGAACAATGTAGCCTGTGGTGATTATCCTCTGCACCCATCAATCTTGTGTAATGGCCCGCTAGTCTTGACAGTGCGCAAGTCTGGCAACCCTTCAGGAGTGCTAGTAGGGTTTTTCAGTGAAAGGACCACAAAACACCTAATTTTTGCTGTTCTCCTCTGCCTCTAGGATGACATCCGTTGAAGTTACTGTCTGAAGGAGCATCCTGGCTAAATACCGGAGATTTCCTGAACCACAGCTACCCCCCTTTAGTTCCTAGAAAAGGTACTTTGAGAGGGGGTGGAAAAAACAGATTCCTATGTCAGACAGGGATTTCCTTTTCTGCTCACTAGTTTCCTTCACTTTAGGTCCAAACAAGATTGAACCATCAAAAGGGATGTTAATGAAGGACATCTTGAAGCCTTCCCATAAGGCTGCACAAGAGCATCCAGGAATGCCAGCAGATAGCAATGCCAGTGCCTTCTGCCTTGCTGTACCATCACCTGCGTTGACGAGCAGATGCATGGATATGCTTGACAGACTGTAGGGTAGGCAACGGACTCCAACAATTTCTGAATGTTTATTGGTAGGTTGCCTGAGAGAGACGAACAGCTCCTTTGTCAAGTATCTCTGGAAGTGAGTCATATGGGCAAGGTAATTCAGTGCTCTAAGTGCAAAAGTTACTAAAGCGTGTCCATTTCCCAATCTTATCCAAATACCTCAACTCCCTATTAGGGGATGGACACAGGGACTCGCCTCACAGACTTCCTTCTTTGTGGCTGTCTCAACAACCATGATATTTCACTAGGGGATCTTTACTCCACTGCGTCCATGTTCTAGGTGTAAGAAAAATCTTGCTTGGCTTGCACAGCATCGGCTCTACCACATCAAGTTCCTTCCATGCCTGCTGCACAACCAGCTTTCTGAGATAGTCAGTGAGCAGCAGAAGAGACAACCCCAAACACCTCAAGAAACACAGAGTCCTCAGGGGAGGGTGTGTACGAGGACCAATCCCCCTCTCGCTGCTTCATCAATTCAGGAATGTCATTGAAGGTGAAGTGTTCTAGAGGAGACCATGGGAACCATTCTCCCTCATCAAAGTCTGTGCTATCAGTGATGGACTTCGGAGAGGAGACCAAGTGTCTCCTTTTGCAAGTCCGTTTCTTAGGAACCTGTCCCACTGGGGTTTCCAAGGAAGATTCAGAATCAGACTGGTAGATTGCATGGCAAGCACCCCCCCCCCCCAAGGATGAAGGCGGCAGACTGCCCAGTTGACTTGTGCCGATTCAGATGTAGGTTGGGATGGAGCTAAGCATGGCAGAGAAACCTCTTCTCTTTGTCTGGACAGAACCCTTTCGAATGACTAAAACGCAGAAGATACAATCAGAGCAGAGGAAGCATTCTTCTAATGAGAAACAGAGATGGTGTGACATCCTTCAGTCAGATCTGTCCCAACTCAGAGGCTAATAATGGAGGCGAGCTATCACCTGTTGAGACAAGAAGAAGGGACGGTTCTGAAAACTTTGAGCTGAGGCTCAGGGAGTGGGGTTGACTCCAGAGACTCAGTCTGATCTGACAATATCAGAGTCAAGAAACCAAGGGAAACACTCTGAATCAAAGCAGACAGGATCATCGGTTTATATGTTGGTGATCTGGGAAGACTTGGATCTGTGGACTTAAGATCTGACGGTCGGACCAGAAAAGGAAAAACCAATGGATGGGCAGATGACGCCATACCTGGGATCCCTGATGGGTTCAGCACCAGGAGGACCCCTAGCTGAATCTGCATCCAAAGGAACCTCCACATCATTCTGTTGATAACCACTTCTCTTAAGGCTTTTTGTCAAATGTAAAGACATGGAAGATGAAGCCAATAAAGGTAGTCAAGATGGACCCCTCTTCTCTATGAAGGCGGGAGTGAAGACTACGACTCATTGGCTCCAGTGAGAAATGATCCAAGAGGTTTCTGGATCTGAACATTTAGGCATTTTTAATGCTAGACAAAAAGAAACTAGGAGCCAGAGACCATTTCTGTGATTCTCTATCTTCTTCAGATTCCCGCTCAGGGATTTTCTCATCTGCTTTCTTTTCCTTTGAAGCCCTGAGTTTACCAGCTCTCTTAGCATGAGTCTCTGAAGGAGAAGCCAACGTTCCCGCTTGTCCCCATGTCTCTGAACAGCTCTGGAACCAAGAGACACATGCCTCACAGTTAGTAACCAAGTGTGCCACTCCCAGGCAGTAGACAATTAACAGTGGTCCTGTGGCAGGATTTCAAGGACACAGGCCAGGCACTTCTTAAAATTTGCCTTGACAGAATCAACTGGAGGAAAGACCCCAACACTGACATAATGTACCTAGTCACGCCGAGAGAAGCGATACAATTAAGCACCAGAAAAACAGCAAGATATTAAAATATTACAGCAATAGAAGAGCAGTAACATTTTGGGGGGGGGGGGGGTGAAGTACAAGAAAATTAAGTAAAGAGCGAATTACAGGAATTAACTTCCAAGGATAGCATAAAATAGCTCAAAGAAAGTGCTTATCTGCTTAATCAGGGCAAGAAGGAATTATGGATAAGGGAGGGGTCAGAGCTCATCACCCAAAGCTTCAGCAAAGCACGTAGGTTGGATCCAGTTGGATCAGATAACCCAACGGTTGAAGTGGACAAAAACAGACATTAACTGATCTTTATATAACTTACCAATTATCATTGCTTCTAACTCTGATATACTTCTGATAGTCTTTTTTTCTAGTAGCAGTTACGTCTAACATTTAATATCTGCAGAACTTGAAATGTACAAATGGCTCCAAAGTTAAGATCCTAGAGTGGAAAAATGCATTGGGGTGGGGAGGGGTGTCTTAAACATGTCAGCACTCAAGAAAAGTCAGTGTGCGACACCTGTTGACAAGCCTGAAACGCACAGCAGGAATAAACTATGCCTGATACATGCAAAGAATGTTAATAGCCCTGCAGGAATTCGACTCTAGGTTTTCAGCATGAACCCAAGTTGCAAACATTTTCCATTTATGGAATAGTGGCTTTCTACAGGCGTAATTCCATGCTTGTTTTAGTCTCTCAAAGGCTGCATCCAACAGAGTTAAATCTTCCATGCAGTTATCTTTATGGAAGTTTGGATGAGATATACGCTTTCAATATCTTGCTGGGAGAGTACAGATTAATAGACTGTTCGGTAGCTATGACCCTATTAATAATTTGACAATCCTGTCTCTATTCTTTACTGTATATTGGTTTAAAAAAGTCAAGACTGACTACTGACATGAAGTTATTCAAAATACAAAGTTTCATAAGTGCCTGAGTTCATGCAGGACGCAGATTGGGAAGTTATTGGGTCCCATAGAGGCTGTAGTTTTTGCCTTTAAGAGGACAGCGATGACCTGTTCCGTACAGATAAGGGGAGGGGGGGGTGCAGGTACTGGGGATGTCCTGATTTACTGATGGGGGGGACACAGAGGGGAGGAGATTTCGCTGAATCTGTCTACCAGTCGGTTGACTACATCTACAGCTTTTATGGATTTGGTGTCCTTGACCACCAGTTCTGAACAGATCTGGGTGCTTCCTTTGGGATTGCAGACATATGCGAAGAAGGCCTTATGATTGCCTCCAGTAGATGTGGCCAATTTGGACTCAAAGTTGGCTTTAGAGGATTTCACTAGTGCTCTTATTTGCTTGTTCAGGCTAAGGAGAGATTGCTTCAATTGGGTACCTGCTTCTTCTTGGTCCTGGACAGCAATTTTTTCCTTTTGTAATACAGTTTATTATTGCAGATGTCCACCAGACAGGTTTACTCTTCCTTGCAGAGGATGATTTTGTCCTGTCAGGTATTCCTGATCCATGCATCTATACAAGTGCTTGTATAGTACATTGGTGTAGAGCTGGACATTGGTGCCAGTTCCAACAGAGGGGGAGAGGGCTGTGAAGCTGTTGACACCATCCCTCAAGAGGATGTACTCAGCTCTGGAGAAGTTTTTTTGTTTGACCCTAGCAAGAGGGGGGTCAGGGGAGATGCTGACTTCGAAAGTGACCGCTTTATGGTCAGATCTTACCAGGGACAATACTGTAGGGATGCTGCCGTGGTTACTCATGTTGGTTAATACCAAGTCCAAGATATTATCACCTCTTGTGGGGATAGCAACTAGCTTTTCCAAGGCATTTGCATTGATAAAAATCGAGGAAACTCTGGGCATTTGCGTTCTAGCATGAGTAGTTTTTCCAGTCTATGGTTGTGTGGTTAAAGTCACCCAGGATCAGGGTAAAGGGTTGAATCTTGATAGAATCGAAGAGGTTCAGATACAGTGGATATAAAACGTTTACACACCCCTGTTTTGTGATAAAAAAAAGTGAGACCACAATAAATCATTTCCAAACTTTTCCCACCATTAATGTGACCTATAACCTGTACAATTCAATTGAAAAACAAACAAATCTGTTAGGGCAAAAAATATAAAAAAATAAAAAACATACAATATGCTGGTTGCATAAGTGTGCACACCCTTCAACTAGTACTTTGTTGTGTGTGCACACCCTTAAACTAATACTTTGTTGAAGCACCTTTTGATTTAATTACAACATTGAGTCTTCTTGGGAAGGAGTCTATCAGCATGGCACATCTTGACTTGGCAATACTTACCCACCCTTCCTTGCAAAAGTACTCTCCAAATCTGTCAGATTGCGAGGGCATCTCTTGTGCACAGCCCTCTTCAGGTCACCCCACAGATTTTCTACTAGATTTAAGTCTGGGCTCTGGCGGGGCCATTCCAAAACTTTAATTTTCTTCTGGTGAAGCCATTCTTTTGTTGATTTAGATGTATGCTTGGGGGTAATTGTTGTGCTGAAAGGTGAAATTCCTCTTCATCTTCAACTTTCTAGCAGACCCCTGAAGGGCCAAAAGTGATTAGTATTTGGAACTGTTCAGAATTCCCTCCACCTTGACTAAAGCTCCAGTTCACGCTGAAAAAAAGCAACCACAAAGCACGATACTTCCACCACCATGCTTCACTGTGGGGATGGCGTTCTTCTGGCGATATGAAGTGGTTTGTTGCACCAAACGTACCTTTTGGAATTGTGGCCAAAAAGTTCAACCTTGGTCTCATCAGACCATAACACATTTTCCCATATGCTTTTGGGAGACATGATTAAGAAATTATGTACTCACCATAACGTTCCATGTGAGTTGTTCCATCTCACCTTCATTCTTTACTGATGGGATCAGCTCAGACATGGCTGTTTGCAAAGCTCAAGGTTTACCAGTAGCTCGAGACCAAGCCCCTTATCCCATGATGCACTGCTGGAATTACCTCAGATCTTGTTTGCTGTGTGTACTATATCCATGTAAGAGACCTACCCTTCCATAGAGAGGAAAGAGGATTAAATAACCAGGATGAGACCAGCCTCTAGGTCAACTATCAGCTAGGTTGGGAACGGAGGGAGGGACGTAAGAGTGAAGGCGAGATGGAACAACTCATGTGGAACGTTATGGTGAGTACATAACTTCTTAATGTGAAGTTGTTCAATCTCGTCGTTCATTCTTTACTGATGGATAGTGTTCCTAGCACCCTCAAACTCAGGTGGCTCACGGGAGTACATTCTTCAGGATCGTAGACCCAAAGGAAGCCCTGTCCCTGGAGGCCTTGTCAACTTTGTAATGAGTGATAAAAGTATGAGGTTTAGACCAAGTGGTTGCAGCACAAATGTTATCAAGGGGCAATTTGACTTGAAATGCAGAAGATGTACAAACTTCCCTGGTAGAATGAGCTTTAATCTTGTGTAGCTATGGCATACCAGCAGCTGAATAAACAAAAGTAATATAATGAGAGAGCCATTTCAAAAGCGTTGTTTTAGCCACTGGTCTACCTTTTCTGGCTTCAGAGAATGATACAAAGAGCTGGTCTGATTTTCTGACATCTTTTGTTCTGTCCAAATAATATCTGAGCTGTCTGTGAACGTCAAGTTTGTGCAGCATATACTCAAGGTTACTGGAATGGTTGGGGAAGAAGACTGGCAACTCGGGTCTATATCAGAACATCGGAGTATTAAAACTTCGAATGTTCTGATATCAAACACTATTCAGCAAACGTCAAGAATAGTGAAGCTGCAGAACAGCGAATTCTTTCTTCGGGAAAGAATTTGGTTGGCCGTTTCTGTGGCTTGGCTATTCTTAGCGCTGTGGTGGAAAGTTACAGGTTGGGTCAGGTTAAGTGTGCGATTGTTTGTACGTTACGGTTAGGGGCGGGTTAAGTGAGTTAGGGTTAGGGCGCAGGTTAGATGAGTGTGCGATAGTGACGGTCCTTAGGGTTAGGGTTTGGGTTAAGGTAAGTAGGTAAATAGTGTATGTTTAGTTTAGTGTAGTTAGATGTAGGAATTTAAGTGTATGTGTGTGGTTGCTGTTGGTTTGATGTGCGTGTTTCAGAGCAGCAAATTTTTTCCATGGGAAAAAATTTGCTGTTCTGAATGTTCGATATTTTCATGTTTAGATGTTTTGGGGCCGATGAAATAGCGTTCGCTATTTTCATCTTTCGATAATGTGATATAAACGCAGCAACTCAATGACTTGGTTGATATTAGATTCCGAACAAACTTTGGGCAAAAAGGAGGGGTTTGTCCTAAGAGATACTCTATCAGCATGAAAAATCAAATAAGGAGGGCTGATAGATAAGGCTTGAAGTCCTGACACTCTGTGGGCAGAAGTAATAACAACCAGAAATATAGTTTTCCATGATAAGAATTTGAGGTCACAAGATGATGCTGGTTCAAACAGGGGAAAAATTATATGAGATAGCACAAAATTTAGATTCCAAGGAGAATGAGGAGTCTTCACTGGAGGCCTCATGTGAAAGGCTCCTTTGAGAAAGGCCTTAGACAACTTGTGGGACATTATATTTAACCCGTACACTCCGAGATTACAGTTGGCTATAGCAGCCAACTGGACCCGAACTGTAGCAGCTGCAGCTCCTTTATTAAAGATCATAGTCAAGAATTCTAAAATGGACAAGGGAGCTTGATAAGGATCAATGTTCTGATTAGAAGCCCATATGGAAAATCTCTTCCACTTACTAAGATACAATCTTCTCGTGGATGGCTTATGGGAAGATAAGAGGATCTGCCTTCTCTCATTAGAAAGGTCATAAAGCCTGGCTATGAGGGGAACTGGAGCAGCCAAGCTGTTAGCTTCAGTGACTGCAAGGAAGGATGTAGGTCCCTCGACGGATGTGTCAGAAGGTCCGGAACTGGGTCCAGAATCCATGGATCCTCCAATAGATGATGATGAAGAAATGGGAACCAAATCTGCCGAAGCTAATGCAGTGTTATAAGAATGATAGTCCTTCCCAGTGACATTGCTTTCTGTAGGAATCTGGGTATTAGAGGGATCGGGGGGAATGCATAGAGGAGACCCGGGGGCCAAATGTGTACGAGTCACCTCTAGGGGGTTCTCCCGGAGGGGGAATCTGGGCAAAGTAGCTTCTGCATTTTGTGCTGATGTGACTGGCAAGGCTGGCCCCATTTGCGGAAAATCCTGTCCGCAAACTGTTGTTTGAGGGACCACTCGCGCGGCAACAAAATTGCCCTGCTCAGTTTGTCTGCTATCACGTTTGATCTCCCCGGGATGTGCATTGCCAACAGAAAGCGCTGGGAGGAGACAGCCCACTGCCAAACTCTGAGGGCTTCTCGACAAACAGGGTAAGACTTGGTCCCACCTTGCTTGTTCAAGTACCAGATTACTGACGTACTGTCTGAATTGCAATCGTCTCTAGAGGAAGAGAGTCTTGGAAGTACTGCAACGCCAGAAGTACTGTTCTCATCTCCAGAACATTGATATGCAGATGTGACTCTTGATCTGTCCATGTGCCTTGGGCAGTCTTTCCCTGAAAATGCCCCCCCCCCATCCTATCAGGGAAGCATCCGTGGTCACAGTGGCTACTGGAGGGGGTAGTACAAATGGGCGTCCTATGGTTACATGAAGAGACGTCAACCACCACTGGAGATCTCTCTTGAAAGAGTTTGCGATTAAAATCATATGACTGATTGGAAGTTCCTGATAGGACCACTGAGTGAACAGCAGCCATTGAAGAATCTGCATATGCATCTTTGCTAATGGCATGGCAAATATCGCTGCAGCCATCAAACCTAATACTTTTAAGACTTCTGCAGCTGGTGCTCTGTCCTTAGACACTAATGAACTGACATGCTGGCAAAGAAGAAAGACCCTCTCGATTGGTAGTCAGAGTGGTGGTTTTAGTGTCTAACTCTGCCCCTATAAAGACAATATGCTGCGATGGCGGCAAGGCAGATTTTTCTGAGTTGACTGTAATGCCTAAGTGATGGCAGAGTGTCAGAGTGTATTCCCTTGTCTGAATTAGTTGATGCCTGGTGGTGGAGGTAAGGAGCCAATCATCTAGGTACGGAAACACCTGGAATCCCAGATGCCTCAAATGAGCCGTGACCACTGCCATGCATTTGGTGAACATTCTGGGGGCTGTAGTGACACCAAAGAGCAGAACTCAAAATTGATAATGATTGGCTCCCAGACGGAAACACAGATGATCTCTGGATGGCCTGGCCATTTTTATGTGGTAATACGCATCCTTGAGATCTACAGAGCACATCCAATTGTCTCTCCCTAAACAGGGGAGTATACACTGTAGTGTGACCATCCAAAACTTCCCTTTCTTCAGAAATTGGTTGAGTTTGCGGAAATCCAAAATAGGTCTCCAGTCCCCTGTTTTGTTTGGAACCAAAAAGAATCTTGAGTAAGTTCTGGATCCTATTTGGTCTGCTGGGACTGGCTGGATGACTCTTTCTAGCAACTTGCGGACCTCTATAGTTGCTTGTTCCCTGTAACCGGGTGGAATGTCTGGGATTCTCCTTGGGGGTGTGGGTGTAGTGGAGAACGGTATGAAATATCCTCTGGAAATAATACTTTGTACCCAACTGTTTGTTATATCTTGCCAGGCATTTGGGTATAAGGTATAAGGATAAGCAATCCCTGACTGCCTCCAGAGCAGAACAGTCAGGCCTTCTTTCAGGAGCACTGATAGGGTTGACCAGAGAAGTGATCTCTGTCACCCTGGTGTTGCGGACCCCCTCTGCTGCGAGGGTGGCATCTTCCAGTGGTACCCCCTACTCTGCCCTTAGAGGGGGGTGGGGGTTCACCACGTGTGTCCTAAAAGGCTCCTTGGGCTTTTTTGGAACCACATTTTACATCCCCGTTGGCCTTTGGGGTAAGGCCGAGTAGGGGTGAAAAAACAGACTCCAACAGCAGACGGTCTTTCCCTCCTGCTCACACCTGGTGAGAGTTTCCTTCACTTTGGGCCCAAAAAGAGATGAGCCATCAAAAGGGGTGTTGACAAATGAAGACTTAAAGGGCTCCGCGAAGGAACACAAGTGCATCCAGGAATGTCTTCGTAGAGCAATTCCTGTACCCGCTGCCCTACTCGTCCCATCGGCTGCATACGATATGAGACGCATGGACGAGTTCATAATGGAATTTAGGATAGCAAGCTGAGTGGCAACTGTGTCGGAAGCCCCTGCAGCTACAGTACTCTGAAGAGCATCGCCCAACTTCTTAAGATCATCTCTTTGCAGTCTGGGGAAATGGGTCAAATAGTTCAGGGATTGGAGTGTAAACGTTGCTGAACTAAACATGCGTTTCCCATCGTTCCATGATCCTGGACTCCCTGTTAGGAGGCTGAATCGACGAGGAAGTCTCGGACATTTCCTTTTTGGTGGCCACCACCACCACGGCATCAACGGGGACTCTTTTGGACAAAAAGTACTTATCTACGGGGGCAGAAATGAACTTATTAGGCCTCGAGGGACAGGTTCCATGGACTCCGGTGACTCCCACTCCCTCAGAGAGACCAGCTGCACAAGCTCATTGAACGGCGGATACACCCAAGTGGTGGAAGGTTGAGACCAGAAAGCCTTCAGGAGAACTGACACATCCTCAGTAGGGCTTTTGGACTGCCAATCACCTCTCTGCCTAAGGATCTTGAGTATTTCCGCAAAGGAGATATCCTCAAAGGGGGATCGTGGGGACCCTTCTGACTTATCCAAGTAATGTCAGACTCCTGTGGGGAGTCCTCTTCCTGGAGACCTCTTCAGTGGGAGCCTCTGGGGAGGTCTCGGAAGAGCAAGGGGTGCCCTGTGGGGGATACCTGGGGCTCAGGGTCTCTACGTTTGGCTTGGACGATGGAGGCAGAAGCGGACACAGGTGCTTTGGGGGAAGAAGAGATCAGATCTGGTCTTGAGGATGTCTTTGAGGACAAGGCTCTTATCACGACTCCTATGAGAAGGAGTCGACGGACCCGAAGGAACCGCCAGCCCCTGCCGCACTGAGTCCGTGGGCTCCGAGCCAGAGGTAGAAGCCGAGCTCATCCGAGCAGATGCCCCGAGAGGAAGAGTCGGCACAGACAAGTCGGTGTGACTATCCTCCCCGGACCAGACAGGAGAGTGTCGGGTCCTAGAGTCCCCGGTAGGAGCTGAGGACGTCAGAGTAGATGGAACTGATTACACTGGAGCAGGTCTCTGTTCTAAAGGCTCCATGATCAGCAGGTCGGCCTCCTCTGGCTCCTAAGGTCTGGTACGGCTCAGAGGAGCAGTCATATCTGGTGTGGTGGTCTTCGGTTCCGACGCTAGGGTCGGAGCTGACAACAATTTAGCAAGACCTGGTGCCTGTAAGAGCTTCTACACCAATCGGTCCATATCCAAATGAGAGGCTGACAGAAGACCTGGAGTAGTGCACCAAAGGTGCCGAATGAAGGACTGGAGATGCAGGTCTATCAGAGACCGGCTCCAGAACTATGGGTCGGCTCCGAAAGGAGAAGACACTCGGCTCCGAAGGCTGAGGAGCCGATGTCCTGGGTTCCTCCATTTTCTTTTTAGAAACCTTGGAGTCTCCTGAAGACTTGGAAGATTTGGAGGGACTTGCAGGCCCCATCCTGGTCAGTCAAAGCTTCGGCAAAAGGATGCTTCAGCAAGCCTCGATCAACAAGCTTCCTTTTCCTCTCTAATAAAACCCTCGAGGAAAAGGAGTGGCAGATACTGCAGGACTCCTGCAAATGCACAGCACCTAAACAATAAACGCACTGAACGTGCCCATCGGTCAGAGACATCTTTTGCCCGCAGTCTGGACATTTCTTGAATCCATACTTTGGGTGTTTTTCCTTATCCTCAGGCATCTTGCTAGAACAACCTTTAGGCTTAACACTATAACAAATCACACAAGCCTAAATACAGCCTAAAAGTTATATCACAAACTACACTTAGGCTCAAGTTAACACGCCTAAAATATAACACACACTCTAAACAATGGCCCGGAGAAAAGGGGCCAACACTAGCTAAATATACATACATACATATATATATATATATATATATATATATATATATATATATATATATATATATATATATATATATATATATATATGTATATATATATATATATATATATATATACACACACACACACACATATATATATATATATATATATACACACACACACACATATATATATATATATATATATATATAAAACCACACTCTAATATCTACTATTAATGCAATAACTATAAAAATAGATACACACACTCTAAGTAACTAGGCCAAACACAAGGCCACTACAACTATACTAAATAGCAAAGGCACCAAGGGTAAAGGTCCAATATAGAAAAACTACAGTAACTATTATAAGACTAATCTAGCTAAGAGACTGAAAAAGTTATGGAGTAACTTACGAAAAAGCGATTTTTTGTTCAAAAAAGGCTTGAGCGAACTGGAACCACTGAGATCCGTGCCGTGGCAAACTAGATCTGAGGGAATTCCAGCAGTGCATCATGGGATAAGGGGCTTGGTCTCAAGCTACTGGTAAACCTTGAGCTTTGCAAACGGTCATGTCGGAGCCGATGGATCGGCTCTGAACCCATCAGTAAAGAATAAATGGCGCGATAGAACTTCACATGTATTGTTTTGCAGATTTTAGCCAGGCCTGGCTGTTTTTCTGTGCAAAAAAAGCTTCCGTCTTGCAACCCTACACCATAGTCCAGACATTTGGAGAATATGGGAGACTGCTGTCACTTGTAGTACTCAACCAGTACTTGCCAGAAATTCCTGCAGCTCCTTCAGTGTTGCTGTAGGTCTTTTGGAAGCCTCCTTGACCAGTTTTCATCTTGTCTTTTCATAAATTTTGGAGGGACATCCAGTTCTTTGCAACATCACTGTTGTCCCATATTTTCTCCACTTTTTGATGACCGTCTTCACTGTGTTCCATGGTATATCCAATGCTTTTCCTGACTGATCTTTCATTAATGAGATCCCTTTGATGCTTTGTAAGCTCTCTTCTAACCATGGCTTTTGCTGTAGCAGGCAACTGAGTAAATGTCAGGAAAATCCTACTACGACAGCTGAACTTTATTTGGGGTTAATCAGAGTCTCTTTAATTGATGGCAGGTGTGTACCCAAGAAGACTGAATGCTGTAATTAAATCAAAGACCAGAGACCAGGAGAAACAGTCAAAAATGTGGAATCTCATCTTTGATATGATCATAAACTCCACCAGTCTTTGGTCCAGCTCCAGATTGCTTACAGTCAAATACATCTCTAAACTTGGCTAACATCTGTGGAAGGCTAAGCACTTGCTGATGTTTTTGAACCTGTTCAACTTCTGAAGAATCAGACTGGACAGACTCAAGAGTGTTCATTACTGTCTGCATTGAAGTCCCAACTTTAAAATATATGGTGCTAGATTGATCTCTAGAGAAAGTAGTCCAACAGTCATTCTTAATAGGAGAATAGTCTTCAATATTAGATGACTATAAAACACTCTTATCTAAGGAAATCACATCAGCCCCGTACATGGCAATAACCCGACTGCTTGCCATAACTAAAGAAGAAGACAAAATATCTGCAGATAAGTTCTGTCTGGCAAGTGTGTCTCTTACCAAGGAACTCTGATGCACCAAAATGGTTTGGTTCTCCTGTACCTAAACCAGGTATATAAATTGGCACACCATCACTGCAAACTCCCACACCACAAGTATTAACCTGTACGGTTTCAAACAACTAATCACCACCCCAACAAGGTTCAACAAAGACTTTATTAGCCACTCCATCTTAGACTGGATTCTTGTATCTCACCCCTCCAATTTCTCCTCCTCAGGTACAAGCTCAGTATCACTAAGAGACCATCTTCCAGCTTTTGCCATCAGAGCCACTACCCACCTTACTAACAAACACTCCATAAAAACAGTTGGAAATACTACTAGACTTAATATTAAATTGTTGAGTGTTTGCTGAAGTATTAATTGGACACCTTAAAAAATCCTACCCCTCAGTGATGACGTATAACACTTCAATACCACTTTCCTGAAAATAATTGATAGCGGCACCCCTGTATGAACAAAAAGAATTATTCTTCTTCTTTCGGCTTTTCCCAGTTAGGGGTCGTCACAGCGGATCACCTGTCCGCTCATGATTGGCAGTGGAGTTTTACAGTGTCGAGTTGCCTGCCCGGCGCCCAACCTTCCACAGAAGGCACACACATACACACACTCACACCTAGTGCCAAATTAGTGTGTCCAATCCACCTACTGCATGTCTTTGGGATGTGGGAGGAAACCGGAGCACCCGAAGGAAACCTACGCGACCACAGGGAGGACATGCAGACTCCGCACAGACGGCACCCTAGCCGAGAATCGAACCAGAGAACCTCTTGCTATGAGGTAGCAACGTTAACCGCTGCACCACCGTGGCCGCCCTGTATGAACAAAACGAATAAAGAAAACAAACAAAAAAAAACATGGCAACCACTAACTGCACTGATCTTATGAAGCAAACAGAAACAGCATAGGATAAATGGAAACATAACCGAACCCAAGAAAATTTCCAAGCCTTTAAAACACTGCGCAACAAAGTTAGCAAACACGTGGATAAATGTAAGGAAATCTACTACTCGAACCTCCAGCTACAACACAAGCAACCCCCAAATGTTCTGGCACTCTAACTGCCCTCCTCAACTCTGGAATTAACAAGGATCATGCCTCTTCACCCAATGCCCAATGCCCCACCCCCCAGCACAAATAGAGGAATTCAACAAATACTTCATAAAATCCATATCAGACCTAGTCACCTCCAAAACTTACTCAGGACACCCCCCACCCAAAGCTACACACTAATCAGAATAACTACACCACCTAGAGCAAACCAAGCACATAACTATGCCAATAACCAACAAAATAATCCTACATTATTTTCTCTTTTCAGCCCATACCCACCTCTATAATAAAAAAAGCTGCAACCCTGCTCCATTATCAGATGACAACCTCCCACCCCAACACCTAAAACTTGCAGCTGACTCGGTTGCGTATCCAGTCAGCATCCTGATAAACAGATCACTCTCAAAAGGTACAATCCCTACAATATGGAAATGTCACACAACGCCAATTCATAAAGGAGGACACTCCATGGAAATATCTAACTTCCACCCAATACTAATTATATCCTCATTATCGAAAATTCTGGAAAGGTGTATTCACCAACAATTAATGAAATAACTACTCCAAAAAAGTTATGTACTCACCATAATGTTCCATGTGAGTTGTCCATACCATCTTCATTCTATACTGATGGGTTTGGAACCGATCCTCGGTTCCGACTCGGCCGCTTGGTAAAGCTCAAGATCTGAAACTAGCTTGTGGCTCCATCCCTATCACATGATGCTGCATTGCTTTCCTCAGATCTTGTTTGTTGGTAAATTTACATTCTACTCTTAACTGCATACAGATATACATATATATCAATTTTACAAATCTGGACAAGGAGCAAGGTCTACACTGAACACAAGAGACTTCCTTGGTCATCCAGAAGCTAAAAGGACAGGGGTTGGAGGGTGGGACGTAAGAGTGTAGATGATATGGACAACTCTCATGGAATGTTATGATGAGTACATAACTTCTTTATGTGAAGTTGTGCCGGTCTCATCTTCATTCTAATCTGATGGGACAGTGTCCCTAGCACCATCTTTCTTGGGTGGCTCACGGGAGGATATTCTTCAGTACAGTGGACTCAAAGGAGGCTCTGTGCCTGGAGGCCAAGTCTACTTTGTAATGAGTGATAAAGGTGTGAGGTCTTGCCCATGTTGCTGCTGCACAAATGGTATGCATCAGCAATCTTGCTTTAAAGGCCTGAGAAGTTGAGGTGGATCTGGTGGAATGCGCCCTTGCTTTATTTGGCAACTGTTTGTCTGCTGACTGATAAATGAAATGCAGTCTGACAACCATCTGGATAAAGTTGCCTTTTTTACTGCTAAACCTTTTTTGTTTTCAGAAAGAGACAAAAAGTTGGTCCGATTTCCTATGTGCTTTTGTTCTATGCAAATAGAAATGTAACTGCCTGTGAACATCAAGTTGATGCAGCATATATTCTGCCTGATTGCCATATTTAAGGAAGAATACTGGTAAGTCTATTGACTGATTCAGATTGAACTCCGAACCTACCTTGGGTAGAAAAACATATATGGAGGTTTGGTTGTTAAAGCTTGTAATTCTGAAACTCTTTTTGCTGATGTGATTGCTACCAGCAAAAGTGTTTTCCAAGACAGAAATTTTAGGTCGCAAGATGATGCTGGTTCAAAGGGCAATAGGATTATGCGAGAAAGGATAAAATAAAGATTCCACGGTGGCAAGAGTGGTCGTATTGGTGGTCTTAGCAAATTTGTTCCTCTCAGGAAAGCTTTAGAGTTTATGAGACATGATGTTAACACCTTTGTTCCCAGTATGAAAATTGGATATTGCTGCCAGCTGGACCCTATCGTTGCTGCAACAGCTCCCTCATTAAAAAGCTTAGCTAAGAACTCTAGAATAAAAGCTAAGGGTGTTGAAATAGGGGTCAATGGAGTGCTGTGAAGTCCAGATTGAGAATCTTTTCCATTTCCTGTGGTACAGTTTCCTCGTAGAGATTTTATGAGAAGAAGTTAGTATGTGGCGAACCTCTGGAGTAAAGTTGTGTAGCCTGCTATATTGGGAATTGGAGCAGCTATGCTGTCAATGTTAGAGAGTAAAGAGATGGATGGTAATTCCCCGACGGGTGTGTCAGAAGGTCTGGCACTGGGTGCAGAATCCATGGTTCTTCCAGGAGATGAAGCTTCAGGAAGGGGAACCATACTTGACGAGGCCATAATGCGGCGATTAGAATTAAGGTCTTTCCCAGATTGCTGGCTTTCTGAATAACTTTGGGTATTAGAGGAAAGGGTGAAAATGTATAAAAGTGCCAGGAGCCAATCATGTACAAGTGCATCCCTCGGGGACTCCCTTGGAGGAGGGATCAAGGCAAAGTAGCTGTTGCATTTTGCATTTGTGGCTATGGCGAATAGGTTGCAGCTAGGCTGAGGCCATCTGCGGAATATCCTTTCCGCTACTTCTTTTTTCAGAGACCACTCATGTGGCATCAGAATGGCTCTGCTTAGTTTGTCCGCTATCACTTCGGATTTCCCCGGGATGTGCGTTGCTATCAGAAAACGCTGGGAGGACATCACCCACTGTCATACTCTTAGGGCCTCTCGACAGAGTGGGTAAGATCTGGTTCCTCCTTGTTTGTTTATGTACCATACTACTGACATATTGTCTGTTTGTATTGCAATTGTACCAATCGGAACAGGGTCCTGGAATTCTTGCAACGCCATGAGCACTACTCTCATCTCTAGTACAATGATGAGCAAATGAGCCTCGTGGTCTTGCCAAGTGCCTTGGGCTGTTCTTCCCTGATAATGCCCCCCACCCTATCTGGGAAGAGTCCTTGGTCACTGTAGCCAACGGAACAGGGGAACAATGGGTCGGCCCATCGTTACTTGATCTGAATGAAGCCACCAACGAAGATCTTTCTTGCTGGTTTCCATTAGAGTTATCAAATGGGACATGGGTAGCTTTTGTATGGACCTTTGATTGAACGTCATCCATTGGAGGATTGTCATGTGTAATCTCGCTAGGGGAATCACTATTATTGCTGCTGTAGTGCCCAATACTTTTAGGACTGTTTTTGCTTGTACTTTGGACTTGAAGAGGAGGTCCTGAATCTGGAGATGAAGAGTTTGGACCTTTTCTGGAGGCAACCTGACCATCATGTTTGTTGTGTTTATTTCTGTGCCTATAAGGCTGATATGCTGTGATGGCAATAAGGCAGATTTTTCATAATTCACTGAAGTGCCAGGTTGGGCACATAGTCCCAAGGTATTGACCCTCGTTTGAATAAGTAGGTGCTTGGTGGTGGTGGTTAGGAGCCAGTGGTCAAAATATGGAAACACCCGGAATCCCTGACACCTCAGGTGAGTGTGACTACTGTCATGCATTTGGTGAACACTCCTGGGGCTGTAGTGAGACCAAAGGGCAGAGCTCGAAATTGGTAATGACTGGCTCCCAGCTGAAAGCACAGGTACCTCCTGGATGGCCTGGCCATTTTGATGTGGCAGTACACATCCTGGAGGTCTATCGAGCACATTCAGTTGTCTTTCCCTAAAAAGGGAAGTATTGACTACAACTTGAACATCCGGAACTTTGATTTCTTTACTGATTTGCTCAGTCTGCTGAGATCCAATATGGGTCAATAGTCCCCTTTTTTCTTTGGAACCAAAATGAATCTTGAGTAAGTTCCAGATCCTATCTGGTCTGCGGGGACTGATTGAATGGCTCATTTTTCTAGCAAATTTTGAACCTCTATAGTTGCTTGTTCCCTGTGACTGTGTGGACCGTTCAGGATTTTTTGAGTTTGTAAGGGTGGCATTGAAAAGAGGATTGAGCATCATCTGGATATAATGCTTTGTACCCATTTGTCTGTTGTTATGCTTAGCCAGGCTTGTGGATACAAAGACATATGACCCCCGACTGCCTCCAGAGGCAGACAGATGGGCCTTCTTTCAGGAGCGCTGCAAGGGTTTGCCGAAGTAAGAACTGCGGTCACCCTGATTCTGCGGACCCCCTCTGCCATGTGGGCGTCTTCCATTATTACCTCCTCCTCTGCCCCTGGAAGAAGAATCACCCTGTGTGCCCCGAAAGGCCCTCTGGGATTTCCGGAACCACATTTTTTTGCCTTTTGACCCTTGGGATAGGGCCTAGAAGGTGTGGAAAAACAAGACTCCTACGACAGCGAGATTCTTTCCTTCTTGCTCACATCGGGTAAGTGTTTCTCTTACTTTAGGCCCGAACAAGGACGAGCCATCAAATAGGGGTGTTGACAAAGGATGACTTGAAAGGCTCCCAAAATTACACAAGCGCATCCAGGAAGGTCTCCTAAGTACAATTCCAGAACCCGCTGACCTGCTTGCTCCATCGGCTGCATAAGATATGAGCCTCATGGACGAGTTGACCACTGAATTTAGGGTGGCAAGTTGTGAAGATACCTTGTCTGCTACCCCCGCAGCTATTATACCCTGTAGAGTATCTCCTAGCTCTTTCAGAAGAGCTCTCTGAAGTCTCGTAAAATGTGTGAGGTAGTTCAGGGACCTAAGGGTGAAGGCCGTTGTGGAAAAAATGCACTTTCCGTATCTGTCCATGGTCCTCAACTCCTTATTCGGGGGATGGACAGATGTAGAAGTCTCAGATAATTCCTTCTTAGTGGCCGCTGCCACCACCATGGCATCTATAGGAACTCCTTTAGTTAAGAAGGTTTTGTCATCTGGCGCGGTGATAAATTTGTTCGGCCTCCAAGGGACACGCTCCACTACATCTAGAGAATCCTACACCTTTCAAGATACTAATTCCATCAGTTCATCGAAAGGTGGAAACACCCAGGTGACTGAAGGTCGAGACAAAAGCTTTAAGATACATGGAGTCCTCATCAGAAGGGGTAATGGGCTTCCAGCCACCTCTCTAAGGATTTCCAAGATGTCAGCAAAGGATACATCTTCAGAGGGTGACCCATGGGGATCCTTCTGACTCCTCGAGGTCCATGTCCGATGTAAAAGACTCATCCGGGGAGTCTATATGCTTCCTCTTGCATGTTTTCTTCCGGGGAACCTCTTCGGTGGGGCATTCCGGAGAGGTTTTGGAAGAAAGGGTCTCACCCAATCGGGTTTTCTAAGGCTCAGGGTCTCTACGCTGTTGGGTAGTTGCCTGTGCAGAGGCAGATACCGGTGCTTTCTGGGATAGAATGCTTGGTTCCGACATTATAGATGATGTCCGTGGGGACAAAGCTCTCCTCATGGCTGCAAAAGACCCCCCCCCCCCATGGCCCGTGACAATCCCAGGTTCCGAAGAATCTGATGATTTAACCAGTAGCATGGGGGTTGGCTCCGAAGCCAAGGTAGGAGCTGAGCTCACTCGAGCCAATACCCCAAAGGGCAGAGTCGGAGCCGAAAGAGACTCTGGTCCGACTGTCCCCCCGGGACCCATCTGGTGAGTGTCAGCTCCTAGATACCTCAGAGGGCTCCGAGGTATTCAGAGCGATCGGAACTGAAGAATCTTCAGAAGATCTCAGTTCTGTCAGTTTCATCACTGTCGGTGCCAAGCCTTCTGGCTCCGAAACTTGAACTTGAGTCAAAGAAGGAGAAACAGAAGATACAGGGATGGGCACTGTTGGCCCTGAACCAACCTGAGTCGGTGCCGACAGCAATTTAGCAAGTGCTGGTGTCTGCAGTAATCTCTGCACCACACGATCCACAGCAAATTCCAATAAGCTCCTGGAAGATCTGGAAGATGGAGCTGATGCTACTGACTGGAGCAGAGGAGACCGGCTCCAAAGCAGGTGAGCAGCTCCGGACTGTAAAGACAATCAGTTCTGACACGCATGGAACCAAAATGGCCAGTCTGTCTTCATCAGATTTTTTTGAGAATGTCAGAGACATTCTGGGCTGTTTTGTCGATTGCTCCAACGATGCAAAAGGAGACGACTACCTCTTTGCATAAGGTTTGGGTGAACTTTGATCCCTGTCCAAAGCTTCCTCAAAGGAGGATTTAACTAAACCTCTCAAAATCAACTTGTTCTTACGCTCTTGTAAGACCCTAGAGCTAAAGGAATGACATATTAGAGCATGTTTTTTGCAGATGGAGTGCTCCTAAACAATAAATGCAGTCTGTATGTCCAGCCGTGATGGACATTTTTTGGGAACATTTGGGACATTTCTTGAAGCCAGATGGCTTCACCTCTTTTTGCTTTGACATTGCTAACAATTACACACACACATGCACTAAAGACATCCTCTAACTTAAACAGGAGTCAACAGAAAGGAAGGCTTTCTTACAAACAAGCCTTAAAATAAATCAAATTTTCACACACACACTCAACGCTTCAAGTAACCATAAGATTGTTGGTAACTAGAAGCTAGATATGGAACCCAAATTTAAATGTGTATAAGAATAAGTATATATAAATATACTAAACTAACCGTTCTATAATTAACGCACTGCAGTCCAATAACCGGGAGTAGGGATATAGGAGTTAAACGACCTTCAAAAAACACAAAAAATACTATTAAAGAACCAACGGCTATCTATCCAAACAAAGGCCTAAACACGAAGGCCTGAAGGAAACACATGCAAAATATGTAAGTAACAAGTATTTTGCAAGAGTACAATTTCAAATAATATAAACTAAAGGACTGTCAACACAGCCTAACAGTTTATAAAAATAAAGGCCTAACACAGCGGCCTGAATATACGCACTCTATGTAATAAGCAAACAACTATTTTAATAATACCTAAAGATACTAAGCACACTTCTAACTATGGAAAAGGCCAAAAATTTTTAGCTATAATCAGTTTTTAGGAGAAAAAAATTTCTACTTAACCCCGAGCTAGTCGTAGATCCAATCTGGGGAAAGCACTGCAGCATCATGGGATAGGGATGGAGCCACGAGCTAGTTTCAGATCTCGAGCTTTACTAAGCGGCCGAGTCGGAATCAAGGATCGGTTCTGAACCCATCAGTATAGAATGAAGATGAGACAGGACAACTTCACATCAACTGTCTCACTCAAACTCAGCATGGCTTCAGGCCAGATCATAGCACATTCACTGCACTAGTATCCTTCACAAACACAGTTAAGGCCAGGGACAAAGAATACATAATATCTACAGTATTCCTGAACCTATCAAAAGCCTTCGACACAGTTTAACACACTTTACTGCTAGACACACTATCCAACACAAGATGCTCGACAACCACATTTCAGCACTTCCAAAGCTACCTACATGATCGGAAGCAAACAGTCAAATGATCTAACCAACTCTGTCCCCTACCTACAAAACCCTACAGGAGTCCCCCCAAGGTTCCATCTTGGAACCCCTACTATTTAACATACTCACCAATAATCTATACACCTCCTCTTCCCCAGGAACATTAATTCAGTAATGCAGATGACTCACCCTTAATCTGCACCCCTCGTACTCTCCCAGAACTGCAAATCAAAACCCAACAATCATTCACAGCACCTGAATCACAGCTAACAAAGTCCCAACTCTTTCTAAACCCCCCCCCCAAAAAAACAAAATTATAGTCTTTCACCCCTAAAATACCACCCTCAGCTCAGACCAATTTAATATTCTCACAGCTAACAAAACCATAATAGAAAATGTACAAGAAACTAAACTCCTAGATGTTATTATTGATAAACTCAACTTTGACCTTCATAACCAACATCAAGAAGACACATAAAACTAGGACTCTACAGAAGCAGACAATTTCTTACCACTTCCACTAAGACCATCACGGCTAAAACCTTCCTGCTCCCCTCCCTATTCTATGGTTCCTGTATATTAACAAATCTGCAAAACTCCACCAAGACCAAAATGGAACACTGCTACAACAAAGTAGCAAAGTTTACAAGAAACTAACTACCGTACACATCACTGTGTACCACTGAAAGAACTAAACTGGCTGGAACTAGCAAACCAGCTTACTTATACACACCTAACTACAATCCAAACACTATTCTACAAGCCCATCGCCTGTCCTGCCCTAGTTAATCTAATCCAACATTACAAACCAAACACAACACTCAGATCTGAAGACAAAAGCCTTCTCGAAACCTACAAACCTTCCAGAAACCAAGGAAAAGCACTTTACTCATACTCTATCTCCAAGTTATGGAACACCCTCCCACCTAATAGTAGGCCAAATCCTAGCCTAACTCACTTTAAAGCTTCTCCAAAAGAACATCTAAACAAATCGTGGTTATGCATATGCCCTACTCCAGACTTTAATTTCTGTTTTTCGGCTTTTCACGGTTAGGGGTCGCCACAGCGGTACTCCGGTCCGCTAATGATTGGCAGTAGAGTCTTACGTGATGGCTTGCCGGGCCTAACGCACAACCTTCAACGAAGGAATGCCCATTCACGCATGTCGCCACACAGAAGACGCTCTGAGAATCGAATGGGCAATGTCTAACTGTGAGGCGACAACGCTACCGCAGCACCTCCTCTTAATAGACTAACATCTCCCTCCTAATCCAATATAATATCACTTTAAACTTTGGAAACTATGCACCATTCTGTCTCTAGCATTTTACTCATTTGCCAGAAGGCTAATATTTTAATTGACCCACTCCAATCTGTGTCATGATACTCAAACACATTCTAAGCAAATACTATTTATCCTAAGACGCTTATTTCAACTTGTGTATGAATGTAAACTGCAAATAGTCTACTATTACTACAAAAGCAACTGTAAGTACCTGCCTATAATTCATCCATTACAGTATTCCTATATATGTAACCTATTGTACAATATGTGTAACAAAGTTATAAATGTGGAGCTGTGTATAATATGTGTAACAAAGTTATAAATGTGGATCTGTGTATAATATGTGTAGCAAAGTTATAAATGTGGAGCTGTGTATAATATGTGTAATAAAGTTTTATATGTGAAGCTTTTCTCCCCGGGCCTCTGCTGAAAATGGGTTATGTAACCCAGTCAGACTACCCCGGTAAACAAATGTCAAATAAATAAATAAATTACAGCATTGGAGGTTGTGTCTGACTCCTATACTATACAGGGCATGGGCTCACACCAGAGGGTAAGTGAGAAAAGGTAAGTGGTCTGTGGTCCAGCTTAAGGCAATACCAGATTCACATACCATAGGCTTAGGAATGTTTTTGCTGACTTTTTTTCTTTTTAGGTGCAAATGGATTGCATTTGAGGGTTACAGAGTGGCAACATATTAAGATCCATCAAGTAAAGGGAAAACACCAGCCAGAATAATACACTGACACTATTAATAGCCGACTAAGGACACCTATAACAGAACATAAAAACTATGTCCCCACATAGCAAATAGGGCTAAACTGCACAAAGTATAGCAGAAAGTTAAAATTTTGCTAAGCCTTGGTCTACTATGTGCACAGTGTAGAAAGCCACATCACCCACAGTCATAATACCAAGTAAAATTCACCAGTTCGTATAGTGACAAAAATCAGATATAGTCCTTAAATCAAATGGATACATTTTCAAACAGCATACATAAGCATTTAATTATATATTCCCTTGTCAGAAATGAATAAATCTCCAAAGATGCAACTAAAGTAATTTGTGGTAAAATCATGGCTTAACGATAAAAACAGCAATGTTAAACCAGTAGCAAATATCCTAAATGATGAAAAAAGTGAAAAATGTATCATTTTCCTATAGGAATTTCCAAATAAAACAAATTGAAACAAGAGGCCTAGTGTTCAATTGACACTACAGAACTTCGGTTTACCAGTACAATTCAAAGAACATTCCCAAAAAGCCCCATATCTGCTTAAACACATTATTGAGCATGCAAACACAGCAGTAAGTTAGAATTTTTAGAGGAATAAACAGCAGTAGTAAATGGCAAAAATATTAAGATGGTTAACACACAAATATATTTCTTTAAATAAAACAAAAAAATCAGAAGTATATAATAAAGAGGAATGGAAGCTCCCAAAGGATCTTCTGTGAGTCTGGTTGCAGTAATCCACCAGTGCAGGCTGCTGAGGAGATTCAGCTGTTATGAGTCCTATTAGCTGGCAGTAAAGACTGAATAACTGACTGTGTGTGACAGGGTTAGGCTTCCCCTGATGGCAGAGGCTTAGCCAGTCCCATTATCTAAGGATTGGATTCTAAGCTCTGGAAAGCTGCTAGTGTGGGTTCTTTGTGGCACTGAGGCAATGTGGATGATGAAAAGTTTAAGTCTTACAGCAAATTACCATAAAACAGAGCCACTTGGTAGGTTTTGGTTCTTTTAAAGGCACAGATGTTAGGAGTTCAGGTAGTTTGCAGATCAAAATGCTCTTAGTAAGGCTGGCAAAATTTCTCTTCTCTATACTTCCACAGACAGAAATCTTCCATTTTCTGACATCTACTGCCACATTGTTTTGCTTCTATATTAGAATATTAAAATATTCAACCAGTACTTGAAACTTCACAGACTAAAGTGTATAAAAAAAAAAAAAAAATTCAAATCAAAAGAAACTGGACAGGGGATGTTTACCCCCCCCCCAAAAAAAGTGGCTTAAAACGCTTACCTGATATGACCCCATTCAGCCTATTTGACAGTTAATACCCCTTGAGATGCAACCTGCAGGTAAGGCAGTCATTTATCGACTGGCATGGAAGTGGCATACACTGCTTGGATGTGTATTGGAGACATCTGTCAAGACCCTGATGGGGCTCGCACCTTATGCAAAAACTACAGAGGCAGAAAAATTAGTTCTGAACTGTGCAAGTGCACAGAAAGAGGTGAGTAACTTGGAACTAAATGTGCTCCTTATATACTGCACAGATACTCGAATGAAAGAGGCATGTGACCCGAGTGTGGGAGTATGACATCAAGAAAATCAGCTGCAGACAGGCTTCCAGGAGAAGAGGACTCGGTCAACCCACTGTAGAGGGGCCCCTGAAAGATGGTCTAGGTAGTTTTAGGCTTGTTCTCCAGATCACTTACCTTAAGTTCTGTCTCTTTCAGTGGACCCCATCTGCAAAGGTCTTACACTAGTAGCTTCAATGCACTCCACTGTGGCCATATGATAGGTGGCAGGGAGGCCTAAAGCATCACTGGTTTTCTTGTAGCAATCTAAATAATGACAGTTATGGCAGTAATAGATGCTGTGCCCTGCCCCAGGCAAAATAGGCAGTACTTATGACTATAATGGCTGGAAACTTGGTGACTTCACAACCCGCTTGAAAATTAAAGATTTGGGTATTAAGCACTGGCTCTTTTTCCTATGAAGTGATGCTGGCTGCCAGGAAGAGAAATTACCAACAAAAGTTAGAAAGAAATGGCAGTCACTGGAGGGCATGTTTCACCTCACCCAAATGCAGGTACTACATGTTCCAAAGGTGATATGCCTTTGTATCTATGCAGCTTGAGAAGCCCTTACTGTATCCCCACCGTAGACAGTTCCTGAAAATAGTTACTTGTTTCTCTGCATGCATTAGGAATTTATAGAAAATTTAATAAAAGAAAAATAAAACGCTACAAAAATGATCACAGTAGCTTTATCAAGCGTATACAGTTAGTGAACTGTCTGTGATTACAGTAAACTGCGATGCTATTATTTTTTCTCCAGGCTTTCAGCGAATGCATTTCCTTCAGCATGTCAGTAAGGCGGTGTGGACATGCCAGACTCATTTCACAGGAGAGGAAGGTCTATACAAACCTAATTTTAAGTTCTTCTGTGGTAACACATTTGCATGACTAGCTTTTAAAGCAAACCAAAGTGAATCTACAAATTTTTAACAGTGGCACCAAATTCCCCCCACCCACCACCAGGAGGAGTGGGTAGGAGAGGAACCTTTAAATGCAGCATATGACAAAGTTAAATTATCTTCAACTAACCTTAATGAGGCCACTAAATGATCTTGATCTGCTATGTCTCTTCCACTGAGGTGCTGGTGCTTCTGAAACAGGGGTGCTAGCATTCGGCTGTTTATTAAACTAAAATTTAAACAAAAAAGCATCTGTGAGTGCTGGCTGTTAATATTATAGAACATGAAATTAAAAAATATTGCAAACAGTGTGAAAATTGCACAAAATAAAAACAATGGGAAAGGAAGATGCTGCTGATGAATATTCATCATCATTTTCATAAGAGGCTATCGACACATATAATTGCTGGTCAAAATGTTAAACACTACACAAGGTGGTTTTGGAAAACTAAATTAAAGCTCATTGCAATTTTCAGTATTTGTGGTCAAACTCATCAGCATTACTGATTTATAACTAACCCATAACAATCATGTATGGGAGGTATTTAGTGAAATGAATGGACTGACAGACTGTAGTCTAAATGATGGAAACAAAGTTCAGCAAAAATGGCAAATTAAATGAAGCTCACATTTTGGCAGCTACTATCTTTTTTTGCTCCATATGTTTAGGGATAAGACTCATAACACGGCAACATTATATATAAAATCACAAATAATTTTAAAGGCAATGAAAGAATAGCTGTATAAAATCTTACCATAACCATAGATGTCCTTCGCTTCTATGCTGCAGTATTCTTTACATATGGGTTGCATTTCGCCCATTGACCTGACGTTCGGCCTATATACAAATGCTTAGAGCCACTGCCCGTATGTGATACATCGCACAAAGGCACAGACAATGTCCGCCATAAAAGGGATGTCTGCACATACAATCCTCAAAAAAGAAAGCCCCAGAAGGAAAGGAATCCAAAAGAAGCCTAAGGAGATCATCCTAGGAAAGAGCAAGTTGTAGGGAGGAAGGTGAGAGGGATAGAATACTGTAACATAGAAGAGAAGGACATCTTTGGTTATGGTAAGATTTTATAGAACTATTCTATGTCCTACTATTTAATGTTGCAGTATTCTTTACATATGGGATTGTGCAAAAGCTGAAAGGGAACCGAGGAAGGATGATAGAGCAGGGAATGAAAGTGGAAGCACCCTGCAGGAATCCACGTAGAATTGCCCTTGCAAAACCTGCCAGGGCCTGGGAAACAGTGTCCAATTTCTAATGCTAGGTAAAAGTATGAAAAGATAACCAAGAGGCAGCTTCCACGAAGGAATGAGCATCTAGACCTTTAAAGAAGGCACCTGAGGATGCCACTGATCTACTGGAATGGGCCTTAACAGAAGCCTAGAAGGACTTCCATGGAATTCATAATAAAACACAGTAGTCTTAGAAATCCATATGGAAATAGTTTGTTTGGATACAGGTAAACCCAGAGTCCTGGGATAAAAAGAAGTTGGTCAGATCTCCTATTGGGCCTCATTTTGTCTAGATATCCGAGCTGTCTATGAACATCCAAGGTCTGCAAAATCCTTTCACTGGAGGATTGTGGGGAAGGGAAAAAAGTAGGCAATTGGAGGACTGATTAAGAGACAACTCATTCACCACTTTGGGCATGAAGCTAGGATTAGTTCTCAGTGATACCGTCTCAATGAAAAACTAAGAAAGGGAGGAAAGCCATCAATGCTCGAATCTCAGAGACTCTTCTAGCAGAAGTTAAGGCTACCAGAAGCACAGTTTTCCATGTGCAGACCTTAAGAGCGGCAGAACTGCTGGTTCAAAAGGGGCCTGAGTAAGTTTTTCAGACACACAGTTAAGATCCCAAGGAGGAGGGACTGGTTTCCTAGGCGGGTTTAAGTGTAGGAAACCTTTAAGAAAAAGCTTAACTTCTAATCTAGAAGCTAAGGGGGGAGTTAAAGGCAAACACGCAGACAGAGTAGAACAATGGACTTTAAATAAGGAATGGGAAAGACCACTGTTGAGCAACTCACATAGGTAAGAAAGTACTAAGGGAATGTCCACACTAAAGGGATCCTCTTTTCCTTTTCTGGTACTAAATGGAAAATCTCTTCCACTTGGAAATGTAAGATTTTCTAGTATTGGGTTTCCTAGCCTCCTGCAAAATCTGTAGCATGCCCTTAGAGAATAGGCGCCTGCAAGAGATAAAAAGAGGATCACCCACGAGGTCAGCTGTACGGTTGACACATGGGGGTGAATCACTGATCCCTTGTCCTGAGTAAGCAGGTCCATCCGGTGAGGTAACTTGTAATGATGACCCTTGGCTAACTGCAAAAGAGGGAACCAGTGCTGTTTAGGTCACTAGCAAGATTTTGGGTTTTTCCTGTAGAATTTTCAAAAGGACTTTTTGAATTAAGGGGAAGGGGGAATGCATAGAGAAACATCCCCTTCCATGAGAATGATAGAGAGTCCACTTTCCACACGAGGGTGAGGGACCCTTAAAAAAAAGCGAGGAAGTTATATGTTCATAGGGGAGGCAAAAGGGTTAATTTCTGGAGTACCCCACCAGTGAACTAAATCCAAGAACACATCCCTTGTGAAGCATCCACTCATGAGACTGTGTCACAGATCTGCTTAATGCATCTGCCACCAGGTTCTGAGCCGAAAGGAGGTACACAGCATGTAGAGTCACTTTGTATTGAGTAGCCAGTATTGACTGCCTTTAAGAACCACTGGAACTTTCTCATGTGTAGTTTTGCAAAGGGCAACGTGGGGATATAGTATAGGCCATAAACCCCAGCAATCTCAAAAACTCTGGCCATAATGGAAGGAAGAGGCAGAAGGGTCTCCATGAAGGTCCTTAGATAAGTTACCTTTTCCACAGGAAGAAAAACCCATCAAGTCTGTGCGGAGTCTGCACCCCAGGAATATTAGATTTTGACTTGGTGAAAGGGCTGATTTTTTGAAATTTATTGAGAAACCTAGGGCCTGCAGAAAAGGAATGGCTATGTTCAGATGCTGTGTTAACACTTCTGGACTGATGGCTAAAAACAGCAGATCGTCCAGGTATGGGTAAGCAATAGCTGGGGCCTGGCACTTTGTAAATACCCTTGGAGCTGTAGAAAGGCCAAAGGGCAAGGCAGTAAACTGAAAATGCAAGGAACCCACCGAGAAACGCAAAAACTTCCTGAAGTGGGGATGAATAGGGATATGCAGGTAAGCATCCTAGAGATCCAAAGAAGCTAAGAAGACTTGAGGTGGGACCAGGAGAAAAAGAGTAGGCAGGGATAACATTCTGAGAGAAGGCACCACCAGGAAAGTGTTTAATAGGGAAAGATGTAAGAGGCCTTCAAGGGCCATCCTTCCTTGGAACTAGAAATGTCATGTAGTAGACTCGCCTCCCCATTTGGGTTGGAGGGACAGACTGGACGATGCCTTGATGAGAAAGTTGAGCAAGTATAGAGGGGAAATGGGTGAAGTTAACTGGAGGGGAGTTGATGTATTCCCTGAAAGGATGAAGGGTCTCCCAAGTCATAAAATAGCCATTTTGGATAATTGAAATCACCCAGGAGTCCTGAGTGATTTCCATCCAGCAGAAAGGAAAAAAGAGGCAAAGAGACAAGGGGTTATTGACTTGAAAGAGGGAGCAGAGAGTCACAGGTAACTTTGTCTAAGCTGAAAGGGCTGCTGAGAAGGGGCAGCAGCAGAAGTAACAGCCTCACCCCGTGGGAGTCTCCTGGAAGACTTACAAGACCTAGTTCCAGAAGTGGAGGAGCGAGCAGTCTCCCTGACAAAAGATGTCTTTGGCTGGGACATTCCTATGAAATTTTGGAACTGGCAAAACAAGCAGGTGTTTCAAATCCTGAAGCTTTTTGCCTTTTTTCTGCACAGATTTAAACAATTCTGCAGCTGCTATGCCAAAAAGGGAAGAATTATCAAGAGGAGCATCAAGCAATTTTGCCTTAATATAATCAGGGAATGCCTGGAGATGTAACCAATAATGCCTTCTGAGAACAGCTGTAGAAGCTGCTGCTCTAGAAAAGGCCTCAACTGCATAGTAACTACACTTGATATAGTGTCTGGCTAACAGGGAGGAGTCTGACAAAAGAGACAGGTCCAAACATTTAGTCTCTTGAGTCAGGCATTGGAGAAAGACCCTGGGTAGCCTGAGTAAGCAAGGTCAAAGCATATCTACACATGTATGTTTGATAATTTAAAGCCCTAATAGCTAAAGTGGAAGAGGCATAGACCTTCTTACCCAATCTTTCCAAAATGTTACTTTCCTTATCAGAAGGAAGCAGTTTGGTTGAGGGAGACAGACGTGAAGATTTATCTGAAGTACTGGGAACCACAGCTGGATGAGCTGGGGAGCATTTAAAAAGAAACTATGAAAGCAATCAGGTCTTTTAGGTGCAGGGGCCTGTGAGTTAGGGGTCTTAGATGCTGCCTTAAAGGCATCTAACAAGGCGGGCAGAACTAGTGGAACTGCTGAAGGACCAGCGGTGTCCAAGCTGGAGTAATTCAAAATATCTCTTTTGTTCTTCTGAGATTTGAGAGGAACCTACTTAAAGTATTCCCTCATTTTATTAACAGTTTCCCCAAAAGAAAGCTCTTCACTGGGAGAGACACCCCCACTGGACTCTTCCTCCTGGGAAGCATACTCCAGTGGAGAAAAAATCTGGGTGGAATGTGCTAAGAAGTCCTCATCTGAGGAAGACTCCCCAGAATCAGTGTCATGAATATGGAATTCCCCAGGCTGCCCTGAAAAAGGCCCCTGGGACCCCAATGGTAGGACAGGCGAAGAGGAGAAGACCAGGCCTGCTATAGGAGAAGCCAGGACCCATAGACCTCACAGCCATCAGAGCCTTAATGAGACCCCATGAAAAAACTCCCAGTCTGACGTGGGGGTAGGAAGAGCAGGGGCATGTCTATTTTTTTGTTTCTTTTTAACATGTTTCTCCTGTTGGGGAGAAATAGTGCAAGTATACCTAACCTCTGATGCCCCTGCAGACAAAGAAGATGGAATGGTCCCAGAGTCTTCTGTAATAACGAGCCATGGTTCCCCCAAATCGTTTGAGCCGGATGCCAAGGCCAACAGATGCCTACGCAATGTTTTAGGAACCAAGGCCTGACAGATAGAGTAGGCCCGGTGATTGTGATTAGGCCCTAAAAAAAAAAAACAAGCAAAGCTCGTGGCTGTCTTTATGTGGAATTTGCCTTCCACACCTATACTTGCCCTTTTTAGATGACATTAACAAAAACAAAACGCAGCAGCAATACATTTTAATCCCCTTTGGGGTACTTATCTGAAGCTGGAAGACTGCATCAACAGTATCGAACAGCAGACCGAACGTACAAGTCAACCTATCAACCTTTCCGAATGGCAGCGGAAAAGTTGAGCATTGTATATGCAGACATCCCTTTTATGACTGACATTGTCTGTGCCTTTGTGCGATGTCTCACATACAGGCAGTGGCTCTAAGTTTTTGTAATACAGGCTGGATGTCAGGTCAATAGGCAGAATACAACCCATATGTAAAGAATACTGCAACACTGAATAGAAGGACATCCTACCTTACCTTTGGGAGCAGAAATGAGCAACAGTAGTTTTTTTACGAGATAAGAGTCTCAAAACTGGCAAATTAAAAACACACCCCACAAAATGTTAAGAAATTAACTCTTTTGGTTGAAGACCACATTACTATCAACTAGCTTCAATCCTGCAAATGTATAGGCATACAACATAGCCAACATAAACAGGGATGTCTGTAGAGCAAAGTTTAAAAGAAATCACGTTCAGAAAAACTTTCATCAGAAATCCCCATGAAAGAAGACTTCTGAGAAGTACTGACAATAAGTAAATATACACTTTACAGTATTAGCTGATCTGTGAAGACCACACTCGTTTATGGGTCCTGTGGCTGAATTTATCCACCTTATTAATAATTATTTCCAGAAGTCCTTGGTGACAGATGCATGCCCATGACAAGGCACACTGTAAGGTCATGTTTCAGTTTCATAAGGGTGTTCATTCTGTGTATGCATGTTCTCCACCTATCCACAGCCATCCTACAAACCATGAACAATGAATATTTCACATCCCACTGGGATATACTAGTATGTATTGTGTGACTAAGCGAAATTCTTCAGCCTAGCAAACTGAATGGATCACCCCATCCACAGAGGAATGAAAAGTGAGATTATACTGCTGCATCAAGGTTCCTCTGCAAAGAACAGATACAGTAGGAAACACTGAGGATCCTCCTTGATAGGTGCCATGACTGAGCTGAATGCACAGAAATAAGTCACAGTGAAAACAGCAAGAGGCCTATAACAGAATAAGCAAGGAAGGCTAAGCATCACTACGTACCCTCCAACTAGTGAATGGTAACTGCATGTGCTCAGTCTATCCAGAACCAGAAGGAAACTTCAGCTCATCTAACCCACAGCATAGCTGCATTAGGAGGATTACGGTCATCAAGATGGCCGCACAACTTCCAGGAATGAGGGGCTTGCTCTTTGTCCCCAGTTTCTGCCCCCAGTAGGGAAGTACAAGAACAACAAACTCTGAAGACCACTTCCTCAGGACAAGTTAGAAAGTGGAGGAAAACTGAGGAAAGCACTTCCTCTATGAACTCATATCAATTAAATCCTTGCAGGAAGTACAGCCACTAGGAAGCAAAATTATCTTTACAAATTAGCTTTTGCAACACCAGGACAAGAAGCCCAGCAGCAGATCCACAGACCTACTAAATATGAAGTTTAAGTACCTAAAGGGCAAGATTTCCACAATGGGACACAAAGCAGCCCATCCGAGGGGATTACTTATGCTGTGAGCAGAGGGAATCAATTCTTCGCACAACCAGAAAACAACAGAACGTGAATATCTGGAAATCCGAACTGGAAACGATGTCTTTGTAACAGGCCAAAGGAACAAACCAGACACCTGGAGAAGAGCAACTGTTACTGCAAGCCACCTCCCTCCAACTACATGGAGAAATGCATCTGGGTAAAACCTAAGCAAAAGGCTTCTAAAAGCTCCAGACCCCTCTCAGCAAACCTAACCAGAACAATGGTGGTGTCTGATTAAACACGGAACCTTAGCCAGGCACACAGAAGATGCTACTTATCACCCTAAAAAGAGTGGAATATCCCAGAGCTCATAAAACTGCTTAACGGCTACCAGTGGACCCTGAAAACAGAATCAACTGTATCCCCTGAACTCTACAATAACATACAGAATTAGCTAAAAGACATGGGCTCCAACACAATAAAAGGTGGGGGGGGGGGGGGACAACGTTTTTTGCTCTGCTTAATAGCAGGAAATGAAAAAGGTTGTGATCTCATGAGAAGCTGAAAAGATTAATCTACAGTATCCCATTCAGTCACTACACCCAACACCAAGATAGGGTCTGGAGATTATGGGATCTCAAAGGGCAACCACCACCACCAACGATGAAAATGACCAAGCAAAGACTCAGGGGGGTCTACAGAAAAGACCTTTTAAAGCAAGAGGTTAGAGTATTCCAATAGTCTCCCCAGCACCCTATGAATTGGGAGGAAATTGGACTGTGGATGGGTAACAGGACGGAGAACCCTCAAGAAAAGGGGGGGGGGGGTCACTCCCTTACCGAAGAAATGGTGCAGTCTCTCCTGTTCTCCAGGTGATCAAGTCTAGGTCTACCCTACAATTATGCCTCTTTTACCATCTGACTTGCTCCATAGCTCAGCCATGGCCAGGAACCCACTGGTTCCGGCTTCTGAGGGTGTATTCAGGCCTATGGACTTGCATATTAAACAGACACCTCCTCCTTCATTTAGGCCTAAACCTTAAACCATGCCTAAGAAACTGACGCGCAGGCCACATGCTCAGACCTCTATGCCTAAAAAACAAATAAGAATGGCTGAAGATCTTATAACTCTAATCAGGGGTAGCAAACCTCCCCTTTCTTAGAGACCTATGACTGAAGTTGTTTATGAATCTTCTGACCAGGATTATGATTTTTCTGATTCTTCTGATGATCTGGATTTACCCTTATCTACTTATGAGGATTCTGATGCAGAGAAACTCTATTCCCTCTGCTTCCCCTCCAGAGGATTTTTCTTTTGGTGAAACATTACATACTCTAAGGGTGCATTTTCACTGGGAAAGCCAGGATTTTTCTGATTCAAAAAAAGAGGCTTAGGGATTTCTTACTCCTGCCTCAGCATAGGACTTTAGCTATACCTCCTGTCTATGGCAGTGGCGCCTTTCATCATCTTTCATGTGGAGAGGGTGTCCCTCAGAACCAGTCCCTCCTTCATGCCCAAGGTGGTATCCAGTGTGGCTCTTAATCAGTCCATTCATTTGCCTACCTTCTATCCTAACCCACAGAACAAGGGGGAACGGATACTGCACTCCTCAGACGTGAACAGACAACTTAGATTCTACTTGGACAGGACTAAACCTCAAAGGAAATCTGAACAACTGCTGGTGGCATTTGCTGCAGGTACAGAGGGGAAAGCTATTTCAAAGCAAATAATTTCAAAATTGATAGGCAACTGCAGTCATTTCTGCTATAAGCACCATGGAAAACCTATCCCACAGGGCATCAGACCCCATTCAACCAGGGCTGCATCTACCTCTACAACCTTTCTCAGTTGCGTCCCTACCAGGGACACCCTAGAAGCTGGAGTTCTTTACACATTTTCATCAAGCATTATCATTTGCCAATTTTCTCTAAATCCAGAGCTGGCTTTGCCACTGCAGTCTTGCAGGGCTGTATAGCTGGTCCTAATTCTGTTTAAATTCCTCCTCCCAACCTTAGCTTTGAGAATCTAACCAAATGTAATGACTGCAACAGTGAAACATGAAGAACATAGTACAGTTGTGTATACTTACCATAAATGTAGATGTTCGAGTTTACTCACTGTTGCAGTCCTGGTTACCCTCCCTCCAGCCCCCTTACTTCTTTTGGCTATACCTCTACTTTCCATTTCTATGCTCAAAAGCTTTTTGGTGTATTTGCTTTTTTGTTGGAGGTATATCTTTGTATTTATAGATTTAACTGCTTCCCATTAGGGGGGCACCTGACATCTGGGGCAAGAAAAACTGACGTAATGGCGTCGGCTGCATGTTTTATTCCCCTAACGACCTGTTGTCATGGAAGAAGGGACGGCAACTGATGCAGGACCAAAGACTGTTAATCAGGCGGACTGAGGGCTACTGCAAGCAGATAACCCAAATGTAAGGACTGCAACAGTGAAACATGAGGAACATCTTGCAGAAAGTACAGTTGTGTACCTACCATAAATGTAGATGTTCGAGTGTATTCACTGTTGCAGCCATTACACTTGGGTTATCCTGCTGGCAGGCTACCCGCAGTCGGCCTGAATTCCAAAGTCTTGGTCTGGCGTCGGTTGCTGTCGCCTCTTCCCTGACGTCAGTGCGCCAGGGGTATAAAAGATGCAGCAGACGCCATTTTCTTCAGTTTTTCTTGCCCCAGATGTCAGGTGCCCCCAAAAGGGTAGGCTAAAAAAACATTGCTTATAAAAGCATGCACTAAAATAAACAATACCTTCATCTACAAGCAAATACACCACATAGGTTGTATAGATAGAGAAGTACAGATAAGTCCCAGTAAAGAAATAGGGATGGAGGGTGGGTAACCTGGACTGCAACAGTGAATACACTCAAACATCTACATTTATGGTAGGTACATAACTGTATTACGTTCATCGTGTTTCACTGTTGCAGTCATTACACTTGGGTTGAATCCCAAAGCGGAGGTTGGGCGGCTGGGTCTAAATAGAATTAGGAGTGGCTATAAGGCCCTGCAAGACTGCAGTGGCAAAGCCTGCTCTGGATTTAGAGTAAAGAGGCAAGTGGTAGTGCTTAGTAAAAGTGTGCACTGAATTCCAAGTTGCAGCCTCCAAAATATCCTTGGTTGGTACTCCTCTGAGAAAGGCTGCTGAGGTGACTGCTGCCCTGGTAGAATGTGGTCTAATGCCCTTAGGCACTGATTTGCCATGTTGTGAATAGCAGAAACGAATGCAGTGTCCTATCCATTTTGAAATCGTCTGCTTTGAGATAGCCTTTCCTTGTGATCCTGCAGCATATGCCACTAAAAGTTGCTCAGTCTTTCTGAAAGCTTTAGTTTTGTCCAAGTAGAAGCGTAACTGTGTATGACCAAAGAATGCAGAAGTCTCTCCCCTTTATTCTGCGGGTTTGGGTAAAAAGTAGGCAAATGAATGGTTTGGTTAAGAGCCACACTGGACACTACCTTAGGCATAAATGTTGGGTTTGTCCTTAGAGAACCCCTGTCCGGATGGAAGATAATAAAAGGTTCCACAGCCATTAATGCCTGTAACTCTGAGACTCTTCTTGCTGAAGTTATTGCAAGGAGCAGAGCTGTTTTCCATGATAAGAATTTTATCTCAGCTGTATTGGCTGGCTCAAAAGGAAACAGTGTGAGTTTTTCCAAGACAAAATTGAGGTCCCATGCAGGTATTGGTGTTCTCCTTGGAGGTCTTACGTTTTTGGCCCCCCTGAGGAACTGCCTAAGCCAATGGATATGAAAAAATAGGTGGGTCTGTATTGCAATGAGCTGAAATGGCAGAGGCATGGATCTTAATTGATGAGAAGGGTAGGCCTTGTCCAGCATCTCAGTTAGATATTGTAAAATCTGAGGAATATTTGGAACAAGCGTGTCAATTCCTTGTGCCTGGTTCCAAGTATAGAATCTCTTCCATTTTTCTGCATAACATTTTCTGGTGCTGGGCCTCCTGGCCTCCAAAATAACATCCATAACCGCTTTACAGAGAGGTGTATTTTGAATGGTTACAGTATCCGCCATGCAGCTAGATTTAGAGTTCTGAGTTGGCTGCGCAGGATCTGATTGTTTTGCTGGGTCAGTAAATGAGGAATTTGAGGCAATATCCAGGATGGGCCTTGGGACAAGCTCCTTAGGATTGAGTACCAGTGTTGGTGTGGCCAATCCGGGGCAATCGGTATAATTTGTGGCTTCTCTTGTCTGAACTTGAGGAGTACCTTGGGGAGGAGAGGCAGTGGAGGAAAGGCATATACTGTAAGGTTGTTCCAGCTGAATGACAGAGCATCCACTTTCCATGCTTGTTTGCGATAAGTCCTTGTGCAGAATCTCTGAAGTTGGCAGTTGTGAGGGGAGGCAAAAAGATCTATGTATGGGCGTCCCCATTTCCTTGATATCATGCTGAAGATTTGTGGATCTAGTTTCCACTCGTGAGGGTCCATGAGGTTTCTGCTTAGTTCGTCTACCAGAGCATTTGCTTTTCCTGGCAGGAATTGTGCTTGCAGGTGTACTTGGTAAGTCAATGCCATGTTCCACAAAATCATGGCTTGTCTGCAGAGGGGGTAGGAATGTGTGCCCCCCTGATTATGTACCACATGACTGTGGTGTTGTCAGTCTTTATCAGCAGCTGTCCTGGATGAAGTAGGTCCTTGAAGGCTGTCAGGGCATTTTGTACAGCTAGCATCTCTTTTGATTGATGTGTAGATGCCTTTGGCTTGGGGGCCATGTGCCCTGAATACATTTTCCTGCCATGTGGGCCCCCAGACATAATCTGATGCATCTGTTAGTATTTGCCTGGCTGTGGGTAAAGTGAATGGCTGTCCCTTGTTGTGGTGACAGGCCTGTGCCCATCGAAACTCCTGTTGCAGGCAGGGAACGAGTGAAATTAATGATTCCAGGCTGTGGCAATGTTGAGTCCAAACACTTTTTAGGTACCATTGTAGTTTCCTCATATGCAGTCTTGCATATGGAATTAGCAGAATGCAGGAGGCCATGTAGCCCACAGCCTGCAGAATTTTTCTTGCAGATAACTGGGTCTTTGTTGCCCTGCTTTCAAAGTAAGAAGTCAGTTGCCTTTGTCTGGAGTGAGATAAGCCATCTGAGCAGTTGTATTTAAGCTTGCACCCAGGAATATTATCTCTTGAGTGGGCACTAGTTTTGATTTCTTTTCATTTACTGTGTACCCTAGCAAATTAGTAATCTTTTTACAAACGCCAGATGCTTTAGTAGAATGTCTTTGGCCTCTGCTTGAATAAGGCAGTCGTCCAAGTACGGATATATTTGAATTCCTTTTTGTCTGCAAAATGCAATTACTTGTGCCAGGCATTTTGTGAAGACCCTGGGCGCAGTAGATAAGCCAAAGGGCAGTGCAGAGAATTGGTAGTGCATCGAGCCAGCAATGAATCTGAGGTATCTTCTGTAAGATTGTCTGATTGGGACATGCAGGTATGCCTCTTTGAGGTCCAAAGTTACAAGCCAAGTCTTTTTGCCCAGCATGGGCAGAAGCTGCTGCAGAGTCAACAGTTTGAATTTCAGAAAGTCCAGAAAGGTATTTAGAATAGACAGGTCCAGAATCAGTCTCCATGCTTTGGCCTTTCTTGGTATTAAGAAAAGTCTTGAGTAAAATCCTTGTCCCTACTCTTGTTGTGGCTCTGGCTGAATAGCCCTCATGTCCATGAGATGAAACTTGGTTTTGTGCCTCTGCCCATTGATTGTGTGGCAGGTCTGGTATACCTTTTGCCTTTGGAAGGGTGTGAAAGTGGAACCTGTAGCCCTGAGAGACTATATTTAAGACCCATTTGTCCTGGGCAATCATGTGCCAATTTTGTGGAAAAAGTGCTAGCTTTCCCCCTAAGGGTGCTGCCAAAAGATAAATCCTTGGCATTGGCAGAGGGAAGTCATTGGGACTGTTTTCTATATGGCTGTGATTTGTCTTCTCCACTTTTGGAGGTAGGAGCACCCCACTGTTTGGGCCTGTATGAGCCCTGGGGCTGTTGTCTGCCTCTAGGGCATCTGTATCTGCCTCTTTGTGGTCTGACACGGGAAAGGACCAATTCTTAGAAGGCCAGTTCCTGCTAAATCTGGGTGGCTGCACCTGTAAGAAATCCTTCACTGTCTGCATAGATTTAGCTTTATCCTCCATTTTCTTCAACACCTCTTCTGCCTTAACACCAAACAAAGTATCATGCTGTAATGGAGCATCCAATAATTTTGCTTTAACATGATCAGGCAGAGTCTGTTCCTTTAACCAAGCATGCCTTCTAATGACAGAGCCTGTTACAGCGGCCCTGCAAGAGACCTCCAGTGAGACTTCAGATCTGAAATTCAATTTAGAAAATCTCAGGAGTTGGCTGACCGGCACTTGCGAACTGCTTTTGCTTCGGGCACCGCACGGCAAGAAAGACTGAAGAAAATGGTGTCAGCTGCATCTTTTATACCCCTGGCGCACTGAAGTCAGGGAAGAGGCGACAGCAACCGACGCCGGACCAAGACTTTGGAATTCAGGCCGACTGCAGGTAGCCTGCCAGTAGAATAACCCAAGTGTAATGACTGCAACAGTGAAACACGATGAACATCAGGAGAAAGACTGAAGATGCAACCTGCAAATCTCTAAAAGATGGCTCTCTTGATGCAATAAAGCAGGACAGCTGACATCCCATCTGATCCAGCCAGAGCCTGGGTCACTGGAAGAAAACTAAACAAATACCCTCCTGATGTCCAGCTTTTACAAAGGTCAGGTTAGCAAGTAACAAATCATTGTATTTATGATGTCTGCCTTTCATTATGCAAAGCAATGAGCAGGGACTGCAACTTCTGCCCTTCTCTGACGAAGAAAGCATTAAGTACAAGACCACCACAGTCTATTCCCAAGTGTTAATGACCTTAGCTGTGCCATTTTGCTCATGCACATGGCATACCCTGCCACCTCAGTCAAAATATTCACAGAGTCCGATAGAAAGCCTCCAGGAAGACCACCTTGGTAGACACGAAAACAGAAAATCTCTTCTGTTACCAACTACAACTGAAGAGAAGTGGAATCTGGACAGACTGTGCATAGCTGAGAGCTCTGGAACCCAGTGTGGTACAAAACCATTTTGACAGACTTGTCACACGCCCAATTATTATGTCTGCACATCAATATATGACAGACTGTGGCTTCTGCGTGTGCAGGTGGCCTATTAAGACCATTAAACAGAGTCATGGGGAGAAATATGCATTAATATGTAGTCGGCTGATAAAAGGACTCCGCAATCTTGGAGTAGGGGTGTAACAGCAGCACAGAAACAGAGAACCATTTGGCGTCATGTAGCATAAACCAGCATAGGGGAATACAAGACCACATATGCCACAGGACTTCCAATATTTTCACAGTTAAGTACTAGGCAATCAGTCTGCAGACTGTTACAAGCTTGTCCAAAGCCGCTATTAAAAAGTTTCCATCAGCCTTGAGGAGGACAAGACAACACAGACAGAGGAGTATTTGAGGCTGCCCCATCCAGCTATCTCAGTTTTCTTGGGGTGGCAAAGGTTCTAGTCTGACATATAGTGAAGTTTTCAAAAGTTGCGAGGGATGTGCTGGGATATGAATCTATCACAAAATATCACACTGACAAAGGATTTTTAATCTGAAAGCTTTGTGTTTTTATTAAAGTTTATTAGTGTTGTGAGCCACATGCGTATTTTTTGTTTTCTTCTTATCCTGTGACTTCACTTTACCAATGTTTATTATCCTTGCTCTATTCCATATGAATCTATCACACCAGTACGTCTTATCTGTTGATGAAGCGTTGGTTCCTTTAAAATCAGGTATTTGAGGTACCATTTGTTCTGTGTGGGGGAAAAACGAGGTCAAAGAGGGTTGGATCTTTCATGGCTTGAAAGGTAAGATACAGATCTTCATAGAAGTGTCTATAAGAGACTGAGTACATAAAGATGGCTGCTAATCTGTCGCTATAACTAAGATTTTTGAGGCCACTAATCTTTTTATGTCTTCATTAAGAATCTTTGAGGTCTCTCAAGTTCAGTGACACATGTTTAGACAAGCATATCAGAGACCACTGAAAGAAGAATTTGAAGAACATGAACAGCCCAAAAACACCTTCTGTTTCAATAATGAACACCTCTTGACATGAGTTCCCTCAGTAAAGCAGATATGGTAGAAAAATTTGCTATTTCAGACAACTTTCAAACCAAAATCAAGCAAGCCTGTTACAGGCACTGCAGGGTGTCAGCAAGCCATGACCAGACTGTTCTGGGTATGATGCTAGCACTGAAGAAATGGCATCGAACAGAGGTTTCTAGGAGTGAAAACCCAAAGCAACAATTCTGCTTCCTACCAGAGAGTCAAAAATGTGCCTAATTTTTCACTATCATGCTGCAGAATGTAAAGCAGGTTAACCGATTAGTGCTTTTTTGACAACAGCCAACTAGCTTAGCTGGACTTGGGGACAGGGGAAGTCCAGCCAAGACCCAATGTACTTATGAAATGGTGAGAGATCTGGGATCCCAATTAGACTGTGACCTTAATTTTGACAACCATGTGTCTACTGTAGTAAGGAAGATTTTCTACGTAGCACACTTGATTAGCAAAGGCATCACCTCTAGAGCAAAGTAGGTTATAACCCCTCTATACTAGTCACGAATCAAGCCCATAATGGAGTACAACACCCCTTTCGGCATGTACAGTACAAAGCACCTGTAGCAACTGGAGAGATCTCAGAGGTTTCTAACTAAGAAGATCAAAGGACTCCACCATGTGCCTTACACAGATCGACTAAAGTCCCTGTCACTATACTCAGTATCGTATAGACTTCTTAGGGGGAGACTTATGCCTGGCTTACACAGCAATCTCCTAATCAAACCTAATGAATTTTCTACACATCAATAAATCAAACAAGACTAGAGTTATGCATTCCAGGGACTTAAATATGGCCTGCGACTTGAATAGGACGTGCTCGAGGGACAGATTTGTCTCCCAGCAACTGCCGTGTCTTTGGGATAGGCTGCCAATTCATGTAAAGCAGAGAACCTCTATGACACTGTGCAAAAGGAACCTGGACGAGTGGATGGGACACCGTAAATTCTTACCGGAGATCGTGCCCACAACTCTCCTGGACATGGGCACTTATTAATAAATACAGTCCTGGGTACTGACTAGAGTATCATTGGTATTACATTGGGATGAAATGGCTAGGCTTGAAATGACATCTAGGTCGATAGCCTAGTAACCTCCTATGATCCTAGGAGGCAAAGCCTCAACTCTAAGTACCTCAATATGTAAATGTGCGAGCTGAAAAGCCACTTTCCAATATCACACTGAAAAGACTCTGGGACAAGTTGATTTGGCAAATTAGTTAAGGTGTTAATCTTACAAACACAAGGTACAGGATTTGATTCTTACCTTTCAGGGAAATTAGGTAGGCCTAAATAACCCACAAAGGCACCAAAGTCTAGTACTTGCCAATGAAACTATGAAATATAGCAACCCTCCAGAACATAGGATATACCTCTTCCAGCCCTTAAACTCAGGATGGAATATACTCACCATAATTTAGGGGATGATCATTACCTATGTGAAGCTTGGAAGGCCACATAAGTAAAACTGCCTACTTGTTGAATGGCTATTTTTACCATTTCGATAGTAAAGGCCGAGATGCAAAAATTCCAGCACCCCATCTGACATCAGCAGGGCCCACCCACCAGCCTGTTAAAAAGAGGTCTTCCTTAAGATCTGGACAAGTTTCAGTCTTCAAGAAGTGCAACAAATGAGCACGTAAGCAGTAGAAAGCACTGGTGCGTATATGAATTAACAGCCATCCTGAGTGGTCACTATAATAGTAAATCATATTTCAGTTTTAGCCACTTTAGTGGTTTTCATTCCTGGCCTGAAATTTTGCTAACTATGCCTCAGGTCTGTATGGATATCAATGCCAGCCTTACACCAGATTTCTTTGAATCATGCTTAATACTTTAGACTTCCATACAAGATCAGCATTACCAGAAGTTTTCTTTAGTTTGTAAACATCCTAAAGCCCAATCAGAAAACTGGGATTTTAGTACACTACTTACGAAATGCAAGAATTCTAATTATATCAAAAGGTCATTACTTACCATAAAAAAGAAAACTAAACCTTTCCCGGGGGTGGGGGGGGGATGTAGAAAGGATAGTTTAATTGTTAAAATGACCAATCCTCAAACACAGTAGAGCTGTGTAAAGTGCAGTTTTGTACCTACCATAAATGTAGATGTTCGAGTGCTAATATAGCTGCAGTCATAACAGATGGGTTTTCCTGCCATCAGGCAGGTCCTCGGTCGGCCGAATTCCAAAGTCTAGGTCCGGCGTCGGTTGTCGTCGCCTCCTCCCTGATGTCAGTGCGACAGGGGTATAAAGGATCCAGCCAACGCCATTTTCTTCAGTTTTTCTTGCCCCAGATGTCAGGTGCCCCCAGAAGGAAGGCAATACATAAAATTATGTAATAATGCAATGCAATATAATCAAAAAACAGTAGTTGCAAGCAAATACACCATAAAAGAATACCCCAATCAGGTTGTATGAGGAGGTGTTAGCAGTTAGGCCTGTCCCAAGAGGGGAAGGAGGGAGGGAAACCTGGAATGTAGCTGTATTAGCACTCGAACATCTACATTTATGGTAGGTACAAAATTGTACTATGCTCATCGTGCATACAGCTGCAGTCATAACAGATGGGTACAATCCCAAAGCTAAAAAAGGGGTGGTAGGCACTAGGTGGAACTAGGAGGACCAGGATGCCCTGCAAGACTGCAGTGGCAAAGCCTGCTCTAGATTTGGAGTATAATGGTAGGTGATAGTACTTGGAGAAAGTATGTATGGAACTCCAAGTGGCTGCTTCCAAAATATCTTTGGTAGGAACCCCCCCTGAGGAAAGCTGCAGAGGTAGCTGTGGCCCTTGTGGAGTGAGATCTGAGGACTGCAGGTAAAGATTTACCAAGAGTAACAAAAGCGTATGCAGTGGGCTATCCACTTTGAGATGGTCTGTTTGGAAATAGGCTTCCCTTGAGCTCCTGCAGCATAGGACACAAACAGTTGCTCTGATTTTCTGAAAGGCTTTGTTCTGTCCAAATAATAACGCAGCTGTCTGTGAATGTCCAAGGAATTTAGTAGTCTTTCCCCTTTGTTTTGAGGATTAGGGTAAAAGGTAGGTAAGTGGATAGCCTGATTCAAGGCTACCCTGGATACTACCTTTGGCATAAAGGACAGATTGGTCCGTAAGGTAACTCTGTCCTGATGGAAAATGATGAAAGGCTGCACAGCCATGAGAGCTTGTAGTTCCGAAACCCTGCGAGCTGAAGTGATTGCCAGGAGGAAGGCTGTTTTCCAAGACAAGTATTGCAGTTCTGTTGAAGGAGCTGGCTCAAAAGGAGGCAAGGTCAGTTTTTCTAGTATGAAATTGAGGTCCCAAGCAGGTACTGGTTGTTTCCTTGGGGGTTTTATATTCTTAGCCCCTCTGAAGAACTGTCTTAAGAGGGGATGAGAGAATAAAGGAGGATCACTGTTGTATTCTGCAAAAATGGCTGAGGCATGGATTTTGATGGAGGAGAATGAAAGTCCATTGCTTAGCATCTCAGCTAGGTACTGTAATATTTGGGGTAAATTCAGTATTCCAGGATTCTGACCCTTTTTCTCATTCCAGGCACAAAACCGTTTCCATTTTGCAGAGTAGGCTTTTCTTGTAGAAGGTCTTCTGGCCTCCAAAATGACATCCTGCACCTCCTTGGAGAGTAGGGCCTGTTGTGAATTTAAGGAATCTTCCATGCGGCTAGATTGAGTGTTTTCAGCTGGCTGTGAAGAATTTTGAAGTTGTGCTGAGTCAGTAGAAGAGGCATTAGATGCAGAATCCATGGTGGGGAATGCGTCAAGCTTTTCAGGAGTGGGTACCAGTGTTGTCTTGGCCAGTCTGGAGCAATGAGAATCATCTTTGGTCTGTCTGCTCTGGTTTTTAATAGAACTTTGGGCAGCAGAGGGAGAGGTGGAAAGGCATAAACTGTCATTGCTGCCCAACTGAAGGAGAGTGCGTCCACTTTCCAGGCCTGTGGATGAAAGGTCCTTGAGCAGACTTTTGCCAATTGGTGATTTCTGTGGGAGGCAAAGAGATCTATGTCTGGCTTTCCCCATGCTCGAGTTATCTTTGTGAAAACTTGAGGATGCAACTTCCATTTGTGTGGATCTGTCATATTTCTGCTTAGATTGTCTGCCAGTGTGTTTTCCTTGCCTGGCGGGTACTGTGCTTGAAGCTCGATTTGTAATTCCAGAGCCATGTTCCAAAGAGACATGGCTTGCCTGCATAGGGGGGTATGAATGGGTACCTCCCTGTTTGTTTATGTACCACATTACTGTGGTGTTGTCCGTCCTTATCAATAGCTGGCCTGGATGCAGTAGGTCTTTGAAAGCTATAATAGCATTTATTACTGCTAGCATTTCCTTCTGATTGATGTGTAGGTGCTTTTCTTTTTTGAGCCATTTGCCCTGAATGCACCGATCTGTCATGTGCGCCCCCCAGGCGTAGTCCGAGGCGTCTGTTGTGACGATTTGATTTGCTTGAGGCTTGCAGAATGGGAGACCTGTGTTTCTTTGGCATGCTTGAGCCCACCACAGAAATTCCTTTTAAAGACATGGAATTAGTGGTATCATTGTTTCCAAACTGTGGCTGTGTTGAGACCATAGGTTTTTTAGGTACTATTGAAGTTTCCTCATATGCAGCTTTGCACATGGGATCAGTAGGATGCAAGATGCCATGAATCCCAGAGCCTGCAGGATTTTCCTTGCAGTCAGCCTGGTGAAAGTTGCCAGTTTTCTGAAGTATTGAGTTAGTTGCCCTTGTTTCTCTGGCGTGAGGTAGGCCATCTGGGTGTTTGTATCCAAGCTGGCACCCAGGAAAATTATTGTTTGAGAGGGTATTAGCCTTGATTTCTTTTTTTTGACTGTGTATCCCAGAGAATTCAACAACATTATTACAAACGCCAGATGTTTCATAAGTATGTGCTTGCTGTCCGCTTGGCTCAGGCAGTCGTCCAGATATGGGTATATTTGTATCCCTTGAAGTCTGCAGTAGGCGATTACTGATGCCAGGCATTTCGTGAACACTCTGGGCGCAGTAGATAAGCCAAAGGGCAATGCAGAGAATTGATAATGGGTTGAACCTGCAAGAAATCTGAGGTATCTTCTGCAATCTTGTCTGATTGGGACATGCAGGTATGCCTCCTTGAGGTCCAATGTTACCAGCCAAGACTCCTTGCCCAGCATGGGAAGAAGCTGCTGTAATGTGAGCATCTTGAATTTTGGCACGAGTAAAAATGTGTTTAGGATGGATAGGTCCAAAATAGGTCTCCAATCTTTTCCCTTCCTTGGTACCAGGAATAGTCTGGAATAAAAACCTTGACCCTGTTCTTGTACAGGTACCTCTTGAATAGCTTTCATGTCCATGAGATCTGAAATTTATTTTTGTGCCTTTGCCCTTTGATTGTGTGGCAGGTTTGGCATGCCTCTCATTTTTGGATGGGTGTGAAAGTGAAATCTGTAGTCTCTGTCTATAATGTCCAGGATCCATTTGTCTTTTGTGACAATATACCAATTTTTCAAAAATAATGCCAGTTTTCTGCCTAAAGGTGCTGCCATTTGAGCCTTGCTTGGCATGCAAAGGGGAAGTCAATGGGTCTGCTTTCTGAATGGCTGTGAACTATTCTCACCACCTCTTTGTGTGGGTGCTTGCCATTGTCTGCCTCTAAATGATCCTTGAGATTGCCCTCTGCCGCCTGTATCTACCTCTTTGGGGTCTGTCCGTGGCTGGAAAGGACCAATTTTTGGAAGGCCAATTTCTACTGAAACGTGGAGGTTGTACCTGTAGGAAATCTTTTACTGTTTGCATTGATTTTGCCTATTCCTCCATTTTCTTTAATACCTCCTCAGCTTTAACACCAAATAATACATCTTTTTGCAGAGGAGCATCTAGTAATTTAGCTTTGACATGATCTGGTAAGGTTTGTTCTTTGAGCCAGGCATGTCTACGAATGACTGATCCTGTAACAGCAGCTCTACATGAGGCCTCTAAAGCATCAAAACCACATTGCAAGGTATGCTCGCCCACTTGTTCTGCACTATGTATCCAATCCTGCAACTCCTTCAAGTCTGGTTGTTCAGGTTGTGACATTTTGTATCTCAACTGTGATAACAGAAATTGTTGGTACTTTAACATATGGAACTGACAGTTTAATGCCCTCATGGTTAAGGTGGCCGAGCTGTAAACCTTTTTCCCCTACCTCTCTAAAGCTCTGGAATCTCTCTCTGAAGGTAATGGATTTTTAGCAGTGGAGGCCTTAATTCCCTTGGGACCCTGTGATATAGTTTCTGGGTCAGCCGCATGGCTTTTGTATAGGAATTGGTGTGAGTCAGGAACCCGGTAATACCTGTCAGGCTTGACTGTAGCTGGAGGTAAATAATCTGGGTTAAGGCAGGCCTCCGAATACACGTCATCTAGAATGTCTAAGACAGGAGGTATAGCCAGAGGCCTGTGCTGAGGGAGCAAGAGGAAATGCCTAAGCCTTTTCTTGGAGTCTGAGTACTCTTGGCCTTCCCAGTGGAACTGTTCCCTCAAGGTATGTAAGGTTTCCCCAAAAGAGTAATCCTCAGGGGGGGGGGGGACACAGAGAATGGACTCCTCTGCATCAGCATCTTCAAAAGGGGAGTAGGAATGTTCCTGGTCTTCCGAATGTTCTGAAATAATGGAGGCCTGGTCTGAGGAGGGGGATTCTTCCTCCACTCTGGGTCTTTTTTCCGGGGGGGGGGGGGGGTTTGAGAACCCCTAATAAGAGTAATCAAATCCTCAGCCATTTTGAGCATCTGCTTTTTAGGCATGGGGCCTTGAGAAGGGCCCTGAGGAGCCTGTCTTTTAGTATGCATGGCTGATTTAGACTTAGTGAAAGCCTTAATGGAAAAAGAAGAGGAAGGCCTGAAGACACCTTGAGAGGTGGCAGGTCTATCTAAACTCTGAGTTTCACCGCCAGTAGCGGCTTCGGTATCTGTAGTCGGGGTGTGGGCCGAAGAGCCTGCGACCTCGGGCACAGAAGACACCGCCAATGAAGTGTCATCGGTAGTCAGGGGCTGCGTAGGCGCCTCACTGAGAACCGGACTACCTGTAGTGGGCTTTAGAGTGGTGTCGGTGGAAGTCGCGGACCTTGAATGTCGGTCCTTATCTTTACAGGAGTCGGAGTATCCGACGACATAATGTAATTACATTTTTTGCCAAAATAGTGTTGGGCGAACTCCGCCCGATGCTTAATAGTGCGTCTGTTGAATGTAGCACAAAAACGACAGGCCGAGACGTCGTGGTCTGGGCCTAGGCAAGGAATGCAGAGGGAATGGAAATCCTTATGCCGTATTTGCTTCCCACAAGAAATGCAATTATTAACTTTGTCTGACATCGGTCTGAGGCAAGAAATGCTTCCCCAACGGGGTACTTAGCTTTCAAGAAGACTTCGGTAGAAAAATATTCGTAATCTCAGGAGCTGGCCAACTGGCACTTGCAAACTGCTTCTGCTTCGGGCACCGTGCGGCAAGAAAGACTGAAGAAAATGGCGTCGGCTGGATCTTTTATACCCCTGTCACACTGACGTCAGGGAGGAGGCGACGACAACCGACGCCGGACCTAGACTTTGGAATTCGGCCGATCGAGGACCCGCCTGACGGCAGGAAAACCCATCTGTTATGTCTGCAGCTGTATGCACGATGAACATCTTGCTGTAATTGTAAATAATACACTATGCTCGCTCTTACAGTAGTCTTTACACGTGGAACTTCTACACAGTAGGCCTGACATTCAGTCCTTGCATACTTCTCACTCTAGACCAGAAAGGTGCTCTCCCACTCTGATATCAGCATGTCCAAGGTACAAGGGGGCATTCACCCATGCTCTCTGATTCTGTCCAGTCCTGACAGCTTCCAGGAACCCCTAGTTCATCCAAAGCACTAACTACCTAGGTGGATTAGGGAACAAGGATTACTATCACCTGTGGCATTCTAGCAAGAAATAAAGCTGCCTCTCCAATTTCTAGGATAACTTAATGAGGGTGGGTGCCCTACGGTAGTAGCAGAGGGGGAGGAAGAATGACTCTATACCAGACACCAGTCTCCTGTTGCCCAAAGGATAGGAAGAGGAAGAATGCAAGGAGGCAGATATTACTTCCACAGGGTATATGAATACCCTGATATTTGCACTATGTTCATGGCATAAATCACTGTTGCAATATTCTTTACATCTGGCAAATTTCCTAAAGGTCACAGACCTGTCAGTGGGTGGCCAAGCACCGAGAATATGTTAAGTAACCCTTGCAGGATGGCCAAAGCAAATTCTGCCCTAGCTCTACAGGCAATGGCTAGTAAGAACAAACTGTAGACCAAGGATGAGGTAAGCTCCTTGTGAAACAGACTGTATCCTGTCCCTCAAACACCCCCCCCCAAAGGATGGTATGGTCTTGGTTTGAAAGAAACAGAAACCGTTATAGCTGGCCAACAAGGTATCAGAATATTTTATCTTGAAGATGATAGCAAACAATTGTATTGATATCTGACCTCTGTCAATGAGTATTTGTTAGAACAACAAAGTGATAACTTCATTTTTTTTAAAGGCTCAAGCCAAACCACAGGGAGTCAAACGTTCACAATCAAAAGAGCTGTACTGGAGGGAATGAGTTAAGGACAACTTTATCATTATACTGTGCATAAAAAGGCTTGATGCACAGTATGACCTTGCCCCTAAGAAAGACAAGAAATGGTTCTTTGCATATGACTGCCTACATTCCTGAAATCCTTCCAGCCAAAGTAACTGCCAATGAGAAGATAGTCTTGCAAGTCAGAAACCTCAATGATGAAAATGGAGCCAAGATGGTAGTGGAGGGTAACATCAGATGCTAAAGGACAAAAGTGAGGTCCCATGATGGATACAGTTCCTTCGTGGGAACCCAGGGAATACAACCCCTTTTAAATTTCTTTATTAACAAGGAGTAGACAGGAGATTCCAGGCAGGGTGACAAAGCTGAAACATGCAATTTCAAAGAGACATAAAGCAACTCGGATTTTTAAAGGTCTGACAGGTACTTGAGGACTGTGGACACCAAGATATGTGTTGAGCCTTGAACCCTCCTTTGGCATCAAAAGAATGATCTCTTCCATTTAGCTAGGCAAGATATCCTTATATTTGATTTCCTATACTCAAGATACTCTGAACATCTCAGGAGTATGGATTACAAAGGCTTCTGTTATGGCAGCAAAGGATATGTGGGAAGAGACTCAAAACAGAACACAAATATTGAGACACTGGAAGCTTTTGTTTACGGATATGGATAGCAAGATACAAGTAGTGGACGCTATTTTAGTCGCTTAAGTTTTATATATGGGTCAGGCATATTTTTATCAACCAGAGGAGAAGCTGTGGACAATGTTGAAGGAATTTATGAGGCAGGTGAAGAGGGCATGAGTTAAGTGGGATAAGTTGATCTCTCCAATAAAACAAGATGGTTTAGATTACCTGATATGAAAGGATATTTTAAAACTACACAGTTAAGGTTCATACATAACACAAGCAGAAGGTAATATTTCAAATTGGAAAGGGATGATGATGAAGCAGGAGTACAGTTCAAGAAAGAGAGAGAGATTGAAAGTTTGGATGCAGATCCTCAAGTAGAATAATAACCATATAGAATATTATAGTCAAAGTAGCAGAACGTATTCTAAGAACTAAGCCAATATAAGAATAGAGGAGAGAGATATTGCCTTTTTTTAATTTCTCGAAGTCTTTTGGGTTTCTAATACCATGACGTGAATGGACCCCATTCCCAAGTCAAAGTACAATTAAAGTTTATGAAATCAGTATGGTTTCAATCCTTGATGTCAGCCAAAAGTCCTCTTTGCAGCACCCGCAATGTGCCCAGTAATGACTCCTTCTGCAATTTGTACTGGGTTACATGGATTGGTAGCATATCTAAATAGGATTGTAGATTCTTTTTTATAAGACCTGTTGTTTCTACTACTATCGGAACTGTCTGGGTATCTTTCATCCACATTGCTCTCGTTTCTGCCTGCAAATCCTGATATTTTATGACTCTGTCTCTCTCTGTATGCAAGACACTGTAGTCACTGGGTGTGGTGATTTCAATGAGCAATGCTACTCTTGTCTTCTTTTCTTGGACCATTATATCCGGTTTTCTAACATCTATCTTTTGAACTGTTGGTAATGGGTGATCCCATGTGATGTAGACTTCATTTTCTGTGATGTTTTGTGGCTCACGTTTCCAGTCTTTTTCAGCCACTTCAATACCATAATGTTTGCACAATCCCCAGTGCAACAGTCTTGCCACATGTTTATGCCTTTCAGTATACAGTCCTTCTGCCAATAGTATATCGCAACCAGCAACTAGGTGTGCGACTGTTTCCAATTCAGTTTTACAGAATCTAAATTTGTCTGTTTCTCCCACATGTTCAATGGACTTTGTAAACCAACATGTGTGCAGCCCACTATCTTGGACTGCCAATATTAACCGTTCATCTCTTAGTTTGAATTTGTCTCTCCTTAGCCATTCCTGCATTCGTTCCTGATCAACATGAGGTTCTTCCAGACGTTTTCTATACTTGCAACTTTATTTATGCTTTCTCCTCATTTCTTGCCTTCTCAGTTGGTCCTTCACCCTATATTCTTTCTTTTGTTTTTTGGCACATTCAGTTGCTGCCTGATTTTTATCTACTTCTGGTTTGATTTCCATTCCTGCTTGATGCCGATATGCTTCTGCTAAATTAAGCAGAGAAGTCATCTTAGATTTATTCTCCTCATGTTTCAAAACTTTCGCTACATTTGGGTCTTGTGAAGTCAGCAGATGTGTGTTGAGTCCCACAATTGCAGATCTGTACATGTAATCAATTTCAAGGAGGCCCATTCCTCCTTCGGAATGGGGAATATATAATCTTGGTATACCCTGATTTTTTTATAAATTATTTGGTGAGCATGAAGCATCCTTCTTGTTTTCCTATCTCATCTATCCAAGACGTTTTGGGGCCAGTCAATCACTGAAACTGTAAGCTAGGACAGGAAGAGCAAATTGGTTTATAGCTTGGATTTTGTTCCAAGATGTCAATGTTTTCAGAATTAAAGTCTTCTAAAGTATTCCTTAAGTTTTATTCACATTTGTTCATGTTTTAATGTTGATCCTTCAGCAATTCCCAAATATTTATACACTCCTCTTGCTCAAATTCTTTTATATCACATTCTTGTCACAAACTGACGTTTTCCTGGTGCCGCAGTTTTCCTGCTTTAAAGGTTGCTTTTGCACACTTAAGACCAAATGACATTCTTATATCATCTGAAAAAGTTTTGACAACCTGCAGTTGGACTTTCAGTACCTCATCTGATGTGCTATACAGTTTTAAATCGACTTTGTTGTTTTTTAGGTGCCAAATTGTAGCCATGGCCTAAGCTGTTAAGTAAACTGTCACCGTTGCTTTCTGCCTTGCCATTAACCCATTAAGCAGTCTCAGCCTGGAATATCACTCTTTGAATTTTTATCCCTGGGAAAATAATCTGTCCTTTATCATGGCTTAATTGCAAAGTGGTCTGCCACTGTTGATCACTGTAATGTAGTCAATCAGTGTATGGTGTATCTTATACATTTTTAAGCACTCTTTTATCCATGAATGTGGGATACTATCAAATGCTTTTTTATAGTCAATCCGTGCCATACTTACATTCCTCCTCTTTTTAGTTGTCCAGTATGACTTTAACAACAAATGATCCTTTGTTCCATATGACTTTCTTTTATTGCCCTTTTCTTCTACTGCCATAATGGAGTTCTTCTAAATGACTATAAACTCTGTCGGCTTCACTTCACATGTTTAGTTTATACATCATCAGAAGAAAAGTTATTGGTCTATAATTTTTAGGGTAGCTTGCAGGTTCACTCTTAAGTACGAGTATTGTTTTGCCTGTTAGCCAGGTTGGTGTCTGTTCGGGGTGTGCATATAAATAGTTCTTACTCATGGCTAAATCCTTGTGCAAAGAAGTTAATACTTTTAACCAAAAATTGGTTTCTGCATCTGGCCCTAGGTTTTCCAATTAGAGGCTTTTCTTAACTTTGTTTCAATCTCTCTGGCTGTTACTTCATCCCATTTCATATCCTGCACCTTTAAACTTCTTATTCTTTCTTTTACTTTTTCTATCCATTTAGCATCTTTGTTATATTCCACAAGATCTTCATAGATACTTCTCCAAAATGTATCTACTTCATCTTTTTTTGGCGGTATTTCAATTCCTTTTACTTTATTTCCCAATTCTCTATAAAACTTTTTTGGGTCATCAATAAATTGTTTATTTTGTACTTTTCTTTATATTTATCTGTGTATATTTCTGAGTTTTTCCACCTGTGCTGACATTTTTAGTATGTTATTTGTGATAGGGCATAATAGATCCTGGTCTGTTCTAATACTGTGCATTGCTTTAATCATATCCATCTTTCTTAGTATTTTTGTTGATCTATTCCCTCTTCTATAGTCATCTAATAGTGACACTTGTCTTAATTGCTTTATAGTTTTCACTATTCGATATTCCCATGATGGTATTTGATTTCTACCCTTCCTTTCCCTCTCCACCCTGTGTGCTTGTGGTTGTACTTTATCGCTTATTAGTTTAGCTACACAGTAATACATCCTGTTTACTTCTGTTATATCACATGGATCTCTATGGACAGTCCTAACTACTGCATTCATTTGTTTTATCAGACTTGTTACTTTTTGGGTTTTATTGACCTTCTGCAGTCTATTTCTCTAATTGATCTTAATATATCTATCCATGTCCATTAAATCAAGTAACTCTTCTCTTAACTCTTCTTCCATACTGAGGGCACATCCCTTGTTTTCCATTTCCCGTGGGCATTTTATAGAAAGTTCTATAGCATCTTCCCATGGCACACTCTCTTCAATTTCATCCTGTGCCGTCTGTTGCTCTGTCATATGGGAACTCACTGGCCTATCACTCCTCAACACTGATTGCATCAGAGTTTCCACAGTTTCCTGTTCCTTTCCTTACTGACTAGCTTCAAGTGAATATTTATACTGGTTTCCTGGTGATCCCTCCAAAATATCTTGATATGGCACCTGACCAATTGTTTCCTGTTCTACTGGTTTCCCCTTAATACGGATATCCATTGCTCTATCCTGTTGGGGTGCTTTCTGCATTCGATTTTTTTACACTGAATCCTTCACTTTGCAGGTACTCCATAACCTCAGTTTCTATTTCTTTAACTTCTCCATTACTAATCTCCTTTTCCTGTGTCTTATTTTTTTTGTATTGTAAAGTTTTCCATTTCCGGATTCCTTTGCCTTTATTTCTCTTCAAATACCTTTGGTGCTGCTCTTTTTGTATTGGTTAGTTTTGCTTTCTCCATTGCATAAATATTACACCATATTAAATCTCTCTTTCCTTCTCATGTCCATATTTCTTCTTCAGAGGTTTCCTGATCTTCCTGTTTTCTCCTTACTTTGGGGGTTCACTCCATCATGTTGTGATATAACCTGTATTAGACCTTCTACACCAAATCCTTCACTTCGTAGGCACTCCATAACTTCAACTTAGATTTTTTAACTTCTAATTTACACGTCTTCTTTTCTGCATTCCATATGTGATAATTTTTTTATTGTATAATTTTCCATATCCGGATGCTTTTGCTTGGATTTCTCTTCGAATATCTTTGGGGTTGCCTTCTTTATATTGATTAATTTGGCTTTCTCCTTTGCATAAATATTCACCATATCAAATCCCTCGTTCTTGCCCATGTCCATATTTCTTTTTTATTTTTCAAATAGCTCTAGGTTTTGTTTATATTTTTGCACTTCCTCAGATGCTTCTTTTCCAAACAGATCAGGGTTCCTTGATCTATATACTGTTTTTCACAAATTTGTTGTATTAATGAACCCACATTTTCATTTGAAGTTTGACAGTTTTTCTTGTGAAAGTATTTTTCATTCCTCTAATTTCTCTCAATCGTTTTGTATATCTTGTGTCTGGAAATTCTAGGTTTTTTGCATAACAGTAGCAATACATAATTTCTTTCTTATCCCCAACAGTCCGCTCTAACTTCTTTATGGCTCTTCTTTGGCCTATCAGCTTTTGTGGACTGCTACTTCCTTCTACAACAGGGGGCCCAACCTCCCCCTGGGCCTAGCCTGGCCACATTGTAGGAATGCTTCTGTATTTTGAGGATTCTATACTTATTTATTCCAGTCTTGGCACCAGTGCGCCTACCAAGATTGAGCACTTTTGTATCCTGGGTCTTGTGCACCCAGCTATCTCTTAATTTTTGACCTACTTCTGTCCATGATATATAGGTGTTTACTAGGCTGCTATATAAATACAATCTATATATCAGTGTTGCCTTGGTGAGATTTTGTGAAAACAGGGTCCACCTTGTGAAGGTATTCACCAAGACTTGAGGATGAATTCAATTTCTGCACTACTACTCTCCTCTGCTTGCTGACTTTTCATCTCTCCATTCAGACCCATCTCTCCATTTGGACCCAATCCAAGAGGGATGACTGCAGTTAAGGGTAGAGAAAAATAGGCAAGAGGTGACTAATGAAATTTAATGGTGAAAACCAGCAAAGGAACCAAGATATTGGGAACAAATAACTCGAGATGGAAAGGTAAGAGCGGGGTGAGGCGAAGAGGTTTGGATTGCAAGCCGGAGATTGCATTCCAGAACATGGATTGATGGAGTATAGGGCAAAGAGAAAGGGATTGAGGAATCTTAAGTGAAAGACCTGCTGAGATGAATGCAGAACAGAAGCTGCGGTTAAAAAGAGATAATAAGTATAGCATATAAAATACTGCATGATAACTATAAGAATCAATGTATCAGAGGAGCCTAGAAACAATTGGAAAGAGATTGGAAGAGAGATTTAGAAGGGAAAAATTGGAGACTATATGGATTGCTCCCATGTATGCACAAAAACAAGGTTTAGGATTTTTGCTCGAAAGTGTTTTTATATGTATTTTTATACTCCAATTAGACTTCAAAGAATTTTTCCTCAGGTAGATAGCAAATGTTGGAGGTAAGATGGGGAAGAAAGAGGTAACAGAGAACATATGTTCTGGGAGTGTAATGAGTTTGCAAATTTAAAAAAAAAAAAACCCTATAGAGTCAGAAAATGTTGGGTGAGCAAATGGCTATAACTAAGGAAATTATTTTTTTGAGCTGAGACACAGGATCTGAACAGCTTCAGCATAACAAGGCTATATCAAGCTTAATTCTGTTGGCTGCCAAAAAGCAATTACTAGAAAATGGAAATGGAGTCTAAACCAACTGTATTTGAAGTACTGAATATTACAAGAGAGATAAAATAACTGGAACCAACGGGGAACTTAGCTTTAGAAGACCTCAGGATTATTCAATTAGTGAACGAAAATTCAGGTAACGGACGACCGTCACTTGTGAACTGCTTTTGCTTCGGGCTCCTCTGCAAGAAAGACTGGTGTAATGGAGTCACCTGCCTGTTATTATACCCCTGACCTGATGTCAGTCCTGCAGCGACAGCATCCGACGCAGAAATACTAAGTTTTGGGCCGACTGATGGCTATCTGCAGGCAGATAACCCAAGTGTGATGACTACAACGGTGAAACACGAAGAATATCTGGTAGAATGAGCCCTGACAAAAGATAGTAAAGATTTCCCATGAAATTCATAGCAAAACACAATAGCTTTAGAAATCCAAAAAGCAATAGTTTGTTGGAAAAGTACAGTTGTGTACACCTACCATAAATGTAGATGTTCGAGTGTCTTCACTGTTACAGTCATAACTGTAGGGTTCTCCCCTGCCGGCAAGCAGCCCTTGGTCAGCCAGAATCCCAAAGTCTGGATCTGGCATCGGCTGTTCAACCATGCTCCCTGACGTCAGAGCGCCAGGAGTACAAAGCTGACAGCCGACGCCATCTTCTCCAGGTTTTCTTGCCCCAGATGTCAGGAGTCCCAAAATGAAAAAGGTCCCATAACATTTTCAAATACACCTCAGAAGAATGGTGAAAAAAGGAAATACACAAAAGTAAAAATAAGAGGGGACAGGAGGGAGGGAAACCCAGACTGCAACACTGAAGACACTCGAACATCTACATTTATGGTAGGTGTACACAACTGTACTATGTTCATCGTGTTTCACTGTTGCAATCATGACTGTAGGGTAGAATCCCAAAGCTGAAAGAAAGGGAAGTGGTCATAAAGAGGAAGGGGCGGCTAAAAGGCCCTGCAAGACTGCATAGGCAAAGCCTGCCCTAGACAGAGTAGAGAGGTAGATTGTAGTGCTTAGAAAAAGTATGCACTGAACTCCAAGTTGCAGCTTCCAAAATGTCTTTGGTAGGAACTCCCCTGAGGAAGGCCGCAGAAGTGGCAGGAGCTCTGGTGGAATGAGTCCATACACTCCCTGGGATTTGCTTTCCATGGTGAGAATAACAAAATCTGATTCCATGAGCAATCCATTTAGAAATGCTCTGTTTTGAAATGGCTTTACCTTGGGAACTTGAAGCATAAGAAACAATTGTTCTGATTTTCTGATGTCCTTGGTTCTGTTCAGGTAAAAATGTAGTTGTCTGTGTACATCCAAGGAATGTAAGATCCCTTCCCCTTTATTTTGAGGAGAGGGGAAAAAGGTTGGCAAGTGGATAGTTTGATTTAAAGCCACTTTGGAAACCATCTTAGGCATGAAGGTAGGATTAGTCCTCAAAGATACCCTGTCTTGATGAAAAATAATATAAGGTTCCACAGCCATAAGAGCTTGTAACTCTGAAACTCTCCTGGCAGAGGTTAAGGCCAACAGGATAGCTGTCATCCAAGGTAAAAACTTGATGTCAGAAGAGGCAGCAGGCTCAAAAGGAGGCAAGGTTAGTTTTTCCAAAACATAGTTGAGATCCCAAGCAGGAATGGGAGGAGATCTAGGAGGTCTTAAGTTCTTAGCTCCTCTGAGAAACTGTCTCATGAGCTGGTGGGAAAAGATGGGAGGATCTGTATTATAATGAGCAGAAATAGCAGAGGCATGTATCTTAATGGAAGAGAAAGAGAGACCCTTATGTAAGAGATCTGTCAAGTAAAGTAATGTTAGGAAGAAGAGGATCAGAATCCTGAGCCTGCATCCAGGAACAAAATCTTTTCCATTTTCCTGCATAAGATTTTCTAGTGCTAGGACGTCTGGCTTCTAAAATGACATTCATAACCTGCTTGGGTAGTAAAGAAGAAATCAAAGGCCCTGGATTAACCAGGCCGCCAGGCTGAGAGTTCTGACATGAGAGTGTAGAACCTGACCCTGATGTTGGGACAGAAGGTTCAGAGACTGAGGTAAAACCCAAGGGGGCTCCAGGCATAGGTTTTTTAGAGTTGGATACCAAAACTGCCGAGGCCAATTTGGAGCCAGCAAGATTATCATCTTAGGCTTGTCCTGTTTTATCTTCAATAAAACCCGTGGAAGAAGAGGAAGAGGCAGAAAGGCATATCCCGAGAGGTTCCTCCAACTGAATGACAGGGCATCCACTTTCCAAGCTTCTCTGTGGAAAGTCCTGGTGCAAAAAATCTGTAGTTGATGATTGAGATGGGATGCAAAGTGGTCTATGTGAGGACATCCCAGACTGCTGTTATCATCCTGAATATTTTGGTGTCCAGCATCCACTCGTGTGGATCCGAAAGGTTTCTGCTCAGACTGTCTGCCAGGAAGTTTTGTTTCCCTGGTAGAAACTGAGCTTGAAGATCCAGACTGCAAGCTAGAGCTGTGTTCCATAGATCCATGGCTAGTCTGCAAAGGTGGTAGGAATGAGATCCCCCTTGCTTGTTTATGTACCAAATAACTGTGGTGTTGTCTGTCCGTATTAGCAGTTGTCCTAGTTGTAAAAGATTCCTGAAGGCCAATAGGGCTTTCTGAATGGCTAACATTTCCTTTAAGTTGATATGCAGGTGCTTCTGATCCTTTATCAGAAGGCTCTGCAGACAATTGCCCTGAAAATGGGCTCCCCAAGCATAATCTGAGGCGTCCATGGATAGAATTTGAGTGGCAGGAGGCAGACGGAAGGGTTTCCCTTTGTTTAGAGCACATGCCCTGGACCACCAAAGAAATTCCTTTTGAAGGCAAGGAAGGACGGAGATCAGTATGTCTAAACTGTCGCAATGCTGAGACCATACACATTTTAGGTACCACTGTATTTTCCTCATGTGTAGTCTTGCATATGGTACGAGAAGAATGAAGGAGGCCATGTAACCCAAAGCCTGCAGGAATTTCCTTGCAGATAGTTGAGTTAAAGTTGCCAAGGTTCTGAAAGTTGAAGCCAGCTGTAATTGTTTTTCGGATGTCAGAAATGCCATCTGGGTTGTGGTGTTTAGAAGTGCACCCAGAAAAGTTATCTGTTGTGATGGTGTCAAATTTGACTTTATGTTTACAGCGAATCCCAGGAACTTGAGGAGGTTCTGTACAAATTCTAGATGCTGGAGTAAGACATCCTTGCTGTCTGCCTGAATTAGACAATCATCCAGATAAGGGTAAATTTGAATTCCCTTGAGTCTGCAGTAAAGCTACTACTGGAGCCAGGCATTTGGTGAAGACCCTGGGCGCAGTAGACAATCCAAAGGGCAGCACAGAGAATTGAAAGTGCCTCGATCCGGCCTTGAACCTGAGGTATTTTCTGCGTTCCTGCCTGATGGGAATGTGTAAATATGCCTCCTTTAAATCCAAAGTTACCATCCATGCATCTTTGGACAGCATTGGAAGTAGCTGCTGTAGAGTAAGCATCTTGAATTTTGGAATCTCTAGAAAGGTGTTCAAGACCGACAGATCCAGAATGGGTCTCCATGAGTTTTGTTTCCTTGGGACTAGAAAGAGCCTTGAGTAAAAACCTTTTCCCATCTCTGAAAGAGGAACCAGTTCTATGGCATTCATAGTCAAAAGAGCTTCCACCTGGTTTAAGGCCTCCGTCCTTTGATGTTTTGGAAGGTCTGGCCATCCGCTTGGCAAGGTATGAAAATGGAATTTGTAACCTCTTAAAACCACATCCAAAACCCACTTGACTTGGGTTATTTGAGTCCAATTTTGATAAAAGAGAGAGTTTTCCTCCGAGAGGGGCTTCCAGGCAAGAAGTTCCTGTAGCCCAACAGAGGGAGTCATTGAGTTTGTTTCAATGGGGGGTGGAAGCAGTCCACTGTCTTGGTCTATAAGCAGCTTGTGTTTGAGGCCTCCCTCTGGAGCGTCTATATCTACCCCTCTGAGGCCTGTCTGAAGTGAGAAAGGACCAATTTTTTGAAGGCCAATTCCTGCTAAATCTAGGTGGCTGTACTTGTAAGAAATCTTTAACTGTTTGCATGGATTTCGCCTTATCCTCCATCTTTTTAATCACCTCTTCAGCTTTTGATCCAAACAAAACATTATGCTGAACAGGAGCATCCAATAATTTAGCCTTTACTTGTTCAGGCAAATTTTGTTCCTTTAGCCATGCATGCCTTCTAATGACTGTGCCAGAGGCCGCAGCCCTACAAGAAGCCTCCAAGGCATCAAATCCACAGTGTAAACCATGCTTCCCAACCTGTTCAGTGGCATGCAATAAGTCATGTAATTCCTTATCATCTGCACAGGCAGAAATGGAAGTAAGCTTTTGTTTTAAGACAGACAAGAGAAACTGCTGGTATTTTAGCATATGAAACTGACAGTTTAAAGCCCTAATGGACAAAGTAGCAGAAGTGTACACCTTTTTGCCCCATCTTTCAAAGGATCGAGAATCCTTTTCAGTAGGAATGGGATTTTTGTCAGAAGCGGCCTTAACTCCCTTAGGACCCTGAGAAATGGCTTCAGGGTCAGCAGAAGGGTTCTTGTATAAACACTAATGGGAATCAGGAACCCTGTAATATCCATCAGGCTTAACAGGAGCAGGAGGAAAAGAGTCAGGGGTTAAGTTAGCCTCCGAAAAGGCATCATCCACAATATCCAAAACAGGAGGAATAGCCAGGGGTCTATGTTGGGGAAGAAGAAGAAAATCCCTCAGTCTTTTCATGGATTCTGAATACTCCTGTCCTTCCCAGTGAAAATGTTCCCTCATTTTATGCAAAGTTTCCCCAAAAGAGAAATTCTCAGGGGGAGAAGCTGAAGGAATGGATTCTTCAGCATCAGAATCCTCATAAGGAGGGAAAGAATATTCCTGATCAGAAGAAGAAACTGAGGAAACAGAAGCCTGATCAGAGGAATCATAATAAACATCCTGCCTTGGCCTTTTATCTGGAGGGGGATGTGAACCCCTAATCATAGTAAGTAAATCCTCTGCCATCTTGAGTAACTGTTTCTGTGACTTGGGAGCCGGTTCAGAAGAGGCCTGTGTTGTAGTCTTTGATTTAGGAGTCTTTGCCTTTGCCTTTACTAGTAGCTGAGTAGGCCTGAAAACCCCTTCGGAAGTCGGTACCTGCACAGCGGCTCCGGACCCATCCGAAGGAGCATTGTCCGAAGGTCCTGCAACAGAAGTAATTAAAGGCCTGGTTAGCTCCTCATGAGAGTCCGTTTCGGCCGTCGGTTCTGAAATGGCCGACAGGGGCTGCAAAAGCACCTCACTGACGACGGCCGAACCTGAAGCTGGCTCCGCTTGTGCGCTATCATCAGATCTGGACCTCGGAGGCCTGTCTTTATTCCTTGCGACGTTTGTGAACTCCGGTAGCCGGGACCGTATTCGACGACATTTTGTAGTTAAAGCACCTACCGAAGTAATGAAAAGCAAAATCGTACCTTCGCTTAATTGTACGTTGATTGAATCTAGCACAAAACCGACAACTAGCTACGCCGTGGTCAGGGCCTAAGCAAGGAATACAGTAAGAATGAAAATCCTTATGAGGTATTTGCTTCCCACATGAAATACAATTATTAACTTTTTCTGACATTGGAGTGGAGCAAGAAAAAGTTTCAACGGGTACTTAGCTTTGAGTGGAGAAGAAAGTCTTCGGACCGAAGTATATCAGAAAAATTTGTCAGGAGTCAGCCGACCGGTACTTGCGAACTGCTATCACCGCACGGCAAGAAAGACTGGAGAAGATGGCGTCGGCTGTCAGCTTTGTACTCCTGGCGCTCTGACGTCAGGGAGCATGGTTGAACAGCTGACGCCGGACCCAGACTTTGGGATTCTGGCCGACCAAGGGCTGCCTGCCGGCAGGGGAGAACCCTACAGTCATGACTGCAACAGTGAAACACGATGAACATCAGGTAAACCCAAGGCCCTGGGATGAAAGGACAAAAGTTGATCCCTCCTCCTAATAGATTTTGTTTTGTCTAAGCAAAATCTAAGCTGCCTATGCACATCTAAGGAATGCAAAATCTTTTCACTAGAAGATTGTGGTGAAGGGAAAAAAGGTGGGAAGTTGAATAGACTTATTAAGAGACCGATCATTCACCACCTTAGGCATGAAAGTAGAGCTAGTTCAAAGAGACGCACTATCTTTGTGGAACATGAGGGGAAGCCATCAAAGTCTGAATCTCAAATACCCTTCTAGCAGAAGTCAAGGCTACAAGAAACACTCCCCCCCCCCCCCCCAAGTTGAATATTTTAGAGAAGCAGAGCCAGCTGGTTCAAAGGGAGCCTGGGTAAACTTCTCTAGGACATAGTTGAGATCCCAAGGAGAAGGCACCGATTTCTTGGGAGGTTTCATGTGTAGGATGCCTTTAAGGAAAAGTTTAACTTCCAGTCTGGGAGCTAATGGAGGTGTCAATGGTAAACAAGCAGAGTAGAGCAATGGACTTTCAGTGAGGAATAAGAGACCACTGTTAAGCAATTAACTTAGGTAAGAAAGCACTAATGAAATGTCCACAGAAAACAGATCTAGTTTTCTTTTCTGGCACCAAATGGAAAATATTTTCCATTTGGAAATGTAAGATTTCTAGTTTTGGGTTTCCTGGCGTCCTGCAAAATCCTAAGCAAGTCCTGTGAGAATAGGTGCCTGAAAGGAATCAGAAGTTGATCACCCAGAGAGTCACTGTAGAGTTGACAGATGTGGGTGGATCAAGGTTTCTTTGCCCTATGTGACTAGATCCAAACAGTGATGCAACTTCTGGCGATGGCCCCTGGCTAACTGCAGAAGAGGGAACCAGCTGTCTTGGCCAAAATGGAGTCACCATCAAGATTTTTAGTTTGTCCTGTTGAATTTTCAGCAGGACTTTCTGAATGAGAGGGAAGGGGAGGGATGCATAAAGAAACATCCCTTCCAAGAGAAAGAGAGCACATCCACCTTCCAAACCTGAGGGTGTGGGACCCTGGCACACAAAAGAGGAAGTTGTCTGTTCTGAGGGGAGGCAAAAAGATCCACTTCTGGAGTACCCCACCTGTGAACTAGAGCCAGGAACACATCCCTGTGAAGCATCCATGTGTGGGATTGTGTCATGGATTTGCTTAAAGCATATGCCACTGAATTCTGAGCTGAGGGGTGGTACACAGCATGCAGAATTACCCTGTACTGGATAGCCATGCACACATGCCTGGAGAATCAGATGGCAAAGAAGGTAAGATTTGGTTCCGCCTTGCTTGTTTATGTACCATAGGAGAGTGGTATTGTCTGTAAGGATCTTGAAAGGACCTGGCAAGAAAAAGGGTGGAAAGTTTGCAAGACCAGAATCAAGGCTCTCATCTCCCAGATGTTGATGTGCTCCCTCTGTTGATCAGGTGATCAAAGACCCTGAGTACCTTGGTAGAAGAAAAAGTTGCTCTCCAACCTAAATCTGAGGCATCTGTGAAGAGTTGCTGAGTAGGCTGAGGCATGTGAAAAGGTAGGCCTGGATTCTGAGACAGCAGCTGGATCCACCAAAGGAGTTCTGTTGTCAGGCAAGGGAGAAGAGGGAACAGGACATCTAAAAAATGAGTATGCTGAGACCAAATTGTCTTCAGAAACCACTGAAACTTCCTCATGTGCAGCTTTGCAAAGCGAAGCATGGGAATCGTGGAAGCCATGAATCCGAGCAATCTTAAATTCCCTGGCCAAGATGGATGGAAGAGGTAGAAGGGCCTCCGTGTAGCCTTTAAGAGAGGGAACCTTGTCTGAGGGGAAGAAAACCATCACCAGATCTGTCCTGGTCCGGCATCCTAGAAAAATGAGGTCCTGAGTACAGGTGAGACTGGATTTCTTTTAAATTTATAGTAAATCCCAACCTCTAAAGAACGGGAATGGCTAATTCGAGGATTAACCAGAAAAAGAAGGTAATCTGGATATGGGTAAACCTAAATCCTTCGAACCCTCAAGAAGGCAATGGCTGAAGCCAAGCACTTGAAGACCCTTGGAGCAGTGGAAAGAACAAAAGGCAAGACAGAGAAAGTACAGTTGTGTACACTTACCATAAATGTAGATGTTCAAGTGTATTCACTGTTGCAGTCATTACATTTGGGTTGAGTCCCAAAGCTATGGTTGGGGTAGCTGGAGCTAAACAGCATTAGGAGCGGCTATGAGGCCCTGCAGAACTGCAGTGGCAAAGCCTGCCCTGGATTTAGAGTTGTCAGAAGAAAAAATTCAAACGAGTCACATCTGTCTCAGGTGATGAATCTTCCTTTATTAGTAGTTAACCAGATTAACCCAGCATGTTGGCCAACTCCTCTGATCTGATCAATTTGTTTACTGACATCAACTTTTATACTGCAAGAAAAACAACTTTTTGTTACATTTCTGACCGTTGACAGTTGGCTATGAAAAACATATAGGATAAACATGTTCATCACAAATGACCTCAAACCAACAGCTAGTACAGAATGTTAAATTCAACAATGGTAGCTCAAATTTTCCAGGACACAGCCTGCCCCAGTAAATTAACTCTTACTCGGCCGTGCATCCTTATCCCAGTCTTCACTGAGCTATAACCAAATCTCTTTATTCTGAAATGCAGAAAACAGATATTCAGGTTCATAAGCAATGCTGCATTTTGTTCACAGATGAGGCCCATCTTTGATAGGCATATCCCAACAAATCACATGTTCATTTTGCAAGAACAGGAAAAAGACAAACAGTAGGTTTTTACAACTTTTTCTCTTAACATTTCCCCCCTGAAAACACTTATTTGTCTTTTATTTCAGCAATATATGGTAAAAACTAAGTTTTTCTTTGCATACATTACTTCATTGGCAAGACAAAGTTTTAAACTTCAAAAACATTTGCAGAGAGTCACATTTCAATGTATTCACTTTCACCAGTCTGTTGCAATTGCTGGTACATCGTCTTCGTAACAGCAGTATCAACCAGTCTTTGTAGAAGACCTCTGATACAGGGTATACAACAACAACAACATACCACCACGATAGCCACAGTGACTCCAACGGACACCAGGAAACTGCTGATGAGATGACTCCATTTTCCAAACCACGCTTGTAGAAAGTCTGTAAAGGGATTATTTACCCCAGAGTTCTCTGCCAATTCTTCAGATAACATCTCCAAACCTTTCAAAGCTCGAGTGATACTTCCATCAGGCGCAGTGTTGTTAGAAAAAAATGTACAACAGAAAGTCCCAAACATCTTGCAAACTCCTCCTTCTTTGGCCAGGAGCATATCCAACGCAATTCGATTCTGCCATGCCACCTGCGAAGTGGCCTCCAGTTGTTCAGCAATTCCTTTCAATGCATCTTTGGTATAGTTCACAAAACGCTGCTGGTTATAGTAAATGTAGTTGATCCAGTCCACATTCTTATTAGGGTGAATCCAGACAAAGATGGATGTAAAACCAGCTGCTATTTGGTTTATCGCTTTGTATTCATCAGGTACACCTCTTGGTATGCCAATGCTAGCGATGTAGACACAGTTATCGAAAGATTGCTTCGGTGCCTCTCTTTCTCTCCTACTCAACCACTTCGGCTTTATTTCAAGTTCTCTTACGAAATTGCTTGCTGGAACTGGGAAAATGTAAAGTTAATTCTGCCATTCTACAAGTGCACAAGTTCCCTTCCAGGAATCGTAAGCCTTGATCTGAGTTTGTTGTCTCCACATAACCACCATAAGTCTGCTAAACTATGAGTTTGGTTCTCCAGAAATGGATTCCCATTGCCATTCACAGTAACATTGCAATAGTTCTGTCCCATATTGCCATAATTTTTCCCTGTGCCATCTCTGGAAATGCACATATACGAACCTGGATAGGAAATCGCTGCAGGCGGTTTCTCAACTTTGCTTATGATCGGAAAATGCTGAGTTTCATCTTTGCACTTATCTTCAGTTTTGCTGAAGAATAATTTCAACAGACACGTTAGGTTACCTTCATCTTGCATCAATGGGACTGTTGCTAATTGCTGTTTACCTTCAGCACAAGAAATACAGTTCTCACAATGTGCTTCTCGGGTACTATATCTAACCCAAGATAACCATTCATTATGGTGTACGAATCCTGTCTCGAGTAACAATTATTCTTCTTTTGTGAAGGCAAAATCTGATTTATTTGTAGCATTCTTAAGGCTTTGTACTTTAAGTTGGAGGCTCTCCAAAGGATCAGTTCTAGTTGGAAGAGACACTCCGATTCCATAAACTCCTGAATCACTTTCTTGTGGTGACACAATGGTTATAGTAACTACTCCGGCACCTTGGAAATGCGCAATTTTTATTCTTTGTTGCCTGCTTTTATCTTTCTCTGGTATCACTGCACCACTTGTTTCCCATCCATTCACATCTGTTGACCACCAAACACTTGACCAGGACGTACAGTCTCTATTGCACAAGTATTTTGCACGAGTCAAGAAATTATCATTGTTCCATTTAGAACAGTCCAAAATTCCTTCACAAAGTTTCACCTTAAACACAGTAGTAACACCTGTTTGCGCTTGCAGCACCACCATTCCTTTTTCTCTTGCAACTGTTCCTTCTCGTATGGACATATTTACTTTCACCACCAAAATCATCTTCATGTGACAGTTCAAGTACCAGTTGGACATGGCCATCCTCCCTAAGGACTACCTCGCGCCGTTGGTTTCTTCACTGGGTTTGAAACGAACTAACCCCTATTGGGCTAATCCCCCTTTGTAGCCAGACTTTGCGCTCAGAGGTCCGGTGGAGTTTGACCAATATCAATGGCAGAAGGAAGAGCGTTGATTTTTTTTACAGTGGGAAGTACTTTGTATGGGCCTTCCCACCTGGGGGATGACCAATTCTCTCTCTTCACAATTCGGATCCACACCCATTCCCCGGGTGCCACACTTAACAAGGTTTCATTTCTGGAATCTGCAAAGGAGTCATTGGTTACAAGAGATTTCACATTTAGCAGCTTCTTCATATAATCCGCTAGATCCTCACCCCCCTCACGTTCCGCTGGCAACAATCCTTGCCACTGCGGGATGTAATATGGCCTCCCAAACAAAAGTTCAAATGGTGTACGTCCTTTGTAGGAAGGTGAGATTCGCATGTACAGGAGTGCCAACGGAAGGCACGCAGTCCATAACCTATGTGTTTCTGCCATTAGTTTGCAGAGCTTACTCTTCAAGACACCGTTGTGTCTTTCCACCAGTCCAGCTGATTGGGGATGGTAAGCACAATGATGTTTGAAATCAATTTGAAACACTTGACCCAATTTCTGAACTATCTGGTTAACAAAATGAGACCCATTATCACTGTAAATGCGTCTTGGTAGGCCAAATCGGGGAATTATTTCTATAGTCAAAAGCTTTGCTACTGTTTGTGCATTTGGATGCTTCACTGGAAAAGCTTCTACCCATTTAGAAAAAGCATCAATAATGACTGAACAGAAACTTTTTCCCTCTGAGGGTGTCAATTCAATGAAGTCCATACAAAGTGCGTGGAATGGATATGGAGGGGTAGGGAATGCCTGCTGAGACTTTTTAACTCCCCCCTGAGCATGATACTTTGCACATAATAAACAAGATAAACAGAATTGCTTGTTTTCTTTTGTTCTCCAATTGTCTACCTGCCTGCGAAATTAAATAACCCAAGTACTTTACTTGTGCGTTCCACAATTGTAACTTTTCTTTATTTACCTTATGTCCTTGCTCGGCTAAAAAACTAAAAAGGGCAAGGGTATCTTTTCTACAACTTTCCTGCGTGGGTGAGGCCAACAAAATATCATCTACATACAACAGAAACTGGCTTCCCTCTGGGGGGAACAAACTGAGCTAAATTCGCAGCCATTTCTTGTGCGAATATTGTCGGACTCTCACAATAGCCCTGTGGCAATCTGGTGTAGGTGTATCTTTTACCTTGATAAGTGAATGCAAACCAAAATCTACTCTCCTTATGTAGTGGTATGGAGAAAAAGGCATTGCTTATATCAATGACAGAAAGATATCTGTGCTGAGGTAATAAATCATTAAGTAATGTATAGGGGTCAGGGACCACCGGTGCTCTTGGGATCACAGCCGAATTAACTGCTTGTAAATCCTGAACCAACCTCCATGACCCATCCGGTTTCTTTACAGGAAACAACGGAGTATTGCAGGGCGAATATGGGCATTCAATAAGAATTCCAACCTGTTTTAGCTGCTCAATGACTAGCTTAATTCCTTCCTCTGCTTGTTTACTTAGCGGGTATTGGTGCTTACGAGGTCTAAAACCTGACTTTGGAGTTATACAAACTGCACCTGCTGTTTTCATTAGTCCTACATCCCCTTTACCTTTTGACCATAAGTCTACAGGTAATGCACTTAGTGCACTATCTTCCTCTTGAGTTAGGAGGATTTGTCATGCCATTTCTGTTTTGTCATCCCTGAGGTGAACACTTGGTTGTGCCCAAGTCACCCAATTTAATCTTTGTATCTGTTGATCCTTCAACTGACTTTCGGACATTGTGTCCCAATTTACCTTTTTCGCCAAATCTACCCAATGTGTCCCCACCGCTTTAGTAATTGAAATATGTGGGCTATAACCCGAGCGATATAAAGAACTCATTTCCTTGGTCAAAGTACAGGTCACTACTGTATTACCTTGCTTATCCCAAAACATATCATTCAAAATTATCCTTGCACATTTGTGCCTAAAGAATTCTTTTTCAAATTCTTTATCCGGACCAGGGGCCTGTCTGTAGTACATAGTACAATGTAAGTGCGCCGCAACCTGCAGTGACCCGCTCCTAGATTTACTTAAAGCTAGATTGATCAAATCTGTATCAACCCTCCCCGGCCCGTTTGAAATCAAGTCCAGGCTATACCAGTAAAACAAGTCTTGTACTCCATGTACCACCAAGCCATCCACTCACCTTTTCGCCTCAATGCCTTTAGGTGTGGGAATTGCCGCTATTCCAAACAAATGCATCAAATCTCTTCCCAGCAAATTAACTGGACAAACTTTCGATATAATTACCCTACACCTAACAGTTTGGTTTGTTAGCGGATCTGTGAACAATAGAGGACGAGACAGTGGTTCCTTATAAATTTTCCCGTTTGCCGCTTTCACAAGGACAAACTCATCTGTTTCGCAGTTCGGGGGTAGAACTGCTGGACCCAAAAGTGTACACGATGCACCTGAATCACATAAAAACTCCACTTTCTGTCCCTCAACCAAAAACTCTATCATGGGTTTTTGATCCATATGCATAACGATACCCAAATTTGCCAGGTTTATGACTTCACAGTCACAATCCCGCCCTTCCTTAATTTCCTGACGTTCATCGCAGAAAGTGTCTGCCTCATCATCATCACACTCACTCTCGCTTTCTTCTTCTCTACAATAATCATAATAATGAATTTGGCGCCTTCCTTTACTGTCATATAGTCATGCGGAGCCCTTGTTCGTAAGCTGTGGGGGGTGTTGCCACTTTTCGCAGTCGGCAGCAAAGTGCCCACGTCTACCGCATTTAAAACATTCTCCACGTTTTAACCTCCCCTCATATTCCTCTGAATGTCCACCCTGTTTGACGTGTCCCATTTCGGGCCCCCACGTCTTTGTACGCCACCACGGCGCCCTTGCCCCCTTTGGTCCTGTACCAAAAATATACCACCATCATCCCCTACTGCTAACACTTGTACTTTCTTTTTTAAATTGAAATGTCGCTCAGTATGCCGTGCATATTCAAACAAAGGTTGCAGTCTACATGTTCTGTGATCAACCATATGCTTAGTTATAAAACTATTTATCGGAGCCTTACAACCTTTAAGAAAAGCGTTTTTCAATTGCTGTTCGTACGGACTATCAGTAGTCTGATCCTGCGGAATCATCATTCCACAATGGTTATTGAACACTTCTGTCAATCTTACAATATAGTGATCTACAGATTCATCATCATCATTTTGGATGCACTGATTTATTACTGTCCAATCTGCTCTTGGACGCCACTTATCAGAAATTCTCTTCAACAGATCAGTGACTCGCGTGTCTAACACCCCAGAATTATGCTTTAATGTAGTGCCGTCATCTGCCTTACATGTCCAAGCACCACAAACTAAGTGCCAATCTGGACCCAGGATTTGTCGTACTACTTGTTCTACTTCTAAACCATTTAGATGATAACTTAAATGCATACCAACTATGTCCTCAGAAAACTTTTGAAAATTAACCTTGGGATGAGGAATACCATCCGTAGCTCGTTTTATATCCTCTCTAGCCCAGGGACGATAAACTAAAATAGTTGGCTCTTGTCCAACATCCCCTGCTTCTGGGTTTGCAACTTGTATTAAGGGAAGGGCTTCTGAGTGGTCAGAAAGTTTAATGGCCCAACGTCCTTGCCCTGCTGGTCCCGACCTTAACTGCATAGGTTGGTCTACCTGTTGCAAAGCAACCTTGGGTACTACGGGAATTTGCGGGTAAATTGGAGGGGTCACAACATTTCCTTGAGCAGTCAATAACCCACCCTGCTGTACAGATCCCACATCTTCAGACTGATATTGAGGAGGTACAGCAGCAGCAATTTCCCCATATGGTGGGACAGTTGCCTGCCATTGTACCGCACAAACTGTATGCTCATCCTCCCTATCTAAAAATAAAGCTACTTTTCCACTTGGCACCAGTGATCCCTTTTGATTTTTTCTTTTTCCTGGCACTGCTTTTCTTTTATAGCTCGTTTATTTGCCTCTTCTAACCATTTTTGTGCTTGGGGAAATCCCAATTGTTTTTGTTTTTTAGTTCTAGCTCCCGCATCTCTTTTCAAATCTCTAACCAATTTTGCACAGGCATTCTTATTCAGTGTACCATCAAAATCATATCTCGACTTCCACTTTTTCAAAAATTTAACATTATTTTTGTTTAAACCTTTCATATACTTAGCATCAACATTTAAACAGGCATCACTCTAACACTTGCAGCAACTCGAACCCATGTTTCCCCTAGATTTCTTATTTTACCTTTTTTTTTTTTCTCTCTCAGGTATTTAGGACTGTATCAAAATTATCTTGCAGGGCTTATTATAAAATGGGACTATCTTAATGGCTGACCTTAACAAAATAATCTTAACAAGTAATCCTACTCATCCTTAACTAAAAATAAAACCTTGTCGACAAGATTAAATTAAAAGAAATTTTTTTTTCATCCTACCTGAACCAGATGAGACTCCGTTTCCCCTTTTCGTTCAGAAACCGTCCCTCAGATAAGGATCAGAGAGCGGCCGGCCTCCTCTCAACGACAAATAAGTCGGAGGGCTTTCAGTCGAGGGAATCTTAATATGAGAAACCCTCACCTGCACAGGTTTTTCGGTCTCTCTGTCGGTCTGATCCGTATCTTCGTAGAGGTTTCCGGTCCGAAGGACCAAAAATGTCAGAAGAAAAAATTCAAACGAGTCGCATCTGTCTCAGGTGATGAATTTTCCTTTATTAGTAGTTAACCAGATTAACCCAGCATGTTGGTCAACTCCTCTGATCTGATCAACTTGTTTACTGACATCAACTTTTATACTGCAAGAAAAACAACTTTTTGTTACATTTCTGATCGTTGACAGTTGGCTATGAAAAACATATAGGATAAACATGTTTATCACAAATTACCTCAAACCAACAGCTAGTACAGAATGTTCAAGAAGTACAGAATGTTCAATTCAACAATGGTAGCTCAAATTTTCCAGGAGACACAGCCTGTCCCAGTAAATTAACTCTTACTCGGCCGTGCGTCCTTATCCCAGGCTTCACTGAGCTATAACCAAATCCCTTTATTCTGAAATGCAGAAAACAGATATCATTCAGGTTCATAAGCAATGCTGCATTTTGTTCACAGTTGAGGCCCATCTTTGATAGGCATATCCCAACAAATAACATGTTCATTTTGTAAGAACAGGAAAAAGACAAATAACAGTATGTTTTTAAAACTTTTTTTAACAGGAGTAGAGAGGGAGATTGTAATGTTTTGTAAAGGTATGTACTGAACTCCAAGTAGCAGCCTCTAAAATGCCTTTGGTTGGTACTCCCCTGAGAAAGGCTGCAGAAGTGGCTGCAGCTCTGGTTGAATGTGGCCTAATGTCCTTAGGCACTGGTTTGTCATGCTGTGAGTAGCAAAAGCGAATGCAGTGACCTATCCACTTTGAAATAGTCTGCTTGGAGATAGCCTTTCCTTGTGATGCTGTGGCATATGCCATTAGTAATTGTTCTGTCTTTCTGAAAACTTTAGTTTTGTCCAAGTAGAATCTAAGTTGCCTGTGTACGTCCGAAGAATGCAGATTTTTCTCCCCCTTGTTCTGTGGATTTGGATAAAAAGTTGGCAAATGAATTGTTTGGTTAAGGGCTACACTAGATACCACCTTAGGCATAAAAGTAGGGTTTGTTCTCAGAGAGACCCTGTCTGGATAAAAAAAGATAAAGGGTTTCACAGCCATGAGAGCCTGTAGCTCTGAAACTCGTCTTGTAGAAGTTATTGCTAGGAGCAGAGCTGTTTTCCAAGATAAGAACTTTATATCCGCAGTAGCAGCTGGCTCAGAAGGAGGTAAGGTGAGTTTTTCCAAGACATAATTGAGGTCCCATGCCAGTATTGGCATTCTCCTTGGGGGCCTTAAGTTTTTGGTTCATCTGAGATACTGTCTTAATAAAGGATGAGAAAAAAAAGAGTGGTGGCTCTGTATTGTAATGAGCCGAAGTGGCAGAGGCATGGATTTTAATTGATGAAAAAGATAGGCCTTTGTCCAGCATCTCAGTTAGGTACTGCAAAATCTGAGGAATATTTGGGACAGCTGTATCAGTTCCTTGAGCTTTGTTCCAAGCGCAAAATCTCTTCCATTTCCCAGCATAGGATTTTCTAGTACTAGGCCTTCTGGCTTCTAAAATGACACCCATCACAGCTTTACTGAGAGGTGTGGTTTGTATGGCTACATTATCCGCCATGCTGCCAGGTTTAGGGTCCTGAGTTGGCTGTGCAGAATCTGATTATTGTGCTGGGACAGTAGAGGAGGTATTTGAGGTAAGGTCCAGGCTGGGAATTGGGACAAGTTCCTTAAGATCAGATACCAGTACTGGCGTGGCCAGCATGGGGCAGTCAGAATCATTTTTGGTTTCTCCTGCCTGACCTTTAGGAGTACCTTGGGGTGGAGAGGCAGTGGAGGAAAGGCATATACTGATAGGTTTGTCCAGTTGAAAGATAAGGTGTCCACTTTCCAAGCTTGTCTGTGATAAGTCCTTGTGCAGAATCTTTTTAGTTGATTGTTTTGAGGGGAGGCAAATAGATCTATGTCCGGGCGTCCCCATTTCTTTGTTATCATGCTGAAGACTTGTGGATCCAGGTGCCACTCGTGGGGATCCATGAGGTTTCTGCTTAGTTCGTCTGCCAAAGTTTTTTTCCTTTCCTGGCAGGAATTGTGCCTGCAGATGAACATGGTAAGTCAATGCTGTGTCCTATAAAGCCATGGCTAGTCTGCACAGGGGATAAGAATGAGTGCCCCCCTGCTTATGTACCACATGACCGTGGTGTTGTCTGTCTATCAGTAGTTGACCCGGATGAAGTATGTCCTTGAAGGCTATCAGGGCATTTTGAACAGCTAGCATCTCTTTTTGATTGATATGTAGATGCTTTTGGTCTGTGGACCAGGTGCCCTGAATGCCTCTTCCTGCCATGTGTGCCCCCCAGGCATAATCTGATGCATCCGTCGTTAGGCTCTGCCTGGCTGGGGGTAGTGAAAATGGCTGTCATTTGTTTTGGTGACAAGCCTTTGGCCAACATCGAAATTCATGTTGCAGGCAGGGAATTAGAGTAATCATTGTTTCCAGACTGTGGCAATGTTGTGTCCAGACACTTATGTACCACTGGATTTTCCTCATATGCAGTCTTGCATATGGAATTAGTAAGATGCAGGATGCCATAAAGCCCAAAGCCTGCAGAATTTTTCTTGCAGATAACTGGGCCTTTGTTGCCATTTCCTTGAAATGGGTAGTCAGTCGCCTTTGTTTGTCTGGAGTGAGATAAGCCATCTGGGCAGTTGTATTTAAGCTTGCACCCAGGAATATTATCTCTTGAGAGGGTACTAGTTTTGATTTCTTTTTGTTGACTGTGTACCCTAGGCATGTTAAAAGACTTATCACAAATGCCAGATGCTGTAGTAGAATGTCCTTGTTCTCTGCTTGTATGAGGCAGTCGTCCAAGTAAAGATATATTTGTATTCCTCTTTGTCTGCAGTAAGCAATTACTGGTGCTAGGCACTTTGTGAAGACCCTGGGCGCAGTAGATAAGCCAAAGGGCAGTGCAGAGAATTGGTAATGCTTTGAGCCAGCCTTGAATCTGAGGCATCTTCTGCATGATTGTCTGATTGGGGCATGCAGGTATGCCTCTTCTAGGTCTAAAGTCACGAGCCAAGAATTGCTGCCCAGCATGGGCAGAAGCTGCTATAAGGTCAACATCTTGAATTTTGGTATATCCAGGAAAGTGTTTACAATAGACAGGATCAGTATTGGTCTCCATGCTTTGTCCTTTCTGGGTACCAAGAACAGTCTTGAGTAAAATCTTTCTCAGTGCTCTTGCTGTGGCACTTGTTGAATAGCTCTCAAGTCCATGAGAGCTGCGACTTGTTTTTAAACCTCTGCCCATTGATTTTTTGGCAGGTCTGGCCAACCATTTGCCCTTGACAGGGTATGGAAATGAAATGTGTAGCCTTGTGACACTGTCTAGAACCCATTTGTCCTGGGTTATAATGTGCCAATTTTGAGAAAAAAGTGCTAGTTTTCCCCCTAAGGGTGCTGCCAGAAGATAACTGCTTGGTGTAGGCAGGGAGAAGTCATTGGGACCGTTTCCTGTACGATTATGATTTGTCTTCTCCACCTTTGGAGGTAGAAGCACTCCACTGCTTAGACCTGTAGGAACCTTGCGGCTGTGATCTACCTCTAGGGCATCTGGATCTGCTCCTTTGAGGTCTGTCTGAGACTGGAAAGGACCAATTCTTTGTAGGCCAGTGTCTGCTAAATCTAGGTGGCTGTACCTGTAAGAAATCCTTGACCGTTTGCATAGATTTAGCTTTATCTTCCATTTTCTTTAACACCTCTTCTGCCTTAACACCAAACAAGGTATCATGTTGTAAAGGAGCATCTAATAATTTAGCTTTAACATGGTTGGGCAGATTTTGTTCCTTTAACCAAGCATGCCTCCTAATGACAGAACCTGTAACAGCAGCCCTGAAGGGGGCCCCCCAGAGAATCAAACCCACATTGCAAAGTATGCTTTCCAACTTGTTCTGCTGCATGCAATAAATCCTGCATTTCTTAGTTTTCTGCACATTCAGAATTTGCCATCATTTTCTGTTTAAGCAGTGTCATGACATATTGCTGATATTTGAGCATATGAAACTGGCAATTTAAGGCCCTTATAGCCAAAGTAGCAGATGTGTAAAACTTTTTTCCCCATCTATCCAGTGCCCTAGAATCCCTATCAGAGGGGGTAGGGTTTTTTGCAGTAGAAGCCTTGACCCCATTTGGACCCTGAGAAATAGTTTCTGGGTCTGCAGTAAGGTTTTTGAAAAGGAATTTATGAGAGTCAGGGACCCTGTAGTATCTGTCCAGCTTAACAGGAGCTGGAGGTAGAGTCAGGGGTCAGACTAGACTCCCGAGAACACATCTACAATGTCTAACACAGGTGGAATAGCTAGAGGCCTGTGTTGAGGTAGTAAAAGGAAGTTTCTGAGCCTTTTCTTAGATTCTGAAAAATCTTGGCTCTCCCAGTGAAGTGCTCCCTCATGGTATGCAAGGTTTCCCCAAAAGAGTAATCTTCAGGAGGAGAAGCTGAAGGAATTGATTCTTCAGCATCAGAATCCTCATAGAGGAGAAGAGAATATTCCTGATCAAAAAAAAGAATCAGAAGAAATGGAAACCTGATCTGAAGATTCATAGTCTGTCTCTTGCCTAGGCCTCTTATCAGGAGGGGGATGGGAACCCCTGATTAAAGGTGATTAAGTCTTCGGCTATTTTGAGCATCTGTCTTTTGGGCATGGAGGCCTGTCCTTGTGGCTGGTGAACTTGTTTCTTTGCCTTTAAAGGTGTTTTAGTCTTTGAAGTCGGTTTAATATACAGTTGTTTAGGTCTGAATACACCCTTAGAAGCCAATGCCTGCTCAGTGGCTCCGGACCAATCTGAGGGAATAATCTCCGAGGTTCCAATACCTTGAGTTTCCAGTGGCCTGGCCGACTCCACGTGGGAGTCGGTAGCGGCCTACGACTCTAAAGGAGCGGGCGTCAGGGGCTGCGAAAGCGCCTCACTGAGAACCGGCGACTTGCTTAGGAGAAGCTTATCGTTGGTTTTGGACCTCGGTTGCCTTTTTCATTTTCTTTGCGTTTTTTGTGAACTCCGGTAGTTGGATGGCTATCCGACAACATTGTATAATTAAATCTTCGCCCAAAATAGCTTGATGCAAAATCGTACAGACACTTAATAGTGCGTTGGTTAAATCTAGCACAAATCCGACAACTAGCAACGTCGTGGTCAGGGCCTAGGCAAGGAATACAGTAAGAATGAAAGTCCTTATGAGGTATTTGCTTCCCACAAGAAATACAATTAACTTTTTCTGACATCGGTCTGGAGTAAGAAAAAAAGTTTCCCCAACGGGGTACTTAGCTTTTTAATGAAGACTTCGGATCTGAAACTCGAACACGAAAATCTCAGGAGTCGGCCGACCAGCACTTGCGAACTGCTTCTGCTTCGGGCACCGCACGGCAAGAAAGACTGAAAAAAATGGCGTCGGCTGCATCTTTTATACCCCTGACGACCTGACGTCAGGGAAGAGGAGACAGCAACCGACAGAGGACCCAAGACTTTGGAATTCAGGCCGACTAAGGGCAACCTGCCAGCAGGATAACTCAAATGTAATGACTGCAACAGTGAAACACGAAGAACATCTGAAAGTGCAAAGATCCTACTGAGGGTGAATTGGGATGTGCAGGGTAAGCATCCTTGACATCCAGAGAAGCCAAGGAGGAGTGTGGAGGAACCCCAGAGGAAAAAGAGATTGTAAAGAAAGCATTTCAACAGAAGGCACTTTCAGGAAGATGTTTAAATGGGAGAGATCTAGGATAGGTCTCCAAGGACCATCCTTTCTTGGGACAAGAAACATGCTGGAGTAAAATCTCTTTCTTTTTGTTCTGGAAGAACAACTTGGATTGTACCATGGTGGAAGAGTTGAGATAGTAACTGAAGAAAGAGATGAAGTTGGCTGGAAGGGGGTTGAGGGATCCCTAGGAAAGATGGAAGAGTCGTCCAAGTCATAAAGTAAACTTTTTGGATGACGGAAAGTACTCCATTCAGAAAAAAAGGGAGGGAGAGAGAGAGAGGTAAAGTGAGAGAGGCGTATGACTTGGAAGAATGGCTTGGTTGTCAGAGATCCGGGCCTGGCCTGAAAAGGCTGCTGAGATGGAGTTGTAGGAGGAGGTGATTTTGACTAAGGGGCTCTCCTAGAAGATGTCTTAGACCTAGATTCTGCAGAAGCAGAAGAGGAGGAACCAGAAAGTCTTCTGACAAATGAAGTCCTGGCAGGGAAATTCCTGTGAAATTTGGGGACTGGGGAAACAAGCAAGTGTTTTAAATCTTGGAGATCCTTAATTTTCTCTTGCAAAGATTTGAAAAGTTCTGCAGAAGCTGAAACAAAAAAGGCAGAATTATCTAAAGGAGCATCAAGCAGTTTAGCCTTTATGTCATCAGGTAATACCAGGAATGTTGTCTAAGAACAGATGCAGAGGTTGCAGCCCTGGCAGAAACCTCCACTACATCATAACTGCACCTAATGGAATGCCTAGCTACCTGAGAAGATGCAGAAAGATTGAGAACCTGAGATTTAACTTCTGAGTCAGGTAATTTGGACAAAGCCTGAGATGCCTAAAAAAAGTAAAGCCTGGGAGTACCTAGACATGTATGTCTGGTAATTAATGGTCCCCAAGGTGGATGAAGTATACACTTTTTTACCTAGCCTTTCCAATATCCCACTCTCCTTATCAGGGGGAAGCAGCATAGCAGGAGGAGACAGATGAGAAGATCTGTCACAGGCAATAAAGAACACAAATGGGTCAGCAGAGGGGCATTTATAAAGAAACTTGCAGTCATCTGGGACCTTATAAAATCTGTCAGGTCTCTTGGTGGCAGGGGCTTGAGAATCAGGGTTTCTGGAAGTGGAAGCAAAAGCATCCAAGAAAGCAGGAAGAACAGGTGGAATTGCAGAGTGTGCAGGGGCTTACATCTGAAGCAGCTCATAGTAACGTTTTTGTGCTTCTGAAATTTGGGAGGAATCCCACTTTAAAAAATTCCCTTATCTTATTAATAGTTTCCTCAAAGGAAAGCTCTTCTATAGAGGGAATCTTCCCCCATTAGACTCCTCAGGAGAAGCATATTCCAGGGGAAAGGAACCTGGGTGAAGTATGCCAGGGAGTTTTCATCATAAGAGGAATCTTCAGAGTCAGAATCAAGGACCTGTGCCTCCGAAGCCTGCACAGAGGAAAAACCCTGAGACCCAGCAGCCAGCACAGGAGAAGAGGTGAAAGCTGGAATAGGGTGGGGAGAAAGAAATGCAAAGTGCAGCACGTGGAAGTGGTAACCAGATACAGAGTAGTAACAAAGTAAAACAAATTGAAACAAAGACCAAATCCAATTGTTTATTTTGAATTGGTAAGCACTTTTGTCGGGTTTAGAATCACCAAACTTCATCAGACATCATGAAATAATTAAACTGACCATATATACCCTTTGTCATATTATACAGAAGCCAATCAAATCATGAATTAACCCCACATATTTTGAAAAACTGACAAAATTACAAACCAATATTCATTTGCTGACAGTTTTAAAAAGAACATCTATGAAAAAATACTCGTAACACCTATTGCTATAAAAGTAACCATATAAAAGGACTTGAAAAGCAATAAAATAAACTTTTTGTAATACTGCTATACTATGCTAATATATAAACATGCATGATATTTCTTTATCTATGGTACACTGAGTTTTAATAAACTAGAAACAGACACTGTTCGTTTAACCCTGGTGGACAGTTAGCATTCAGATAAATCTGCCACCATACCTCTTTTCCTCAAGATACAACATTCATGGACCACCCCAACTCACACATTGCACCTGTTGTAAAACAGAAAACTTGAATGCATGTTGGGGAAATATTTTTAAGTGCCTATATAATGCATTAGTTTCTTTGTGTTATGCAATCTCATAAAAATGCCGTAAATTATTTGTGACAACTTGCGCGGAGTCTTACCAAAGTACTAAGCAGTGCACTGTGTACACATGGCAATATAAACAACTGCTCGTGAATAACAGCTGTACTTGCCCCTAATTTTTATAATCTTAAACTGCACCTTAATACTAGAACCAGAAAAGATATTGCTTGCACTGATGACAAATACCACAAGGTGTCATCTGATTTGAAGGCATCGTATTGCACTGCCTCTCCAAAACATTCTTTATATTGGGCCCTCTTCACATACCATTTTAGGGGTTTGTCCAAAAGTGTCCAACATGTCTGGATCACCCGAGCGATTCAGTTTTATTTAAAAATATCTCTACCCATGGACTATCATTACCTGGGGGGGTCTCATGAATGGGTTGTGCTGGTGGAATAGTTCCATTGTCATTAGTGTTGCCAAAATTCCTCAAAATCTGGAGAGTATTTTTGAAATTCGTACGAGAATATCCCATTCTCTTGTCTTCCGAGGGTTTTTGAGTCAGTTGCTGTACTAGAACTTTGTTGTTTTGTTCAGCTTCTAAGCTGTAAAAAAACTTGAGTTACACTACTAGTGTTGCAAGTATATATATATGGTCAGTTTATTTCATGATGTCTGACGAAGTTTCGTGATTTTAAACCCGACAAAAGCGCTTACCAATTCAAAATAAATGGTTGGATTTCTGTATCTGGTTACCACGTCCACTTGCTGCACTTTGCACTTCTACAGTTGTTGTGTTTTTGTTTGTTCCTGGGAAGAACAAGCTATAACCCTCTGTGCCATTAGGGCTCTAATAAGACCCTGAGAAAATGCATTCCAATCTGATTGTGGAGTGGAAGGAACGTATGGGGTGCTTAGTTTTCTGTTTCTTTAACAGGCTTCTCCACTGGAGGAGAGAGGTCAGACGTAGGCCTAACATCTGATAGATCCCAGAGTAGAGGGGCAGGAGAGGAGGTCCTCCATTAGAGAGTGTGAATGTTGCGGTTCCAAGTTAAGAACTGACGCCTCTGCATGGCCTCGGATGTGCTAAGATCCACAGTCTTGACGGCTTCCCCAGAAGTATCCACCGAAGCGGACCCAACCTCCAACAGTACCATGAGGTCTTCATCAACCTCTAGAGGAATGTTGGAGGGCGTAGGCGCAGCAGAAAAAGATTCCGGTCTTAACTTGCTTACCTTCCTCTTTAAACTCGGCTCTGTCGAAGGACCTCCAGAACCCTCCAGTGCATCCCTAGCTAAATGTTGGAGTCTCTGATTTTCCAGATAAAGGTTTAAGGCTGAAAGACGGCTTTGCAAAGTCCTAAGTATGAAGGCCTGGCAAACAGAATGGGAACGGTGATCATAACTAGGCCCAGAGCAAAACAGACAAAGCTCATGACTATCTTTATGTGGAATTTTCCTTCCACACCTACACTTGGCCTTCCTGGGTGAAATGAATAGCAAACGGCAGTAGTAAAATTATAAATCTCGAACGGGGTACTTATCCATAGCTGGAAGCAGAGAGAATAAAATCCAACCACATACGTAGGAATCAACTTTTCTGAATGGTGCTGAAAAAGTTTTGAAGTTGGTACGTGCGGGCGTCCCTTTTATTGCTGACGTCAGTACCTACGTGTGACATCCCATGGACTGTTAGTAGTTAAAAACTTTTGTATGCAGGCCAGATGTCGGGTCGATGGGCAGAATACAACCCATACGTAAAGAATACTGCAACACTGAATAGAAGGACATCCATGGGAATGGTGAATGCCATGTACCACAGGGCTTGTAGAAATTCTCTTGCAGGAAGGCTTGGAAAAGGAAGAACAGACTGGAAAACAGTCAAAGAGAGGACCTTGAGTGGTAAGAAACAAGTCGACGGTGGAATGACCCAAAACCTGCAACCCCAAAACACCTTGTCCTGAGACAGCGTCAATGCATACTTTTTGAGATGGAGAGTTAACCCCACACTGCATAAAACAAACATAATGAAGAGATGCTTAGAGGGGGCTTGAGTAAGGAAGTCAAAGGTTCACAGATAGGAAAGCTCTAGGCTAGCTGCCCCTGTGGCAATTTTAAGGCTAGCCAATTTCGCTTTTTGTGCTTGAAATAACTAATCTCATTTGGTTACAGATTGCCTTACCTATCCCATGGTCAATAACTACATATTACCAGTAATTAGAATAAGTGGGATAATACCATAGAATTTGAGGGGACTCATGCTTGGAATAGAGCATTCAGGAGCTGCCTATGTCTATTAGTAATACTGGGGGCAATCCTGGGGCAAATTTGCTGTTTCCCAATTTTCCAAGTTGCACTTGAAAATGGACAGAGATGAAAGTACAGTTGTGTAAAATCTTACTAAAACAGTAGATGTCCTTATCTTCACTGTTGCAGTATTCATAACCTAAGAGACCTCCTGGCCAAGGATACCACAACACCAATCCAGTATACCAAAGGCTTTAATACTTACAGGACATTAAGGTGATATACGGACACACACCCAGAACTGAAGAAGCCCCAGGAGGAACAGAATGCGCCTCAGACAGGAGAGCAAGAAAGAACTAGCTAGAGCAGAGGGGGCAGGATGGAGGGAGCGAATATTGCAACAGTGAAGAGAAAGCCATCTACTGTTATGGTAAAATTTTACACAACTGTACTATATTCTTCCATATCACTGTTGTAGTATTCTTTACAGAAGGGAGAATATAAGAGCTTAAAAAGTCATCTGGGAGGAGGAAGACACAGAAGAGCCCTCTACAAACCCATGCAAAATAGCCCTGGCAAAGCCAGCTCCGGCCCTGGAAAAAACATCTAACTTGCAATGCTCAGTGAAAGTATTAACAGAGGACCAAGTAGCAGCCTCAATGATGAAACTGGTATCCAGCCCTTTGAAAAAATGCAACCGGAGGCAACAGCTCTGGAAGAATAAGTCTTCACTGATGAGGAAAGACATTTATCATGAAAAGAATAACAAAAGGAAACTGCCTTAGAAATCCAGAAAGAGGTGGTTTGCTTAGAAACAGACAAAGCCAAAGACCTAGGATGAAAATAAACAAAAAGCTGCTCAGATCTGTGAATAACTATAGTTTTATCCAAATGTCATCTGAGCGGTCTATGCAAATCCAGTGTGTGAAGATCCTTCTTACTAGCAGACTACGGAGAAAGAAAAAAAGGAAGGCAAATGAATAGACTGATTAAGGGACAACTCATTGACCACCTTGGGCATAAAAGAAGGGTTAGTATGAACAGACACCCTGTCTCTGCGGAAAAATAAAAAAGGAGGAACAGCCATTACAGCCTGAAGTACAGACACACTCTTAGTTGAAGTGAGAGCCAAAAGAACAGTCTGCCAAGTACAGTGTTGTAAGGAAGTTGAAGCAGCAGGTTCAAAAGGAGCCGGAGCCAAATTTTCAAATTCAAAATTGAGTTCCCAGGAAGGTGGAATAGGCTTCCTGGGAGGCCTGATAGGAAGGATGCCTTTCTACAGGCCTGAGGAGGAGTAAAGGGCAAACAAGCAGAAACTGCTGGCAGGTGAGCTTTAATAGAAGAATGTGTCTATCCAGCATGGAGCAGATCATACACGAGAGAGAACCAGAGTACCCTCCACAGAAAGGGGATCCTGATGGCAAGAAAGGCACCAAGCAGAAAACCTTTTCCCACTGTAGTGTGTTTCCATACCTAAAAGGGATCAAAACTATTTTCTACAGTGTCAGTTGAAGACTGGACAAGTAAAGATGGTCAAGAGACACCTTGTCTTATGTGGGAAGATCCAACCGGTGAGGTAACTTGTGGTGACTGCCCCCGGATCAAGTGAGAATGAAGGGGGAACCAATGCTGTCTGGGCCAAAACAGAGTCAGTGGCAGGATTTTGGGAGAGTCCTAACTGATCTTATGCAAGACTCGTGGTAACAGAGGAGGGGGGAGGCATACAGAAACATCTCCTCGAAGGAAAAGACAGGACAACCACTTTCTAAGCTAGATGACTTGGGACGCTGGAACAAATAGAGGAAATGATCTGCTCAGAGGGGAGACAAAAAGATCTACCTGAAGAATACCCCATCGATGAACAATGTCCAGGAAAACACCTCTTTGAAGCATCCATTCGTGAGCTTGTGTGCCGGACCTGCTCAAAGTGTCTGCCACTAATTTGTGCTCTGAGGGAATGTAAACTGCCCATAGAGTCACCTGATAGTGGACAGCTAGATCCTGGACCTGAAGAGTTAATCTGCAAAGCAGATAGGTCCTTTTGTCCCCTTGCTTGTTGACATACCACATCACTGTAGTATTGTCTGTGAAAATTTTGAAGGGCCCGGGATGAAAGCGGGAATGAAAGGCCTGAAGAGCCAGAAGCAGAGCCCTCATTCTCCTTGATGTTGATGTAGCCTGACCTCTGAACCTTGCGAGAGCTGAAAGATGCCCCCAATCCCCTGTCTGAGGCATCTGTAAAGAGCGCTGGAGTCAGGAATGGAGTCTGGAAAGGGAGCCCTGGATTGAGAGAAAGTTGATGAATCCACCACTGAGGCTCGAGCTTCAGACCAGGAAGGAAGGGTACCAGGAAGTTCAGGGGGTGACAATGTTGGAGCCATGATGACTCGAGGTACCACTGAAGCTTTCTCGTTAAAGACTTCCCAGAAGGAGCAAGGGAGTGGCAGAAGCCATAAACCAGAAGAACATGAGCAATTCCCTGGCCTGCTGCATATCCACACGTCAAGCTACACTCAAGCAACCCATACACGCGGCCTCAACCTGGTTCCCAAATCCTGAACAACCGTCATCCAAATAAGGGAATATTTGAATTTCTTGAAGTCTGCAGAAGGCTACCACAGGGGTCAGACATTTGGTAAATGATGCTGAACAGGAAGAAACAGAAAAACTTCCTGAAGAGAGGGTTAATAGGACTATGAAGGTAAGCATCTTTCAAATCCAGAGATACCAGAAAAGCCTGAAGAGGCAGCAGAGAGAAAAAGTATCTGAAGAGACAATATCCTGAAGGAAGGGATGTTGAGAAAGCTGTTGAAAAAGGACAAGTCTAGGATAGGCCTCCACCTACCCCTCCCTCCCTGGGAACCACAAGCATTCTGCAGTAAAAACGTGTTCTGAGACCATAGAATAGGTTGGATGGTTCCCCAGTTCACCAGCTGGCAAGGAGGAGATGAGGAAGACTGTATGATGAAGGAAGGAATTTCCAAGCCATAAAGTAACCGTTTTGGATAACGAGAGAATCCAAGGGTCTCTTGTGGTTATCTGCTGCCAAACAAGACAGGAAAGGTTTATCCTGAGGGACAATGGAATCTGGCCACGGGAAAGGGAGGCTGGATGTCACATAGAGATGAATTTGTCAAAAAAAGGTTTATGGCCTCTAGAACTTGAGTGGGTTTGTCTAGGAAAATCCGCTTAGGAACCCTCTTGCTCCACCAGGCTGTCTAGGCTGCCTACAGACAAAAGATGATTATATGGATAGTTTCCTCTGTACCCAAGTTTCAGAGGAACTAAGATTTGCTTCAGGTCTTGCATAATCTTACCATGATGAGTATTAAACAGTACTTCAGCAGCAGTGCCAATTACATTCTTATAGGTTCATAGGAGATTACTTGGCTAATGGCTCGATTCCTTACAAACCTAGACAGTCCCACATTTTATCCAATTTTCTATCCCTAGGGGAAAGGTTTTTTTTTTTTTTTTTTTTTTTTTTTACTAGTTTTACAGATTGCTCTGTCCATAACCCACAGTGGTGCAGGGGTAGCGTTGTTGCCTCACAGCAAGAGGTTTTCCTCATTCGATTCTCGGCTGGAGTGCGGGGAATGCCTTCTCTGTGGAGTCTGCATGTCCTCCTCGTGGTCAAGTGGCATTCTGAAAGACATGCGTGAATGGGCGTGCCTTCATTGATGGTTGGGCATCGAGCTGGCAACTTGGCACCATAAAAAACTACCGCCAATCATTAGCGGACCTGAGTTTCGCTGTGGCGACCCCCAACCAGGAAAAGCCGAAAGACAAACAACAGACTGCTCTGTCCATAAGGGACATGAATGCCACCCCAGGAGTGAATCTGTGATTTCCCATCCACTGATCCAGATTACACTTGAAGATGGTCAGAGAAGGGCCCTGCTTCACACTTGAATAGAACACCTATTCCAGGGTAGGGGCTATCTCTGGGACACTGGTTGACTAAGGTGGCAATCTACAAGTTTGACCTTAATGCCCTCAGGTAAGGCTTGAATCAATAACCAAGAGCATCTCCAAATGATAGAACCAGATGCAGCTGCCCTAGAAAAGGCATCAGCAGCATGATAGTTGCATTTAATGCAACGATGAGTCACCTGTGAGGCATAACTCAGAAGAGAGAGAAGGTAGAAGTCTTATTGTCTGAATCAGACATCAGCCACCACACCCCTGGACCCAAAATTGGGACAGAAGAGACAGGACATATCTAGTCATGTGGGTCTTGACAATTAATGGCCTAAAGGTCAAACTAGCAGAAATGTGCAGTTCCCCCCATATCTCTCCATAGACTAGTTGTCCTTGACAGAAGGTAAAAGCTTGGAAGAAGATAGCAGTTTGAATGGTTTATCTGTGGACATGGAAACTACAGGAGGGTCAGATGAAGGACTTCCATACAAATACTTATGATGCTTAGGAACTTCATATAAAATCTGGTTTTCTATGGGACAAAGGTTGAAAGACAGGAGCCTGAGAAACTGCTGCTAATGTATCCAAAATGGCAGCTAAAACAGTAGGGACTGCAGACGGTCTGGGCGAATCCATTTTCAAGAGCTCATAACATTTCTGTTGAACTTCAGAAACCTGGAAACAGTCCCACTTAAAGTGTTCCATCATATGGATCACTGTACCCCCAAAAGACAATTCAAAAGGAGAATCAGGAGATCGTGAATCTTCATCATCAGACTCCTGGGAAAGAGGAAAGTGGATCTGGGAGGAATATGTCAAGGATTCTTCAACAGAATTCAAGTCTTCATCAGAAGAATCAGAATCCCTAAGCCTCTTACAAGGGGTTGAAAACCAGGAGGCATGCACAGAGACAGACAACCATTGTGGTGGTGGTGGTGGTGGTGGTGGTGTGGGGGGTCATATGGTCTTAATGGCATTAAACAGCTCCTGAGTAAAGTCCTGATACTCTTTGTGAGGATCCTTAGCCACATGTCTTTTCTGTTTCTTTTTTAAAGGATCATCTGCTTTAACAAATCTAGAGGGTTCAGACCCCTGAATAGATTCAATAAGGGTAGCAGACACCTCTTCCATAACTTAATATTTGGGTATTTCCCCTAGGCCCCTCAGATATAATTAGTCATGGCTCCCCCTCTACATCTGTACCAGACGTATGCACAGCCTTGGTAGACAGATCTAGGTTAGCCTCCAACAAAGTTGCAAGAGAGGGAACTGGTGTTAGTAATGGAAGGTCCTTAGGTTCTTCATCCAACATGATGGAGATGTCCAGTGGACATTGGCCAGCAGCAGGATCAGTACGCGCCGTTTTAGCTTTTTTCTTAAGTAGCAACTGAACTTCGGGGTAGGCAGATTCAGACTTGGTAACCTGAACCAAAAGCTTCAGGCATTGGTTTTCCAAATAGAGAGGGATTACAGACGGCTGTGAAGTGTCATAAGGACAAACATCAGACTAACCTCATGTTGTGCAAGGTGATTTCTAGCACCCAAACAAAAAAGGTACTTCTCATGTCCTTCTTTGTGGGCAATCTGACTCTCATCCACAAGGAGGATAAAAAAAGTGAAGGAAGCAGATCACTTATCTTAAGAAGGCTTGGCAGAAGAACCAGCTCAGTGAACAGCATACACATCGAATTCAGAGGTAGCGATTGGACTAGAGGCATAGAAGTTCTGAGGATTAGGTATCCATATGTCACATATGTACCTTATGCCTTGTACATAAGACATACATCTGATGTACAATGCCTGGAAATTGCAAAAGCTTTGGAATGCTGGCTGGACATTAGGTTATCCTCAGCAGGGTACCTCAAGAGTAAAGAATACTGCAATACTGTTAAGGAAGGATATCAAACTCTACCTATCAAAATAAGCACGTGTGGAACACAGAAAAAGATGGTTTGGAGTTACTACTGCACACTAATTTTCTGGTGGAGTGACCAAAAGAGCAGGCCTGGGTTGCTCTCACCCTGTGTTATCCACTAAACAAATTCCTTCCTGAAAAAGGGGACAAGAGGAATCTGGTACATGGGCAGATTATGTTGATAAGCAAAACCAAACCCTCACAAGTACAGCAAGTGCAGAGGCCCAAAAAGAATCAAGACAAAGTAAAAAATCAGCAGGCCAGCACAATATAGTGTGGAAATAAAAAAAAACTTTAATACACCATAGGGACAATCAAAAAGATTTACCCCACAAAAAATAATCAGAGCGGTTTCGGCTACTGAAGTCTTTTTCAGTGTTAAACTTTTAAGCTAACAAGGCATAATTTTATACATCATGTTAACATCAGCATTCAATCCAGGTGGGAACAACCCACCCAGTTCAATAATCCACTTTTTCTCTGATATTTTAATAAAGTTTGCCACCCACTTTTATTTGTCCTATCACCTAATACTCTGTCAATAATCGTGAATCTAAAACATGCAGTGGGATGTATAAGTGAATGCTTATATAAAACATTAGACTGTCTTTTGTTTCTGATGTCAGTGAAATGCTCCGTCATGCATAATCATAATGGTCAAGAGGTCTGCCCAATATAAAATGTTGAACAAGAGCATGTAGCTAAATAAATGATCCAGTCAGTACTGCAGTTAGCCAGAAATTTAATGTCAAATACCAAGCTGTATTTTTGCTAGAAAAGTGTTTAGATTTTACTACACTTGTGCAATGTGTGCAGTGTCTACATGGTACACAACCATATAATTCCCCAGTGATGTTTTTTTGCTGTTGAGGTCTAATAAATTCACCCCATTGTTTGTAGTGACTAAACTGAGAGCCCAATGTTTTGCCTCTAAGAAAAGAAAATAAACATTTAGGGCTAAGCACGTCAGATAGTCTGTGATCAGCCATCAATATATTCCAGTGGCGATTTACTATATCTATAATGGTGTTTGTATTGTGGCCATATGTGGTAACAGATTGTAGGGTTTCTTGATACACCACCAAATCATTCCTATCTTTAGCAGAAGTCCAATTACTCGCAGAGAGAATGCTGCCATGTTTATAACCCCTAGATTTAAATCTTGTAACCAAGTCCTTCCTATAATGTTCATAAATATCCGGATTAAAACATATCCTTCTTACACGGAGGAACTGTGATTTAGGTATATTGCATATAATATGCTGAGGATGGAAACTGGTGGCTTGTAATACAGAGTTAGACTGAGGGTATTTACAGTATACTTGACTATCCAACGTGTTATCAATATTCCTGGTAACCAAAACATCCAGGAAATCTGACGATCATGATTAATTGTGAACTGAATACCCCACTTATTGCTGTTTAAACATTGTACAAACTCCAATAAATATACACCATCAGCCCTCCAGACCATCCAACAATCATCCAAATATAGTCTCTATATGTCTATTTCATCCAGCTATATATTACGATTGGGGTCTTAAATCATTTGTTCCTCCCAAAAGGCCATAAATAAATCTGCATAAATGGGAGCAAAAGATGCTCCCCATCACGGTGCCTTGTAATTGCCAATAACAATGTCCATGACAATAAAAGATGTTTTTTAGTGAGCACATGTTCTGTCAAACAGACTAGAAAGGTATTGAACTCAGGTGGATACAATTCCTCCTTGTTTAGCCAATACTGTAAGGCCTGTAGGCCTGCCCAATGGGGATGTTGATATTTAGTGCAGCCACATCCAGTAGGCATAAAAAACACCCAGGCTCCAATTGCATGTCTGAAATGATCTGTAGGAATTGTGTTGTGTCCTATACCCATGATCTAACCCACGTCAACAAAGGTTTAAGATACTTAGTCAAAAATTCAGAGGGGTTCCGTAAGCGAACCCCTACCAGAAACAATCAGCCTACCAGGTGGATTGTGTAGGTCCTTATGGATATTTGTTAATAAATGTAGATATTGATTTTTAGGCTCAGACACTAAGATTAAATAAAGAAGACGTAATGATCCCTTCTTCCCTAGCCTCTGTAAGAAAATTAACAATTTTTTGTTTAAATCTAGGAGTGGGGTCTAGGGGCATGTACATGTAATATCGACCATCCTTCAGTTGTCTTTGAGCTTCATTGTGATACATAGCCCAATCCATTACCACCACAGCTCCACCCTTGTCTGCTGATAGAATATCAGTGGATCCATCAGAATACCAGGATGAAGGATGACACGAAACATGGTCTTTAAGAATATATGAGCAATTAAGTAGAAGTTCAGGGAGGACCACATAACTGACTCGCAAACAGGATTTTGCCCTGGGAAGAGATCCTGTTCAAGCCCTGTTATCTATGATGGTGATCAGGAAGTCTATTTTTGGTTTAAGGAGTACTGGTTGGACTTCTGGATTTTCACAGAAATCTCAGTGCAAAAGGACAACAGACAGGAGTAGCTAAGGGCCATCTGCAACACTTCTGCTAAGCATATAAAAATGAGATGATCATGCAGGCAAGGGCAGCTGTAAATGTCATTTTTCTTCATGATTATAAAACTGGAATCATACATTCACTTAAAACCACATCGTAATACAGAGATCAAATGGAATGAAGGCTGACTAGAAATGCAAGGTTCCCACTATTGTCTATATGTTTTGTGAATGTAGACATGTAGATAACTGCCCATTGTCCAATGGCCTACAAAGGCATTCAAGATTTGCTGTAAGGTGATCATTGTCATTATTCTTTTTTACTGCTATGACCTCGATGAGGCTGAACAGCCAGTGAAGGCTCTTCACTGGCTTGCCATTTAGCACCAGAAACAACCATGAGAAGACACTTCTCTCTGTACTTGAAAAGACCTACACTACCTTGTAGTCCAAAACGTACTGCAGAATGGGTTTGGCATGATGCAAGCAGGAGGAGGCATACCAAAGATCATCAGTCCACTGGCCTTGCTCCTTGGGCTGGTTTCTCTTGTTCCTTTACATGCCAGCTGCCTTAAACTTCCACTTGCAAATGGCTATAGTGAGGCATGATAATCTTTAGAGTATCTAGGGATGGGAGGGTGAGAAACCTGTTCAATGGGTTACAGTCATACCTTTTCTTCTAGCTTTCTCATTTACTAAGCAGGCCATAATCCTGTCTAAGGGACCATTTAACAGTTGCTCCTTAACATCTTTGTGCAAAGACTGAATAAGTACAATGCCAATAGTAGGTGCACTGAGGCAGGCAACTCGCAACCACATTTAACTGCACATAGTCTCACACTAACAGCTATTTGTGAAACTATACTTTCTCCTTCAAAGAATCATCATTGTCCTTACCCAAATCCTCATGCTGGCTGAAGCTAGGTCTTTCCCAATGAAGTATGAATGTATGACCGTTAATAGTGTAGATATCCAAGATAGCAGAGGTATGCACTTTTTTTGCTGCATCTATCAATAATTCTGTTCCCCTTGTAATCAGGGAATTTAACAATAGCACCAGCTAGGACTGTCAATAAGTTTCTAGGGAAACAGCTGTATCTGTAACATGGTTCTTATACAGATACTTGGTACTGTCATGCACCTTTCAGAAAGTACAGTTTTGTAGATGTTCGAGTGCTCATACAGCTGCAGTCATAACAGATGGGTTATCCTGCCATCAGACAGGTCCTCGGTCGGCCGAATTCCAAAGTCTAGGTCCGGCGTCGGTTGTCATCGCTTCTTCCCTGACGTCAGCGCAGCAGGGGTATAAAAGAGGCAGCCAATGCCATTTTCTTCAGTTTTTCTTGCCCCAGATGTCAGGTGCCCCCAGAAGGAAGGCAAACAATGTTATGCAAAGATGCAATGTTGATAAATCAAAAACAGTAGTTGCAAGCAAATACACCATAAAAGAATACCCCAAAAAGGTTATATGAAAAATGTTTGTCATAAGGCCTGTCCTAAGAGGGGATGGAGGGAGGGAAACCTGGACTGCAGCTGTATGAGCACTCGAACATTTACATTTATGGTAGGTACAAAACTGTACTACGTTCATCGTGCATACAGCTGCAGTCGTAACAGATGGGTAGAATCCCAAAGCTAAATAAGGGTGGTAGGCACTAAGTGGAACTAAGAGGGGCTAGGATGCCCTGCAGGACTGCTGTGGCAAAGCCCGCTCTAGATTTTGAGTATAGTGGGAGGTGACAGTGCTTGGAGAAAGTGTGTGCTTGGAGAAGTCCAGGTGGCTGCTTCCAAAATGTCCTTGGTAGGGACCCCCCTGAGGAAGGCTGCAGAGGTAGCTGTGGCTCTGGTGGAGTGCGATCTGATGCATGCAGGCACAGTTTTTCCATGAAATGAGTAACAAAAGCGTATGCAGTGGGCTATCCATTCTGAAATTGTCTGTTTGGAAATAGCCTTTCCCTGAGCACCTACAGCATAGGACACAAAGAGTTGCTCAGATTTCCTGAATGACTTTGTTCTGTCCCCGTAGTAACGAAGTTGTCTGTGAATGTCCAAGGAATGCAGTAGTCTTTCCCCTTTGTTTTGTGGATTAGGATAAAAGGTAGGTAAAGTGGATAGTCTGATTCAAAGCTACACTGGATACTACCTTTGGCATAAAGGTAGGATTGGTTCGTAAGGAGACTCTGTCCTGATGGAAAATGATGAATGGTTGCACATCCATGAGGGCCTGTAGCTCCGAAACCCTGCGTGCTGAAGTGATAGCCAGAAGAAAGGCTGTTTTCCATGACAAGTACTGTAACTCTGTTGAAGAAGCTGGCTCGAAGGGAGGAAGGGTCAGCTTTTCCAATACGTAGTTGAGGTCCCCAAGCAGGGACTGGTGGTTTTCTTGGGGGTTTTATATTCTTTGCCCCTCTGAGGAACTGCCTTAAGAGAGGGTGAGAGAATAAAGGAGGATCTTTGTTGTATTGTGCAGAAATGGCTGAAGCGTGGATCTTGGAGGAAAAAGTCCATTCTTTAACATCTCAGCTAGGTACTGTAAAATTTGAGGTATATTTATTACCCAAGGATTCTGGCCCTTTTCTTGATTCCAGGCACAAAATCGTTTCCATTTGGCGGAGTAGGCCTTTCTAGTAGAAGGTCTTCTGGCCTCCAAGATGACATTCTGCACCTCCTTGGAGAGGAGAAACTGTTGGGAAATCAAGGAATTCTCCATGCAGCTAGATTTAGGGTTTTGAGCTGGCTGTGAAGGGTTTTGTAGTTGTGCTGGGACAACAGAAGAGGGACTAGAGGTAGGATCCATGGTGGGGAATGTGTCAAGCTCTTCAGGAGCAGATACCAGTGTTGTCTTGGCCAGTCTGGAGCGATGAGAATCATTTTCGGCCTCTCTGCTCTGGCTTTTAATAGAACTTTGGGCAGCAGAGGAAGAGGCGGGAAGGCATAGACCGTCAATGTTGCCCAATTGAAGGAAAGTGCGTTCACTTTCCAGGCCTGTGGATGATAGGTCCTTGAACAAAATATTTTCAACTGGCAATTTCTGTGGGTAGCAAAGAGATCTATGTCTGGCTGTTCCCCATGCCCGAGTTATCTTTGTGAAAACTTGAGGATGCAACTTCCATTTGTGTGGATTTGTCATATTTCTGCTTAGGTTGTCTGCCAGTGCGTTTTCCCTCCCTGGCAGGAATTGTACCTGTAGTTGAATTTGCAATTCCAGTGCTGTGTTCCATAGGGTCATGGCTTGCCTCAACAGGGGGTATGAATGAGTTCCCCCCCTGTTTATGTACCACATCACTGTGGTGTTGTCTGTCCTTATCAATAGCTGGCCTGGATGAAGTAGGTCTTTGAAGGTCATAATAGCCTTTTGCACGGCTAGCATTTCCTTTTGGTTGATGTGAAGGTGCTTCTCTTTTCAGGTCCATTTTCCCTGAATGCACTGATCTGTCATGTGTGCTCCCCAGGCGTAGTCTGAGGCGTCTGTTGTGATGACTTGAGTTGCTTGAGGTACACAGAAAGGAAGACCTGTGTTTCTTTGGCAAGCTTGAGTCCACCACAAAAATTCCTTTTGAAGGCATGGAATGAGTGGGATAATAGCTTCCAAGCTGTGGAATGAGTGGGATAATTGCTTCCAAGTTGTGGCTGTGTTGAGACCATAAGTTTTTCAGGTACCATTGAAGTTTCCTCATATGCAGCTTTGCACATGGGATTAGTAGGATGTAAAATGCCATGAATCCCAGAGCCTGCAGGATTTTCCTTGCAGTTAGCCTGGTGTAAGTTGCCATTTTTCTGAAGTATTGAGACAGCTGCCCTTGCTTGTCTAGCGTGAGGTAGGCCATCTGGGTGGTTGTATCCAAGCTGGCACCCAGGAAGATTATTTGTTGAGAGGGTATTAGTTTTGATTTCTTTTTGTTGACTGTGTATCCCAGGAAGTTCAACAGTTTCATTACAAACGCCAGGTGCTGCAGTAGTATGTCCTTGCTGTCCACTTGGATCAGGCAGTCGTCCAGATATGGGTAGATTTGTATCCCTTATAGTCTACAGAAGGCGATTACTGATGCCAGGCATTTCGTAAACACTCTGGGCGCAGTAGATAAGCCAAAGGGCAATGCAGAGAATTGGTAATGGGTTGAACCTGCAAGAAATCTGAGGTATCTTCTGCAATCTTGTCTGATAGGGACATGCAGGTATGCCTCCTTGAGGTCCAATGTTACCAGCCAAGACTCCTTGCCCAGCATGGGAAGAAGCTGCTGTAATGTGAGCATCTTGAATTTTGGCACCTGTAGATATGCGTTTAGGATGGATAAGTCTAAGATAGGTCTCCAATCTTTGTCTTTCCTTGGTACCAGGAATAGTCTGGAATAAAACCCTTGACCTTGTTCTTTTGCAGGTACCTCTTGAATTGCTTTCATGTCCATGAGAGCTGAAACTTGTTCTTGTGCCTCTGCCCTTTGATTTTGTGGCAGGTTTGGCATGCCTCTCATTTTTGGAAGGGTGTGAAAGTGGAACCTGTAGCCTCTCTGTCTATAATGTCCAGAATCCATTTGTCTTTTGTAACAATATGCCAATTTTTTGAGAATAATGTCAGTTTTCCGCCCAAAGGTGCTGCCATTAAAGCTTTGCTTGGCAGGTGTAGGGGGAAGTCATAGTGTCTGTTTTCTAAAAGACTGTGATCTATCTTCTCCACCTCTTGGGGTTGGTGCTTGCCACTGTCTGGCTCTGAAAGATCCTTGAGGTTGCCCTCTACCCCTTGGGTGCCTGTATTTGCCCCTTTGAGGTCTGTCTGTGGCTGGAAAGGACCAATTTTTTGAAGGCCAGTTTCTGCTGAAACGTGGACGCTGTACCTGCAGGAAATCTTTCACTGTTTGCATTGATTTCGCTTTTTCCTCCATTTTCTTTAGCACCTCCTCAGCTTTAACACCAAACAATACATCTTTTTGAAGAGGTGCATCTAATAATTTAGCTTTGACATGATCTGGTAAGGTTTGCTCTTTGAGCCAAGCGTGCCTATGTATAACAGACCCCATAACAGCAGCTCTACATGAGGCCTCTAAAGCATCAAAACCACACTGCAAGGTATGTTTACCCACTTGCTCTGCACCATGCAACAAATCATGTAACTCTTTTAAATCTGGTTGTTCTGGTTGCGTCATCTTGCTTTTCAGCTGAGATATCAAAAACTGTTGATACTTTAACATATGGAACTGACAGTTTAATGCCCTCATGGTTAAAGTGGCCAAGGCGTACACCTTTTCCCCCCACCTTTCTAAAGCTCTGGAATCTCTCTCTGAAGGTAATGGTTTGTTTGCAGTAGAGGCCTTAATTCCCTTGGGACCCTGTGAAATTGTTTCTGGGTCAGCAGTATGGCTTTTATATAGGAACTGGTGAGAATCAGGAACCCGATAATACCTGTCTGGTTTAACAGGAGCTGGAGGCAAAGAATCTGGATTAAGGCTGGCTTCTGTGTACACATCATCCAATATATCTAAAACAGGAGGGATAGCCAGAGGCTTATGCTGGGGGAGCAGAAGAAATTCCCTGAGCCTTTTCTTGGAATCTGAGTAATCTTGGCCTTCCCAGTGAAAGTGCTCGCTCAATGTATGCAGGGTTTCCCCAAAAGAGAAGTCCTCAGGGGGGGAGACCGAGGGAATAGACTTCTCTGCATCAGAGTCTTCGAATGGAGAATAGGCATAATCCTGGTCCTCAGATCATAGCCGGCCTTAGGCATAGGCCAACTAGGTGGCCGCTTAGGGCGCCGCTGTAGCAGGGACGCTTTTCCAGTATTTATCTGGTGTAGGTAGACCAAGATGGAGGCACCAGGTGGAGTCATGGGGGGGCACCGTGGAGCCCTTTTGCCTAGGGCACCAGTTGACCTAAGGCCACTCCTGCCTCAGATAGTTCTGAGGTAATAGAAGCTTGATCTGAGGAAAGGTAGTCTTCCTCTAATCTGGGCCTTTTGTCAGAGGAGGGTTGAGAACCCCTGATAAGAGTAATCAAATCCTCAGCCATTTTAAGCATCTGTTTTTTAGGCATGGTGCCTTGACAGGGGGTCTGAGGAACCTGTTTTTTGGTTTTCATGGCTGCTTTAGATTTAGTGAAGACTTTAATAGAGAAGGAGGAAGGCCTGAAGACCCCTTGAGAAATGGCAGGCCAGTATAAATTCTGAGTCTCCCCACCAGGAGTGGCGTCGGGATCTGTAGTAGGAATGGGGGCCGAGGAGCCTTCGACCTCGGGTACTGCAGACACCAGTAATGCATTGTCATCGGTACTCAGGGGCTGCGTAAGCGCCTCGCTGAGTACCGGAGAACCAGTAGTCGGCCTTAGCGTGGTTTCAGTAGGTGGTGAGGACCTCGTATGTCGGTCCTTATCTTTGCGTTTTTTGCTCAAAACTGGAGTCGGAGTATCCAACAACATATTATAATTAAATTTTTGCCAAAAAACTGAAGGGCGAACTTTGCCCAACGCTTAATAGTGCGCTTATTGAATCTACCACAAAAACGGCAGGCCGAGACGTCGTGATTTGGGCCTAAGCAAGGTATACAGTAAGAGTGGAAATCCTTATGCGGTATTTGCTTCCCACATGAAATGCAATTATTAACTGTCTGACATCGGTCTGAGGCAAGAAAAGTTTCCCCAACGGGGTACTTAGCTTTCAAGAAGACTACGGCTGAAATACTTTTGTAAATCTCAGGAGCTGGCCGACCGGCACTTGCGAACTGCTTCTGCTTTGGGCACCACGCGGCAAAAAAGACTGAAGAAAATGGTGTCGGCTGCCTCTTTTATACCCCTGCCGCGCTGACGTCAGGGAAGAAGCGATGACAACCGACGCCGGACCTAGACTTTGGAATTTGGCCGACCGAGGACCCGCCTGACGGCAGGATAACCCATCTGTTATGACTGCAGCTGTATGCACGATGAACATCTTGTTTGGTATCTTTGGTGAAAGGACCAGAGAATCACTTTCTAACAAGGCAATCTGAAACCATCCTCAGAAATCGGAATAACATGAGAGAGACAACAGAGGTTTCAAGATGCTGTGTATCTAATAGCTTGTAATATCTGAAGAGTTGCAGAAAGCACATACCCCCAATATATACATATCACGTGTTCCTACATCAAAAATGGTATTCCCAAAGGAGATATGGAGACAAATAAGAATGTGTCATTCTCTTTCATTACCCAAAGTACAGTAGATCTGGTCTGAATAACTGAGTCGAAGGCCTTATTTTGTGAAGGGCCTTGTGTTTACTGGGAAACCAAGCTTGAAACAGAAGAGTGAAGAAGGAAGTAACCCGTTGAAATGCCACTACCTACATACTTGTTTGCGATACTTATATAGTCAAACAATGTAAGTTGTTGTTGTTGTTTGTCTTTCAGCTTTTTCCCGGTAAGGGGTCACCACAGCGGAACTCAGGTCTGCTAATGATTGGCAGTAGATTTTTATGAAACGCTGAAGTGCCAGCTTGACGCCCAACCTTCAATGAAGATCCGCCCATTTACGCACGCATGTCTTTCGAACGCTACCCAACCGCAGGAAGGACATGCAGACTCCACACAGAAGTCAAACAATGTAAGTATGGACACAAAAATCTGCATAACATGCATCATCAGCCTGGATGCTCAGGTCCCAAGCATCTTTAACGTCAAAAGCCTAGACACTTAGTGGAGGTTCAAAAGTTGAAAAGTGACAGCAGACTACTAACAAGGAAATCCACTAAAACAGTACAGATGTACAGAAATTTGCATTAATAGCAGACAAGTGAGTTGAACAACTTGTTGGAGCTGTGCTATTTAGGAATTCAGCTGAAGGCAAGGTCTGATGCTTGGCCAGGCTTCCAAAGCCATGACCTCTTCCTTATAAGAAGGGAGCTTCCCATGCTATCTTCAGTCCCCCCAGCAGAACCTATGCACTCCCCAGGAAAATAAAACGGATTATGTGACCCTCTCTTCACCCACCCTCCATGGTACTATGCAAGTTTCCTCATGAAATGAGATTTATAGCAGCAGTTGTCTAAGAGGCAGGAAATGTGTGTAAGTGCAGGGAAATCAAGGTTATGCGAGTACCTTTGGATGCCCAAATATCAAAAGAAAGGAGGAGAGCTACTACATTGCGGCAGTGATCTGACTCAAAACATCTACTATTATGGTAAGTTCAGTACACAACTGTATTGTCCTTTTTATGAATGACTGCTACAGAAATGACATTTTGGGAAGATTCCCAAAGCTTTAAATAGGTGTTTGGGACACTGGCTGTTGTCTTGGGACAGGCTACAAGAGGGCCAGTAAGACAGCAGTAGAGAAGCTTGCCCTGTGCTTGGGCAGAATGCCCAGCCTTTAATATTTGGTCCTCTGTCCATACTTTGTCTAAGTGTCTGCCCTTAGAAAAGATTGTGTGATTATATCTCTAATAAAGGCTAATGATAGCAGCTGAAGCCCTGTTGGTGGCATGGCCTGATGTCCCCTTGAAAGATGTTTTTAGGTTATCTGTTTAGTGACTGCATTGCTTTCCTTATTTTGTGTGAAGGAAAAGGAAAAGTTGGCCAAATTTTCCTCATGTTGTTGGTTCGACGCATGTGAAAAATCAAAGGAATTTAAGGTGCATTCCCCACTGTTCTGGGGATTAGGGAAAAACAGGCAAATTAATGGCTTAGTTTAAGCCAACTCTATAACCACTTTGGTAATAAAGGAAGTATTTCTGTAATAGCAGACTATCCCTCCAGGCAATATTTTGGGTTTGAAACAAGACTCCTAGTGTGACCCCATGAAACAGGATCCACTATTGGGTAATAAGGGAATGAAAGCAGTCTGCCAGCCCTTTCTTCCCATTCAGATAAATAGTACACACAAACAACTTAGACTTGCCAGTCTACGTACTGCACACATTTGAAATGTAGCAGGAAACCAGTGTTAGAAAAATATGCATTAATGTGTGTATTAGTAATATGCTTAAGTGCATTCAGAGCCTAAAAGAGTTAAGACATTTGCTCTATTTCATACTGCATAAATCTGTACAAACTGCAGTTGCTTTCTGACCTTGTATTGTCAGCTAAATCTTGCTTATGCCTTGGAAATTTACTGAGAAGCAGATGATTTCTGCTTGCGTTAGGAAAATAATGAATAGAACAATACTGCTTATATGAAACTCAGACAAGAAGTTCCGCTGTGCCATGAGAACATACACAGCTGTAGAAGTAACAGATAATTAGGTCAAAGCCTGCTTGAAAATATGAACTGCAATCAGCATTTGCTTGTATCTGTATTAGAAAAGTACCTTGAAAAGTAACAGTGTACAATAGATGCTTGTAAACGGATTAATAGTCACCAAGGCCAGGTTGTTTTTCTGAAAAGTTTCTCACAAATCTAGTCATGTCAGCAGAAAACCTGAAGTAACACCTGCTGTAGTACAATGCTTAAAGTTGTGTTTGATCACGTCAGCTTAGAAGGCCATGTCTTGTAAAACAGTATAAGAATGAACATACTTCCTGTTAGTAGTTAGACAAATCCTTGTATTTGCATGTTTTTATCTCCTTGCTGCAAGTAAATTAAAGTGCCTTAACTGAACCTTACGTGTATTGGTCTTTGAAGTTTTTTCCTTTGACAGATTGGTCCTTTGGACCAGAAACCTTCACTTCACCTCGAATCAGACAGGCCAGGTGGCTTGAAACCGTACGGGGAAGAAACCACATCAGTTCTTCTTATTTGAAAAGTCCTCGGACTGAATTGTCGTACAAAAGAGGCCAACCACTTTCTGATCTGCGACTGAAGGACGGGTTTACTCGAACTAGGTGATCAATTACGAAGGCTCAGGTAAGGTGAATCTACCTTCTTTTTCTGTTTTAGATCAGGGACTAGATTTGTATTTGTTCTGTTAGAGACTTTGTTTACAAGTCAGGGCAGAAAGATTACTGTCTTGTCATAGATCAGGGAAACCGAGCAGGTAGGCAGTCATTCTGAAGAGACTATAAAAATATCCGTGGTACCACGTAAAAATAAGGTGTTACGTAACGATTAAAAGGGTAGAACAAAATGGGTAATAATTGTACAAAAAGGTCCCAAAATCCGCCATTAACCGAAGACGCGAAATACATGCAGTCACAGCGTGCTGATAATATTAAATACTACTCAAAATGGGTTAATAAATATGAATGTGATGGTAAACTAGAGAAATCCTCGCTTGTCAAACTTGTCAATCAGCTTAAAACAGATTCTAAAGGTCGGGTAAAGAAGCAACGTCAGTTATGAATTCCTCAGGCACACAGGTGGATTGAGGAAGTAAACCGAAGGGAACAAAAGAGTAATAATTCAAAAGCAATGTTTTTAGATAAGGAGGATAATAACTTAGTAACAGCATCAGCCCCTCCGCCTCCCTTACCAGAATATGAGGCAAGTGAACAAGTTAGTCCACCCCTGCGATATCCTGCTATCACTGTAAGTAGAGACACTACAAAAGCAACACCGTTTGTTAGAGATCCCGTCGGACCAGGTCTCGAACACGGGCAGGAAACTCAAAAGGGGACATTGAGTTATATCAAATGGGTAGAAATTCACGATATATGAGTGAAGAAGAAATATGTCCACTTATAGAAGTGCCTAATCCTCAGGCAGGGCAAGAAGGTCAGGACCCATCTATTCTAGTGTATAGACCCTGGACTCCAGAAGACATCCGGAAAGCCACTGAGGGAATTCCCCCATCCAAAAGTTAATTTTAGAAAATTCTTAGAAGATTTACAAGGAATGAGGCTAAGTTATAATTTAAACGGAGAAGAGGTAGAAAAAGTAGTCAGACAAATTGTGGGACCAAATTGGCACATAATTAGTGGCGACTGGAATCCCCGTGATATTGCGCTCAGGCCCCTCCCACATAGTAGCGCAGAATTAGACAACAGAGTGAAAGGTCTTACAGACCGAATCTCTGAGAAATGGAAGCCTAGGGCAGACTGGACTTGCATTAATCAGTGCATCCAACAAGAAGGTGAGACTATTGACAGATATTATGCCAGACTGTTAGAATGTTTTAATAACCACTGTGGAATGCAGGTTCCTGAAGCCCAGACACATGATTCCCCATATGAGCAGCAGTTAAAGAATGCATTTTTGAAAGGCAGTATTGCGCCCATAAGCAGTTTTATTACAAAACACATGGTAGATCATCGTACAAGCAGATTACAGTCATTGCTTGAATATGCTAGACATGCCGAAAGGCATTTTAATAGCAAAAAGAAAAAGAAAGCCCAAGTATTTTCTGTAGAAGACGGAGCAGAAGTTTATGTAGTACAGTCCAGAAAAAAGGGCAAGAGAAATGCCCAGGGAAACGATCTGATCAACGATCAGAGGACTTTGAAGGGCGAAAGAAAAGGGGTGAATGTTTTAAATGTGGTAATAAAGGACACTTGGCAAGGGATTGCAAGAAAAACAAGAAGGCAACCACGGAAGATAAGGAGGGTGAGGACCGACTACATGGTAGTCAGGAATCACTAGAAGGGGATAGCAGAGAAAGGGCAAATGAGTATGTGACAGAGGGAGTAGAGAATGTGACAGAAGACAAAGTGGCCTAATGGTCAAGGCATTTGCCTTGCAAGCACAAGGTGCAGGGTTTGAGTCTCACAAAGGATAATTGGCTAGGCTTAAATTGGCTCGCAAGGGCAGTTAGCTTAGTACTAATCTATGAACCTATAGAGGAAGTGCAAGTCACAGATAGTGAAGAAAATGAAATATTGGATTTGACTTTATTGAGCTTAGAGCTCTATTTAGCAGACACAAAACCAGAAGTCACACTCCTGGTAGAAGGGAGGGAAGTCACATTTTTGTGTGACTCAGGGGCCTCACGGACCCTGATACATCCCTCCAAACTGCCAGAGAACTCAGAGTCACCTGATTACATATTAGTGAAAGCAGCCAATGGACAGCTGTATCGAGAACCCCTCTCCCATAATATTGTGATAACTGATCCTGTTTCAGGATTGACCCAGAAAAGCAAAATTGTTGTTTCTGCAAAATGCCCAGTAAACCTCTTGGGCAGAGACCTTATGCAGCTATTTGGTATAGCAGTAGTTCCAACCATACAGGGTATGGAAGCACAGCGGCAAATTGATACCTTTGCAGTGCGATCGGAGGGTAAAACATATTATTGGTACAGCCAGGACTTGGTTACGACTGGTCCAGGGGCGGTGACTGAAGAGTTGATGAATGTAACCATCAGCAAGTTCCCCTCCCTTGACATTGATAAACAGCATTTGTTGCACTGTACTCTGTATTATTGTAACACACCAGGACCTGATAAGGAATATGAACAAGAATTGTTTAGAAATCGTGCAAACAGATTAGTATTACGGAATCTGACCCGGGACACAGAAGGGAACAGTGTAGCCAGCTGTTCATTGCCCCAGGAGTTCTTTGCACTTTATAAATCTAATCAATTACCACATGTTAGCTTAACTAAGGACAAAAATGTGAAATGGGTAGACTTAGGAGAAAAAGTCACGAGATGGGAGAAACAGACAAGAGTTAGAACTATCAGAACAAGGAATACAAATGCATTAGTTGAATTGGATAACTCAGAACCGCCCAGCTGTACACTTGCAGTCTAGCAAGGACAGCTGATTAGCACTCCTATTGAAGGAGGAAGAGAATGCCTTACAGAATATACCAGAAACTCTGGTCAACAGGAAAATCAGATGTAGGACTTATTCGTACAGCGGGACCAGTTACTATTATGCCAAAGTCAGCATTTAGACCACAAAAAAGACAATATCCCTTAAGAAAACATGCAGAGGTTGGAATCAAACTTATTATAGCAGCTTTGCTTAAGGAAGGGGTGCTGGTGGAATCTCCTGATTCACCATGTAACACACCCTTATTTCCTGTTAAGAAAGCGAATGGGGAGTGGCGTATGGTCCAAGATTTACAAGCTGTAAATGACGCAGTAATACCAAGGGCACCTACGGTGCCAGACCCACACACCCTGTTGAATGATTTAAAACCTCAACAGAAATATTTTTCTGTGGTAGACATCAGCAATGCCTTCTTCTCGATACCGATACACCCGGACAGCCAGTATTGGTTTGCATTCACATTTCAGGGGAAAAGGTATACATATACGCGACTACCACAGGGGTATTGTGAAAGTCCAACAATATTCTCACGAGAAATGGCAAGCAACTTGGCGGGATTTACCCCACCAAGAGGTAGTCAGATTTTGCTTTATGTTGATATCCTGCTGGCAGCCCCCACCCAGCAAGATTGTAAAGAAGATACCATAGCGCTGTTACAATTTTTAGCCACTGAAGGACATAAAGTAAACAAAAATAAACTGCAGCTTTGGAAAAAACAAGTGAAATACCTAGGATATGTAATATCCAAGGAAGGTAGGACATTAGATGAGGACAGAAAAATAGCGATATTGCAAGCACCAAAACCCACTACCAAGAAGGAAATGATGTCCTTCCTGGGTACAACTAATTTTTGTCGGAGCTGGATTCCAAACTATGCCTTGGAATCTGCACCGCTGACTAACCTGATTTATAAAAAGCCTATGGCAGCACAGGATTTGTTACAATGGACACCAGAAGCAGAATCTGCTTTCTGTAAACTGAAACAGTTAATAGCGTCCTCATTAGTTTTGGGATTACCAAACTATCAAACGTTTTTTCCAAACTGTAGATTGTAAGCAAGGTTATATGACATCAGTGTTAACATAGCAGCATGGGGACAAGCAATGCCCTATTGCTTATTATTCTTCACAACTGGACCCAGTGGCACGGTCTCTACCTCACTGTGTACAAGCAGTAGTTGCAGCTGCAATGGCAGTACAGGCTTCGGCCTCAGTAGTGTTGTTCCACCCTCTCACATTGAGAGTGCCTCATGCAGTCGCTATTATTTTATTGCAAGAGAATGTAGCATATCTTTCCCCTGCTAGGCATCTTTCCTGTATGACTATATTGTTGAGCCAACCTCACATGACAATTGAACGTTGTACGGCTTTGAACCCTTCTACCTTGCTCCCAACACCTGCAGATGGCACACCACACAGCTGCCTGCAGGTGATTGAGCAAAAGACACTACCTAGAAAAGATTTACGGATGTTCCCTTGGATGATGCCGAGGTGACATACTACGTGGATGGCTCATGCAAAAGGGGTCCTGCAGGACAGAACCTAGTAGGATATGCAGTAGTTTCTGACACAGACATTACAGAAGCAAAATCTTTACCACACACAGTTTTATCTGCACAGGCAGCAGAATTGATTGCCTTGACACGGGCATGTACCTTAGCAAAGGGTAAATGTGTAAACATTTTACTGACAGCCAGTATGCTTTTTTTACTGTACATGTTTTTGCACAACAGTGGAAAAATCGAGGAATGATAACATCTACTGGCAAACCGATTAATCATGCACAGTTTATTTTAGATCTTTTAGAATCTATTCAGTTACCTCAGAAAGTAGCTATTTGTAAATGGACAGCTCATACACCAAGCAACAGGACAGGAATTCAAAAGGTAATGTGAGAGCTGATACAGCTGCAATGCAGGCAGCTTCAGAAGAGTTTCTTTTGAATGAGGAATTACAACCCTCTGAGATTTTAGACTTAGAAATGTTAAAAACAATGCAGACACTTGCTACGAAAGTTGAAAAACAAAGATGGGTAAAACGAGGAGCAATTCTTGAAAAGGGGCTGTACATCTCTAAAGAAAGGAAACCGATATTGCCATCTAATCTGTTTAGATATGCAGCTTTGTTGAGCCATGGGCAGAGCCATGTCTCAACAGGGGGGATGGTACAGCTGGTGAACAGAGTGTTCACGACATATGGCTTCTCAAATTACTCTAAAAAATTCTGCGCGGTATGCCATGTTTGTAATAAACATCATGCACAAGGGGCATTAAAGCCCAAGCAAGGGAGTTTCCCTACACCACCGTATCCGTTTCATACTATCTGTATGGATTTCATAGAGTTGAATAAATGTGAAAATAAGAAGTATTGTCTTGTCATTGTAGATATGTTTTCCAGATGGGTGGAAGCCTTTCAGACTAAAAATTCAGATGCTACAATGGTGGCCAAAGTCCTTGTCAAAGAAATCATCCCTAGATTCGGCATTCCGGAAAGGATCTACAGTGACAATGGCACGCACTTCGTGAATCAGACCATACAACAGCTAAGTAAATTTTTTCGGAATTTCTTTAAAGAATCATTGTGCGTATCACCCGCAATCAGCAGGGCTAGTAGAGAGGCATAATGAGATTTTAAAGAGTAAGCTAAGAAAGTTAATATCAGAAACACAGAGAAACTGGGTGTACTGTCTGCCCCTGGCACTGTTGAGCATGAGAACTGTCCCGAATGCAAAAGGACTGACTCCTTTTGAAAAGCTCTTTGGAAGGGGCTTACTATATACCTCAGTGGAAATCTCTCATGCCCGCAGACCAGGAAGCTGACAGTACATTAGCAGAGTATATGTGTAAGTTATTAAATTCTAAACATTTGTTGCAGTTAAATTCTGTTTCAGATAAAGAACGAACCAGACCGTCAGAAGTAGCAGTGCCCCTGGAGCGTGGATCTGGCTGAAGGTAGTTAAGAGAAAGAACTGGGCATCTCCAAAGTGGGAAGGTCCATATCAAGTGCTTTTGTGAACACACACTGCAGTCATGATAGTGGAACATGCCTCTTGGATCCACCTGATGGACTGTAAATTAGTTAAAAACTTTGAACTGGACAAAAAATCTTGTTACATGCCAAGAGTAAAAATGATAAGAGTCCAGAAGAAACAGGAATGCAGAACAACCCTTTCCTCAGAAGTATTGCATAATCATCCTGTTAACTGTATTTGTGACAATAATCTTTTTGCTGTGGCCTTTCCTTTTCCCAGCCACACAGACTGAACTGAATAAACGTGAAGCGTTACTCATAAACTGGCATCCAAACTTTAACACTTACCAGGCAATTAAATATGTGTATGCTGAGACTTTCAATGTTTCGAATTGTTGGATTTGCACACCTTTGCCGACAGCCTACGGGGGGTTATTAATGACTACGGTCCCCCTAGGGGTCAATGAGACCTGGGAGAAAAAGAAGTTATGTACTCACCATAACGTTCCATCTGAGTAGATACTTCATTTGTCTGCAACCTGTGGGTAGTCGGATCCGACCTTGGATCCGAACCGGCAGCTTTCCAAGCTTCAAGATCCGAGCTCCTAGCTCCTCCCCCTACCCATAATCCCTTACTACCAACATTACCTCTGATCGGTTATTTTGCCCTATAAGCTAAAGACGGAGAAGAAATTCTCCAAAGGACAATACCTTACTGAGGTTCGGGGGATGGCAGGGGGGGTCAGTTGCAGACAAATGAAGTATCTACTCAGATGGAACGTTATGGTGAGTACATAACTTCTTTATCTGAAGTAGTTACTTCATTTGATTTGCAACCTGTGGAACAGAGTCCCCAGCTTACCTAAAGGCCCTGGGTGGTCCCTACAGAAGGATATTCCGAAGCACCGCGGAGCCAAAGGAAGCCCTACTTCTGGAGATCATGTCCAGCTTGTAATGAGAAATGAACGTATGGGAAGAAGACCAGGTAGCTGCTGAACAGATATCGTCTACTGGAACTCTAGACCATAAAGCTGTTGAGGTAGCCACAGATCTAGTAGAATGTGCCCGAACGACAACCAGAGCTGGCTTCCCAGCTGAAATGTATGCTTGTCTGATACATTGAGAGATCCAATTTGCTACTGTCACCTTAGAAATTGGTTTGCCCATGGCTGATTTAGCATAAGAAACAAACAACTGGTCTGACTTGCGAAAATCTTTAGTCCTATGCAAGTAAAAACGTAGTTGTCTGTGCACATCCAATTTGTGCAATATGTATTCACCTTTGTTTTGGAAACTAGGAAAGAAAACAGGGAGGTTAATAGATTGATTAATGTTAGTCTCTGTGGCTACCTTAGGCAGAAAAGAAGGATTAGTCCTGAGGGCCACCCTATCTTTGTGAAAAATAAGGTATGGATACTTAATGCACAAAGCTTGCAACTCTGATACCCGCTTGGCCGAGGTAATAGCAACCAAGAAGGCCGTTTTCCAAGATAAGAATTTTAAAGGCACCAAGGCCGCCGGTTCGAAAGGTGGTCCTGTTAATACTTGTAAGACCAAGGTAAGATCCCATGGAGGCATAGCCGGCTTAATGGGAGGCTTTAAGAGAAACACGCCTTTTAGGAAGGCTTTGCATATCTTTGCTGACGCCAAAGAATTTACGCCATCCCCCACATGATAATGAGAGATGGCTGCAAGTTGGACTTTAATGGTGGACGCACTAGCTCCCTGCTTAAAAAGGAGGGATAGGAAGTCCAGGATAGTGGGAATAGGAACCGTAAAGGGATCTAATTCCTTATCCTTTGCCCAGATGGAAAAACGTTTCCATTTACTGTTGTAGAGCTTTCTGGTGGATGGCTTATGAGCTGCCACCAGAATGGCCTTAACCGGGGGCGAGATACCGGGAGTCCTAGACATTAATGGAACTGGATCAACCAGGCCGTGAGCCTGAGGTTGACCAGGTTCGGAGTGTGGCATCTCGTCGGATGCAAGATTAGGTCTGGTCTGGGATCCAGAATCCACGGGGGGGGCCACACTGTGAGACTGCAGAAAGGGGAACCAGACTTGTCGAGGCCAGAATGGGGCAATGAGAATCACTCTGCTACCCAACCGACAGGCTTTCTGGATGAATTTCGTCATCAGAGGAAGAGGAGGATACGCATAAAGCAGACCGGGCGGCCAAGCATGAACCAGAGCGTCCCTGGGGGATTCCCCTCTGGGGGGAACTATCGCGAAGTAATCGCTACATTTTGAGTTTAGGGGCAAGGCGAAAAGGTCGCAGCGAGGTTGACCCCATTTGAGGAATATCTGCTTCGCGACAGAGGGATTCAGAGACCCCTCATAAGGGCTGAGAAATACCCGACTTAAGTTGTCCGCTAATATGTTGGCCCGCCCCGGAATGTGCGTTGCTATCAGAAAGCGGTTGGTGGAAATAGCCCATTCCCACACTCTCATGGCTTCTCGACACAGGGGGTAAGACCTGGTCCCTCCCTGTTTGTTTATGTACCAGACAACGGACATGTTGTCCATCTGGATTGCAATAGTCCCCAGAGGTAGAAGGTGATGGAGAGCTTGCAACACCAACAGCACTGCCCTCATCTCTAGGACGTTGATATGCAATGCAGTCTCTAGAGAAGTCCACGTGCCTTGGACGGACTTGCCTGCGTAATGCCCGCCCCACCTGAGGCAGGAAGTGTCCGTGGTCAACGTGGCTTTGACTGGGGGAATCACAAAGGGTCTCCCTTCTTTGAGTTCCTGAGCCTGTAACCGCCAAAGTAGGGAGTCCCTGCATGCCCTGGTCAGAGGAATCGGCATGTCCAAGGGCTGGACCGATAGAGACCATTGCACCTGGAGAGTCCATTGTAACACTTGCATTCGCAGACAGGTATGAAGAGAAAGGCCGATCGCTGCCGACATAGATCCTAACGCCCTCAGGACTAATTCTGCTGGAGGAGCGGGGCTCTGAATTGTTTAGCCTGACCGATGTCAGAACCACTCTGGAGATCCGAGTATCCAACCTGGCCCCTATGAATTCTAGGGCTTGAGTGGGGCACAGGCAGGATTTCTTTAGATTCACTGAAATGCCCAAATGACCAAACAGAGATAGGGCGTAATCTCTCGCCGTAACCAGTAGATACTTGTTGGGGGCGGTGAGGAGCCAGTCGTCCAGGTAAGGGAACACCTGAATGCCCTGGAGTCTCAGGTGGGCTGCAACCACTGCCATGACTTTGTTAAACACTCTGGGGGCTGAGGTTAGGCCAAATGGAAGAACCCTGAACTGATAATGACTGGCTCCTAGCCGGAAGCTGAGGAACCTCCTGGATCGTCTGTCCATTAGTATATGGTAGGACGCATCTTTGAGGTCCAACGAGCACATCCAGTCGTTCTCCTGAAGAAGGGGGAGAATAGATTGGAGGGTGACCATCCGGAACTTTTCCTTGGGTATGAACAGGTTCAGGGACGAAAGGTCTAGAATGGGTCTGAGGTCCCCCGTTTTCTTTGGCACCAAGAAGAACCTGGAGTAATAACCCGATCCAGACTGATCTGGGGGGACGGGCTGGATGGCTCTTTTTCTTAGCAACTCTGAAATTTCTTGAGTTGCGGACTCCCTTTGATGGGGTGGAATTTGATCGGGGAGATGTTTGGGTTTGGGGGGGATTGCAAGAACGGTATCGTGTAACCTCTGGATATTATCCGGAGCACCCATCGATCGTTTGTAATGGACTCCCAATTTGATAGGTGCTCCGATAGTCGCCCCCCGACTGCCTCCAGAGAGGGACAGTCGGGCAAGCCCTCAGGGCTGCTGCGCGGGTCCCTCCGAGAAAGGTTCTCTAGACCCGAAGTTACGCGGGCCCCCTCTGCCACTGGGCTGGCGTCCACCTTTTCCTCCTCTGCCTCTAGAGGACGAGTTGTCCGCAGCAGGATGGGATTGCTGAGATTTATGGAACCACAGCTTCTTTTGCCCCCTCTGATTCCTGGAGAAGGATCTTTGGGGGTTAGAGAAGCGGACTCTGACGGCCGACAGTGTCTTCCCATCCTTCTCGCTTTGGACTAGCGTGTTGCGAACCGATGAGCCAAATAAGGCCAAACCATTGTAAGGGGCGTTCGCGAAGGACGCCTTAAAGGGATCCGTGAAGTCACAAAGGCGGAGCCAGGAGTGCCGTCGCAAGACTACTCCCGCTCCGCTAGCTCTAGCGGCTCCTTCCGTGGCATGGGAAAGAAGCCGCATAGATGTATTTGATATGGACTTTAGAGTGGCCATTCGATTCTCAAAAACCTTTTTGTCTGGGACCGACATGGACTCCGGAGGGGCTGCAGCGTATTCTTTAAGTCAAGCTGTAGCCTGATAGTGTGTGCCATGTAGTTCAGCGACCTTATGGCAAAGGTTGCTGAAGCAAACATCCGCTTCCCAATACGGTCCAAAGCCCGGGACTCCTTGTCCAGCGGATGGACCGAAGAACTTTCTTGGGCAAGTTCTTTCTTAGTGGCAGCCGCCACCAACACAGCATCAACCGGCGCGCCTTTGGACCAAGAAGGCGTATCAGAGGGAGGGCTGAGGACCTTATCCGGGCGTCTAGGGATAGGCTCCACGGTGTCGGGCTCCTTCCAAACCCTGGTGGTAATTAGGTCCACCAAGGGGTCAGCTGGGGGGGGGGGGACACCCAGGAGGTAGATGGGCCTGCCTCAAAGGCCTCCAGAAATACGGACTCGTCCAGGGAGGGCTTTTGGGCAGAACCCCCCCTCTTATACGCAACATTTCCATGATGTCTCCAAATGAGACATCTTCAGGGGGTGACCTTGGGGAACCCTCCGTATCCTCCAAATCCGTATCCGTGGTAATGAACTCGGGGGAGTCCAGGTGCCTCCTTTTGCACTGGTGTTTCCGAGGCACCTCTCCGGCGGGACTGTCCGAAGAGGGCTCGTCCACCGGGTGGTGTTTCTCCCTAGGAACTAACTGGAGGCTTTGGGCAGGCTGTCCAGATGGATGGATGATTGAAGACAGACCCTGATACAGTGGGGGCACGGGTGGATCCGAAGGCTCAGTCGGGGACCTGGATGACCTCGACAGTACCCTCTCCACCACCTCAAAAGCCGAGGGAGATTCACTATCACCAGCCTGAGAAAGCAACCTCCTCGGCTCCGAGGAAAGGATCGGGGTCGGAGCCAAAGCAATCGGATCCGAAGTAATGGTGTGCTCCGCCCCAATCGGCGCAGAAGACACAACCACTCCCTCGGATCCGATGCTCAATTCTCGGCCCCGAGAGCTTGGATCAGACAAGCTCGAAGGTATAGTCGGCGTCGAAGACACTATCCCCGTCGGCGCCGACGTATCCCCGGATCCGAAAAGGTCTGGATCCGAAAACTCAGAGACCCGATAACGGGTCAGAGAAGGAGCGATCGGGGCAAAAATGGGGGGCTGCACACCCTCCCAAAGGGGGGGAGGCAAGAGCATCCCCATCTGCATCTGGGTCTGTAAAAATCTTCGCATCATCCGATCCATGTCTACTTCGGAGATGCTTCTAGTGGACCGCGAAGAGGTAGTCGAAGCAGGCCGGGAAGGCCGCCTTGAAGACCTCGAGGGAGACCTATCCTCCTCCTCCATCTCCGGAGAAAAGGAGGAGAACGGAGCAGAGAGAACAAGAATCCGGAGACCCTCTCAGGGGACTTCAATATCTTTTCAGGCGGAGCCGAGGGATGAGACTCGGCCCGCCTTTTAGAAATATGGCCCTCTCTCTCCCTATGTTTCTTCTTCTCCCTGTGGGAAGAAGACCCAGACTCCACAGAGCTAGTACCCGATAAGGAAGGTTGAGTCCCGGGTACAGCTAAGGGAGTAGCCGGCGCCGAAGCTACAGGAGTAGCTTGGACCCGGTTGGGAGAGGAAGAAGAAGCTGATTCCTGAGGGAGTTTTCCCGCCAGGATCAGCTTGTTCTTCCTGTCCCAAAGTGTCCGAGGTTTGAAGGCCGCACAAATCTGGCAAGCCTCCGACAAATGTGCTGCCCCCAGACATAAAACACACTGAGTGTGGCCATCAGCTGGGGAAAGCTTGTGGCCACACTCGGTACACTTCGAAAATATAGCCTTAGACTCAGCCATAATTCTCTCACACACACACCCAAACACTACGGGGGGGAGGGGGAGAGAGAAAATTAAACTAAGGGAAAAAAAGTTTTTTTTTTTTTTTTTTTTAAGTGGGTTTGATAGGGTTTGACGCTAAAACAACACACACACAATTTAAACTAGAGATTAAGTATTAGAAAAAGGAACAATCTCACCAGGCCAGGAGCTCTTCACTAGGAAGCAACTGTCTTTAGCCGCAGCAAAAAACGATCTGGGGTAATGTGGTTGGTAGTAAGGGATTATGGGTAGGAGGGAGGAGCTAGGAGCTCAGATCTTGAAGCTTGGAAAGCTGCCGGGTCGGATCCGGCTACCCACAGGTTGCAGATCAAATGAAGTAACTACTTCAGATCTTGAGTTATGATACCTCAACCATTACAGCACAAGATAAAATAGCATTGCACTTGTCTGTTCCATAAAAGGGAACGGTGTGTTTTTATAAAAATGATACTGTTCAGGTGGATTAGAGCAATTGCAATCTGACTGTTCCTTATAGATGTTACACTAAAGGAAACAAAGTAGATCTTTATTGTAATACAAACTATGATTCATTTCTTGGATTGATGCATAAAACACTTGATGAAGTAAAACATAATTCTGTTCTTTATAAACAGCTGTCTATAATTGATAGAAAAATGTTTCATGCAGGGCGAGTGTATTTTCATAGCAGGGTTACTACTAAAGCAGAGGACTGTTATTTTGTGTGTGGCAGAAAGGCATACAAATGGTTATCTGAGAATTGGTCCGGCAGTTGTTTTTTGGGTTACCTGGTTCTGGCCATATGACACACTGCAGTTTTGCCTCTTGGAAAAATCTGAAATGTCCGAGAGGTCGTCAAGAAACCTGAGAATCCTGTGGGACGAACCGATGTGCGTTGGAAAGACAATCATTCCCTAGGCAAAGGGCTGACACATATGGACGTGAGTGATAGCGTTATATCGTGGGCAGGCATATCCCCAGCATATGGAGCAGTGAAATCGATTTGGGAGCTGAGAAAACTGTCAAAATTTCTCGAAGTAATGAGCAACGCAACTTTTTCTGCTCTTGAATTGGTGACTGATTAACTGAATGCTATGAGAACTGTAGTGCTCCAAAACCACATGGCTCTTGAATACACCCTAGCGGCGAGAGGTGGTATGTGCGCTTTAATCCAAGAAGAATGCTGTTCGTATATTCCTGACCAAAAACACGAGATAGACAATCATCTTGAGGTAATTCAGCAAGTGTCGGCCATGACCAAACCAGGCGCAAACCCACTGACGGACTTTTTCCAGAAATGGTTTTGGGGGGTGGGGTACCATCCTAATGAATATCCTGATTGCCATTTGTGTAGATATGCTCCTACTGGGAGTATGTGTTTGTTGTGGTATCCCCTGCAGGAAAAGACTGATTAAAGACCTTATAGACATGTCAGTTTCTGAAACCTTATATCAAAGTACTGAGTTTGAAGAACTGTTAAAAGACTGAAAATGCTTTCATAAGTTTAAACTGAATGACTTTCTTAACTGCAAATCCTGAGTGGAAGAGGTTAGGAGAAGAAAACACACTGCTTATGCTTATTTTGAAAGTAGAATAAAAGTATTAATATGGAGGAAATGTTAGAAAAATATGTATTAATGTGTGTATTAGTAATATGCTTAAGTGCATTCAGAGCCTAAAAGAGTTAACACATTTATTCTAGAGTTAACACATTTATTCTATTTCATACTGCATAAATCTGTACAAACTGCAGTTGCTTTCTGACCTTGTATTGTCAGCTAAATCTTGCTTATGCCTTGGAAATTTACTGAGAAGCAGATGATTTCTGTTTGCATTAGGAAAATAATGAATAGAACAATACTGCTTATATGAAACTCAGACAAGAAGTTCCGCTGTGCCATGAGAACATACACAGCTGTAGAAGTAACAGATAATTAGGACAAAGCCTGCTTGAAAATATGAACTGCAATCAGCATTTGCTTGTATCTGTATTAGAAAAGTACCTTGAAAAGTAACAGTGTACAATAGACGCTTGTAAATGGATTAATAGTCACCAAGGCCAGGTTGTTTTTCTGAAAAGTTTCTCACAAATCTAGTCGTGTCAGCAGAACATCTGAAGTAACACCTGCTGTAGTACAATGCTTAAAGTTGTGTTTGATTACGTCAGCTTAGAAGGCCATGTCTTGTAAAACAGTATAAGAATGAACATACTTCCTGTTAGTAGTTAGACAAATCCTTGTATTTGCATGTTTTTGTCTCCTTGCTGCAAGTAAATTAAAGTGCTTTAGCTGAACCTTGCGTGTATTGGTCTTTGAAGTTTTTTCCTTTGACACAGAGTATCAAAAACACACATGGGATGGACATGCACACGCCACACAGCACGCAGCTAAGACCACCACCAGAAAACCTCTTGCTTAAGTTGACATTATTCAGTGTGCCACCCCCCCCCCCCAGCTATATCCCTGTGAAAGGCTAAAAAAGATTCTCTACATTATTGGTCTGTAACTCAGAAATCCTCCTGGCTGACATGATGGCTACAAGCATGACAGTCAGGCTACGAGCATGACAGTCATCCAAATGAAGAATTTCAAGAACAGTGGCAGCTGGTTAAAAATGGCAAATAGTTATTACTTCCAATACGAAATTCATGTCTCAAGATGGAACTACCACTCTGTACAGACGATGGGGGGGGGGTCCTTAACTGCAAAACCACTTTGAGTCATTTCTTGACCAGCAAGACTGAGCCTAATGAAGGGTCCAATGCAAAGCAGGTGGAGATGGCTGACAAGTGCACTTTTAACTGAAGAGCTGGCTAACCATGTTATGACCAATTCTGCAAAATACTGTACAAGCAAGGGCAACACTGTCAAGCCAGTTACCAGATTCCTCCTTTGGTACTAGATGGGGATGGGGAACTCTTCCATTTGGCTGAGTAAGGCTTCCTAACTGTAGGTCTCCTATCTTCTTTTATGATGCTAAGTATGTTGTCTGGGAAGAGGTGTTCAAAGAAAAGCAAGGTCACACCACCCAGGCTGTTAGTTTGAATGTCTAAAGGTTTAGATGCATCAAGTACATTTTTCATAAACTGACTGAAAAAGGAAAGATCTAGGACTGGTCTCCATAAGGCTTCTTTATTTAGTATCAGAAACATTTCTGAATAAAAAATGCCCTTTGTCAGAGAAAAAAGAACAGGCTCTATGACCCCTCCTAAGTTAAATGCTGAATGACAGGAGGGGAAAAAGTTTGATTTGGTGGCTGAGGAGGCATCCCCAAAAAGAAGGAATATATTCCCTCTACTGCCTGCATCCTTCGTGGATAACTCTTAGAACCCATGTGCCTGAGATTATCTGTTGCCCAAGAAAAAAATGAAGAGCCAGATTTTGACGGAGATTTAAAGGCTTACCAAAGAGGGAAGGGGGTACCATTTTAAGATAGTTATTCAGACTTGTCAGACACTTCTGGTTTTTGGGAGGCTTCCCCTTCTTTTTTGAACCTCCTTGACATTGTTTTTACAAACGTCTGCTTGCTGGAAGTATGCAGAGTCTACTTATGAAACCTTTAACAAACATGAAGAGGGCTAAAACATCCAAGTCCCCCCTTGAATTAGTTTCCCTTCTCTCACCATACTTTTTAGGGCCTCAGCAGCAGATGGTCCAAACATAATGTCAGTATCAAGGGATGAATTTAAAATTTAACATCCACTGGTAAATTTCAAGACCACCACCATCCAAATCTTCTCACAACAGACCCAGTAGCTGCTGCTCTCGAAGATGCATCAACAGGGTCAAAAGCACACTTCACAGATGTTTGGTTACTCAAGACACAGAAGCAATACATGCATTCAAAGAAGATTTCCTCTTGAAGAAGGAAAAGTGGCAATAATGATACTCATTCCCAAATGAAGCAAGCAAACAAAACTAACATGTGAGCTTGACAAATAAGAATCTTAAAATTGTGGAAGAGAAATACATTCCTTTCCTAAATTTATCAAAGGGCTTCTTGTCCAGACTGAGGAACTTTATACAATGTCTGCCATCTAAGAGACTGCAGGCTGGCTCCCATGCTGTAATAAAAATATCTTCCAAAGCTGGAACAACAAGATGAACAGGAGTAGGCTGAAAAACTTCCAGTTGTAATAAATAATATTTTCTCAAATAAACTAGAATGTCATTATGTTCCCACTGAAACAACAGGCTCATCCTTGATATGGGTTTCAGAAAAAAAAACATATTCCAAGGGAAAATCAGAAGAAATACACTCCTCAAAAATCAAACTCAGTTACCTGAGGAGAAAAAAAAAAACAGAAGTTGCTCCTTCTCAGTCATTTCCCTGTTCATCACACTGACACTCTTCAAAAAATTAATTCCTTTTTTACCTTACCAGTAAGCCCAGAATGAAAAGGGTTAAGAGCCTCAACTACACCCTGAGCCAAGCCTAATAAACCATCCCTGTATGAAGTCAGAGACATGAGAAGATAATTGTTTACCTTTCTGCTTCCTACTGACAGGAATCTCCATAGAAGCAAGCAGACACCTGACAGGGACATTATTCCAGGGAACAGACATCCAAGTCTGGCTAGGCAAAGAAGCATTCCCTACTCCTTCCTCTGAGACTGGTAACAATGCTCTCCCATGCCCGCCAAGGGAACTCCAACAACCTCACTAGAAGTGTCTAACTTCCAGTCCATGGCATCTGAAGGAAGTAGACCAGAGGAAACCACTTAAGAAAATGACTGGCCTGAGTAAACAGGAATGGCACCTGCACGGTCACTTACCTGTGGCTTAAGCAAAGTAGTAGCATGCTGAAAAGGGCAAAGGCTGTATGGAAATCTATACTGGCAAAATACGCTACCATATCATTGCTAACTACAAGCCCCCCCACCATGAATCAAGAAAAGCACACAGTCTGCCTGGATTTACTGGAGTCACTCACCATACAGTCCAACACATGGGAGATTTCAACTATCCTTCCATCAAGAGGGTGACATACATGAGCATAGACATGCTTGGCCAGAGGTTCCTGGACTTTGTCAATACAAATTCTCTGGAACAGACAGCCCGCATCCCCCACAAGGGAGTCAAAAGCCCTAGACACAGTACTCACAAACATGGGGAGTGACTGCACTCCCCCCTGCGTGATGCCCTTCCTGGTAAGGTTGGACCATAAATCAGTCTCGTTTGAAGTAACTACTGAACTTTTCACCACCACAGGAGCCAAAATGCCTAAACACATTTTCCAGAGCAAACTACAGCCTACTAACCAATGGTATAAAAGTTTTATAACAACCGCAGTCACAGACAACAATGACTCCTATGCAGTGGTGTACACAAATGCCCTGTATAAACACTTAGCAACTGTATAGACTTGGCTGTACCTGACAGGATGAAAACTAGGTCCTCCCAAAAAAACAAGCCACCCTGGTGGACCTCAAATATATAAAATGTTATATAACAAAAGGAAGAAACTGTCTACGAACAAGAAGGAACTGACTCAGCAGAGCAAGAATTCCCTCCACAGCTTGAACAAGCAAATCAGAAATCTTGTAAAGTCCTCTAAAGCTAATTGCTGCTGTTGTTTTTCTTTTGGCTTTTCCCGGTTAGGGGTCGCCACAGCGGAACTCCGGTCCGCTAATGACTGGCAGTAGATTTTTAAGGTGCCAGCTCGACGCCCAACCTTCAACGAATGCATGTCCATTCACGCATGTCTTTCGAACGCTACTCTACTGCGGGGAGGACATGCAGACTCCACACAGGAGGCGCTCCAGACGAGAATCGAACGGGAGAACCTCTTGCTGTAAGGTGACAATGCTACCACCGCGGCTTACAAAGTCCTCTAAAGCTAATTGTGAAGATAAAATAGAATCCATAGCTAAGAATAATCATAAGCAATTCTTTAACTATGTCCAAAATCTAAAAGGGAATGCCCAGCTAGGTGCCAAACTGGTAGTAGGTGGTACCACTCATACTATACCGGAGGAAACTGCAAACTTGCTAGCTGACAGACTTGGTGCAAACTTCACCCCCCGTCCCCACCAGCCACACCCCAAAGCAAACCTGACACCAGTCCTCTGCCTAGTTATCGCTAGAGATCAGGTCGTATCTGCACTCTCCAAGGCCCAAAAACATGGCCTCGACTGGACCAGATAACATCCTTGGTTACTTAATAAGCAACGTAAAACAAACCTAGTGGACTCACTTAGCTTTTTCTTTAACCATAACCTGAGAACTAGCATTGTTCCAGCAGAGTGGAGAATAGCAACAGTAATTCTCTTGCACAAAGAGGCCACCAACCAACCCTGGGAACTATAGACCCATAAATCTAACCAGCTTTACTCTACAAGGCCATGGAAAGAATCATCACGGTCTTTATCAATAAGGACATAGGCAACCTTCAAACTCTAGATCCAACCCAGTTTGGCTTCATTAAGGGTAGATCATGCTTATTAAACCTAGTAGACTTCTTTGAGAAAGTCACCAAAGCCCTGGATGAAGGTAAGACAGGGTATACTGCCTATCTTGACCTATCCAAGGCATATGACACAATCCCCCTACTCAAGTATCACAGAGAAACTCTCCCAGTTGGGGCTTAACCCTTATGTCACTAGATGGGTAGCCAACTGACTCACCGAAAGAACACATACCATCAAAGTCGGCGACTCCAGCTCTACCAGTAGACCCATCACCAGTGGCATACCAGAAGGATCTGTGCTGGGCACTTTACTGTTTGGAATCTATTTCTCGGAGATCCAGGCTAAAGTAGGTGGCTTTTGGCTTACCAAGTTCGCTGGGGATTGCAAACTGGGTGCAATCACAGAGTCCCCCAACGATGTTAACATATTACAGAGGGGCTAATAGCCAAATGACTGCTGCCAAAGCCATGGTCTAAAACTAAACACAAAAAAGTGCATTATTATCCCCTTTGGCAAAATGGAATTCCCTGCTAATTACAATACTGAAAGCATTCCCCTAAGTTCAAACCCAGTGGTGCAAGATCTGGGAATACATGTAGATAGCAATCTGAACTTCGACCATGAAGTTTCCACAGTGGTAAATAAAGCCTTCTAAGTTGCACATCTCATAAGTAATGGCATTGCATCCAGGCCTAAGAATGTTACAACTCCATTGTACTCAACCCTCATTAGACCATTAACAGAGTGCAAAGCTTCCTTCTACATGTACCTCACCAGACACCTGCAGCAGCTGGATTGACTAGAGAGGTTTCTCACCAGGAAAATACAGGACCTCCAAACCATGACTTACGTGGATAGACTGAAAGCTCCTTTACTGTGCTCTGTATCCTATAGACAGATGAGAGGCAGCTTGTGCCTGGCCCACAGGGCAGTCTCTGACCCTACCCTGATGGATATGCTGCACGTCTGCAAGTTAAATGGCACAACAGTCACTCACTCTGGGGATCTTAACCTAGGCTGTGACATTGACAGAACATGCTGGAGAGACAGGTATATCTGCCAGAGATTGCTGTTACTCTAGAATAAACTTACAATTCACATAAAGCAGAGTTCCTCACTGACCCTATTCAAATGCAACTTGGACAAATGGATGGAAGACTAAATTCACCCAGGGGTGGCACCTATGTCCTTCCTGGGCAGAGGCAGTTGGTGTTTATCATAGACTTGCTCTGTGAATTACATCCATCTAACCAAGGACAATTGAGGCAACTCGAGATTAACATAGCTAGATTTATAAAGGCTCTAGGGCTGCTAGCTTAATAACCTCCTATGAAACTACGATTTTTTTTTAGGGGCTGGAAGGAAGAACTAAGGAAACTGGTTAAGTTGTTCTATAGCAAAGCCAAGAAGTCTGAAGTCTGGCAAAAACTGACAGGAGCAGTCAGTAAACAAAAAAATATACATCCAAAAGGTAGTGATTTCACCTCAAAAATATTGACAACCACCACATACACTTACCCCAGCCCTTGAGTCCAATTTATGAAAATTCTCACAAAAAAATTAGAGTAAAGGTTAAAATAATAAAGTTTACTCTTAAAGCAATACAATAGTCTTCCCACTGACAGACAAGTCACATGCTAGTCAAGAAAAAATTAATTGCCTAGAATAAAACAAACAGTTTTACACAAAAGTGCTGATTTAGTCATAAAATAAATTGTGGAAGGTTTTTCCCTGAAGGGAATTTTCCTGCTCCAGCAATGCAGAAACTCAAGCCAAACATAGATCTATGAAAGCTCACAAGAGGCGCACTCTTCGGCAGCAAGAAAGCTTAGAAGGGCTTAGCACACAGACTGATTTTCCCCAGCTCTAACTGAGCTCTCAACAGTCTGGGCACGTGGAATGTATCCTTAAGCTGTAGAAGTTGGACGGCTGTTATATCCTACTCAGGACAGAACCATCACATCTAAGGCTACTGGAGCAGTGATCAAATGATAAACATTAAAGCTATTTCTTCCCTAAAGTATGAAGAACAATCAGGTACTCTACTGACAACAGAAGTAACTCCCCCCACCCACAGTATGAAAAAAAAAAAAAAAAAAAAAAAACAGCATGTAGCAATAGCCAGCATTTGTGTTGCAGATGCACAGCTTTCTACATCACCTGTCTGAGGAGTTTTTTCTTTTTGGCAGACTCTGGCATGTTGTGGACATGATGGAAAAGCTCCTTCAGTGCTGCTTCTGTCCTCTGCTGGGTCTCCTCCGGCTGGGAAGATGATTCAGGATCCAACAGGTTTCTTTTTTGTGATTTAAACAGCAAGAAACTTCTGGACGTGCGTGATGAAAGTAATTCCAAGTCATCCTGTGCAATATCAAAAATATAAATCACTGTAGGAAATTAAAACATATATGGTATGATAATCATCACCTGCCCAACGCATGCAAAGTTGGGGTAGAGAAACAAGTCAATGAAAAAATAAATGACATTATTAAAAATATTTGCATATCAAACTTAGCAGTCATACATGGTACTTTAAAAACTGATCAGGTGGCAAAGCATGTTTGACTCTTTCAAGCAAGCTATACCAAAGTCAAAACCAGCAGATAAAACAAAGGTACTCATCAGTCACTCCATTATTACAAAAAAGGGCAGCAGCAAATGTAGCTCTACAATTCACAGACCTGGCTCCCCCAAGAACTGAAACTGTAGGTCAAAATGAATACAATCTGCCTTAGATTACCACGACTACTGCAGCATGTTGAGTTCACTGCTATATACCACAGATTGTAAAGCAATTAGATTATAGGCACTAGTAAAAAATCGGTTTCTGTTTTGAAGCACAATGAATACCGTAACAAAAAACCAAATAAATGAACAAAAGAGCCAAAGTCACGCTCTGCAGAGTTGGATTACAGATATCACAAGAATTCAGTTCAGAAACCATCCTCTGACTGTGCTTGAAGGGAAAGAGGCATGTAAGCCCAAGTAAACCACACCCTTGTAGTTCACCGATTTAGGACCAGACAACATAGATATGCAGATTCCAAACTTCTCTGTGGCCTGCTTGGCGGATATGGGTATTTTGAGACAATGTATTGTCTCATGTTCACTGACATCCTCAATCTTTAAAGTAACAGATACAATATGTGAAAAGTGTGCGTACACATTGTCACGGGAGGCTAAATTTTTTACAGTACAAGTACACATCAGGCTTGCTAGCTGTAGCTGAAGTACCTACCAAGGGGAGAAAACGCTGAGAGAAGAAAAGGAGTCACTTTTGTGATTTTAATATTTTCTTCTGATTTTTTATTAAGTTTTACTGCTCTGCCGCCTACTTTTTGACATTTTCTGGCTTGCTAAAGTTTATATCTGTAACAGCAACAGTACTTGGAACACATCTAGAGCCTGTTTACTGCATTTCCCGTGTTGCACTTAATTTAAAATCGTTTTTTGTCTCTCTAAAAACTGCATTTTACCTGATTTTGGCCTAGCACTCAAGTGTGGGGTCATTTATTGCACTGTTGTGATTATTTTTGCTGCTTGTGTATCTCTGTTACCTTTAAACTACAACAAAAAGAAAAAAAAATATCTTGCTTTTTTCCCACTTTCTGAAAGTTAAGAAAGTTCAGTTACAGATTTGCTGTTCTGAACTGTTTGGAAGTTTCTAGAAGGCCAGTACTTGCTTGGGCTAAAGGGAAGTCTCTGTGTTCACCAGTGGGAGTGGTTAACACTGAACAGCCTGCCTTGTCCCTGGAGGAGTGGTTACTGCCTAGAAGCTGTAGTTTTATTGGCCATTTTGGGTCAATTCTAAACTCCTTGATCTCTCTCTTAAAACCCTACAACTCTCTTTTTGCGCTGTTTTGCGCACTGAGCAGCTTCGGGCCGCGCCGCCTAAATGGGTTTAAACTATTCCAGACTCCACAAAGTCTGCTCTTCACTTTTTCCCTTAGAACTGTTCAAACTCTCAAAGCAATCACTCTGTTCTCTTTCTAAAGCCCTGCACTTGCTCAGCTCTTATAAGGAAACACTAACTAAAGCACTACACCACCCTCCTTTACTTCTCATAAGTATTAGGCTCCCGATTGGCCCTTCTTGATCAAGTGAAAAATCAGTTCCCTTCCCTAATCTGATCAGTAAAAAAAACAGTTCCCTATACTAATCTGGTATGTCCAAGGGTCAATTTCAAGGTTACTCTCCAGTCCAGCTGGTGAATCTGGGAATTTTGAGGCAATGTCACAATTGCCTTATGTACACAGACAACCCTCTCCTCCTTCCAACAATCCTCTCCTCCTTCCAACAAACTCTAATACATGTGAGAGATGCAGTTACACAGCCAAACTGGAGGCAGAGCTCTCTCAACCAAAGACTGGCACAGTCAGTCAGGAGGAAAAGGTAACCACCCACACCACAAATCCAGTCTCACACAGACCTATTGCATCTGCATACCCAACACAAACACACAAAAACATACTCGGAGGCTCTAAATAAAAATCTGCCTAAACAGCAAAGAACTCCTAAGCAGATATCCAAGCAACAGCCACCCCTCAACAATACCCATGAATCACATATCTCACAAAATCGGTGTGCCTCACAGTCACAGCCCTTAAGGCCAAACAACACACCAAATACACTTGTTATAGGGGACTCTATTGTCCGGCACACTGACGTCCCGCTCACCAGACTGAACAAGGAGAAGGTCAATGTAAGCTGCCTGTCGGGTGCCAGGATCCGCCACATAACGCAAGCACTCAGGTCACTCCAAAGCAAGTACAAGTATGACTCCGTCATTGTCCATGCTGGTGTGAATGACCTGAGACGTACCTCCCTGGACTACATGAAAAGAGACAAAGAGGAGCTCTCTGACCATGTAGCCCAGGCTGGTATGACCCTGACCTTGAGTAGCATCTTGCTCTCACCACGAATGATGCCACAGTATAAAGACAAAATGATCAATTTCAACAATTGGCTAAGGTATTGGTGTCATTCAAAGGGGATCCAGTGTCTGTCAGCCTGGGATGACATGCTCGACAAGCCACGTTGCTTCGCTAGGCACGGCTTGCACCAGTCACCCTTAGGCTTTCGTATACTGGCCAAGGCTCTTGCCACCCCCATAGTGCCTTTTTTAGGCAAGGCTCAAAGGACAAACCCACCTCCATAGACAACCCAAGGATAAAAAAACTAAAGGTAATGCTATTCAATGCCAGAAGTCTAAACCTCAAGATGCACGCACTCGAGGCTCTCCTCAGTATGGAGAAAATCAATGTCTGTGCTGTAAGAGAAACCTGGTTCAAGGCTCCTGAGAGCACCCCAGCACTACCAGGTTATAACTCATACCATGCATTTCCGCCCCAAAACTCGGACCGAAGCACAAAAGGAGGGGGGAGTATCTATATTCAAAGATACCTACGCATCCAGGTTAGTGGCACTGCACGAAGCATCGGAAACCATCCATGTGCAACTAACAGCGGGCAAAACTGCCTTTCAGTTTCCAGCCTGCTCCAGAACACCCTCCCTATTACAGGAACCTCACTTGGCATTCCTGAGAACACTGGAGAATATGCAGGTCTCTCCAAACACTACGTTATTGGGTGACTTCAACTACCCAAACATTGACTGGGAAAACTACTCAAGCCCAAACACCCTCGCCCAACGGTTCCTTGAATTTATAAACTCTAACGCGATGGAACAACTGGTCACCACTCCCAGAAGAGGGAACAACATATTGGACCTGGTTATCACCAACATGGGGACTCTATGTTCCACACCAGAGGTAAACCCCTCAATGGTAAGATCAGACCATAAACAAATTTCCCTGGACATCCATATCCCGTCCCCACCCCCAGCCAAGGAAATCACTGTAAAGAATTTCTCAAAAAAGCCAACTTTGCACTTCTCAAGACTGAGGTGGAATCCTTCAAAGCCCCCGGGCCAGAGGATAATACAGCCCAATCCGCAGAATCCTTTACAAATGCATTCTATGAGTACCTGCAGGAATGCATGGATCGTGCTATCCCAAATAAAACCAAGACTCACTCCTCCAAAAACAGGAGACCGGTCTGGTGGACCCCGGCCATAAATAAGCTATACAACAGAAGGAGGAAGCTACTACATGACAGAGCAAAATCCCAAAAAGGGAAGGCATCTCTGATCAGTATTAGCAAGAAAGTGCGATCCCTCATAAAATCATCAAAGGCCAGTTTCGAAAGAAAAATTGCCCTAGACACTAAATATAATCACAAGGCCTTCTTTAGTTATGTCAGGAATATGGGTGGAAACTCCCAGATATGCTCTGAATTGTTGCATAACGGTACAAAATATACCGAACCTACAGACATAGCCAACATCCTGACAGACAGATTCAGCTCAAACATCTCCCCCCCCTTCCCCCCAAAGGAGCAAATGCCTATCCCAACTGAATGTAACCTCCCTGACATCACAGATGCACAGGTGAAAGCTGCCCTCTCCAAAGCAAAAACACAGCATCTATGGGACCGGACGGTGTCCCAGTCTGTGTCTTACACGAGCTCCAAGAAGAAATGAACCCTCACATTAAGTCACTGTTCAAACTTAGCCTTACTATAGGATATGTACCCAAAGAATGGCGTACAGCTACAGTGGTCCCACTCCACAAAGGTGGTGCCACAACGGACCCCGGGAACTATCGCCCCATAAGCCTGACTAGTCTGGTCTGTAAAGCTATGGAGCGTATTATCATGGAACTCAAACAAAGACATTGGGAGCCGCCAGACACTGGACCCTACCCAATTTGGCTTTGTTAAGGGCAGATCTTGCCACTTAAACCTAGTTGATTTGTTTGAAACAGTTACCAAAGCCATAGATGAGGGCAAGGTAGTCCACACAGCCTACCTGGACCTCACAAAAGCCTTCGACACAATAACCCACTCGGGCATCATAAATAAGCTTACCAGCTTAAATATCAACCCCTATATCACAAGATGGGTTGCAAACTGGCTCAGAGATGGAACCCACATGGTCAGAATCGCAGGTGCCATGTCTGAATCCAAACCAGTTACAAGTGGCATCCCACAGGGCTCAGTTCTGGGACCTCTCTTGTTCGGTATATACTTCTCTGAGGCTCAGGCTAACACAGGGGGATTATGGCTGACAAAGTTTGCAGATGACTGCAAATTGGGGGCCATAACTGAATCTCCAGCTGACACAAGCATCCTCCAAAAGGGTCTCACAGAGACGGATGCTTGGTGCCATAGCCACAGCCTCAAGCTAAATGCTAAAAAGTGCACAGTCATCCCCTTTGGGAAAAACAAGGTGCCTACAAATTACCACATAGGTGGTAATCCATTAAGTACAGAAGTAGTAATTAGAGATTTGGGGACCAACGTAGATAGTAATCTCTCCTTTGATAATCACGTTGCCAAAGTGGTTAGAAAGACCTTCTATATAGCCCACCTTATCACGAAAGGGTTCGCATCTAGATCAAGAGAGGTCATTGTGCCCCTCGACTCGTCACTCATCAGGCCCATAATTGAATACAATGCCCCTTTTGGGATGTATCTTACCAGACACCTGCAGCAACTGGAGACACCCCAAAAGTACCTCACCAAGAGGATCATCGGCTACAAACAGATCTCCTATGCAGCTCGACTAAAGAAACTCCAGCTCTACTCAGTTGCTTACCACCTTCTCAGAGGCGATCTATGCCTGACGTACAAAGCCATGTCAAACCCAGAATTAATGGACATGCTCCACCTCAAAAATTCCAAGTCCCTTAGAGCTACACACTCCAGGGACTTAAACCTCAGCACAAAAATAAATAGGACATGCTGGAGGGACAGATTCATTTCCCAGAGGCTCCCCTCACTCTGGAATAGAATCCCAATTCATGTTAGACACAGTCCCTCACTGACCCTCTTCAAGCGAAATCTGGATGCGTGGATGGGAAATCGCAAATTCACCCCTGGGATCTCTTCTGTGTCCCTGCTAGACAGAGGCACAGTAAACTAATCTTAAACAGGTACCTTCTGTGACCTACTTTACAGAGGCACAGTAGGCTAATCAAATAGGGAGGCGGAAGCCAAATACACTATGGCTAGGCTTATAAATACCCTAGGGCAGATAGGTTCATAGGTAGATACTAGGCTAAGTCATCAAAACCACGCAAACAGCTCACACAACACACCGTGCCCACAACGTATGCTGACATGCTTAAATGCAATCTTTCTAAACAACAAAGATCTCCAAGACTGCCCACTGGCAAAACATATCCTCATTAAATCCCAAAACACTCAAAAATATCACCTAACACCACATATACAGTCACAATCAGTGGAGTCCCAAATACAAAGCCCAAAAGGCAAGGAAACACACTTTCCAGAATTTTAGACATAGGGACTCCATGGTAGATGCCCCTCTAACCAGGCTGAACAAGGAGAATATAAAGTAAAGTTTTGTACCTACCATAAATGTAGATGTTCGAGTGTTCATCCTGCTGCAGTCAACACACTTGGGGTTATCCTGTCGTCAGTCGGTGCCGCAGTCGGCCCGATTTCCAAAGTCTTGGTCCGACGTCGGATGCTGTCGCCTCTTCCCTGACGTCAGTGCGCCAGGGGTACATATATAGCAACAGACGCCATTTTCTTCAGTTTTTCTTGCCCCAGATGTCAGGTGCCCCCAAAAAGGTGATCCAAATCAGTACCAAAAAGTGAGAACACTGTACAGACATAAAAAACCCTTCAGCTATAAGCAAATACATCAGTAAGGCATAGCAGAGATTTAGCCAATAGATCAGAGGGGTTGGAGGGAGGGTAACCTGGACTGCAGCAGGGTGAACACTCAAACATCTACATTTATGGTAGGTACAAAACTGTACTATGTTCGTGTTACCCTGCTGCAGTCATCACACTTGGGTTGAGTCCCAAAGCTAAGGTAGGGTGGAGGCATTATAGAGGGTTAGAAGAGGCAATGAGTCCCTGCAGAACTGCAGTGGCGAAGCCTGCCCTGGACTTAGAATAAAGAGGTATGTGGTAGTGTTTGGTGAAGGTGTGTACAGAACTCCAAGTTGCAGCTTCTAAAATTTCCTTGGTAGGAACCCCTCCGAGAAAGGCCGTAGAGGTAGCTGTTGCCCTGGTAGAGTGGGATCTAATGGTAGGAGGAACTGGTTTCCCATGATGGATATAGCAGAAACGTATGCAATGGCCTATCCATTTAGAAATGGTTTGCTTGGAAATGACCCTCCCTTGAGAAGCTGTAGCATAGGAAACAAAGAGATGGTCAGTGTTTCTGAAAGCCTTAGTTTTATCCAAGTAATATCAAAGCTGCCTGCGAATGTCCAAGGAATGTAGGAGTCTCTCACCTTTGTTCTGTGGATTGGGGAAGAAAGTGGGTAGATGGATGGTTTGATTTAAAGCTATGCTGGAAACCACCTTAGGCATGAAGGAAGGATTAGTTCGTAAAGAAACTCTGTCTTGATGAAAAATGAGGAAAGGTTCCACTGCCATAAGTGCCTGTAATTCTGAAACTCTCCTAGCAGAAGTTATTGCCAGGAGCAGGGCAGTCTTCCAAGATAGGAACTGAAGGTCTGCAGAAAAAGCTGGTTCAAAGGAAGGTAATGTTAGTTTTTCCAGCACAAAGTTGAGGTCCCATGTTGGTGTAGGAGCTCTTCTAGGTGGTCTAATGTTTTTTGCCCCTCTGAGGAACTGCCTTAGGAGTGGATTTGAAAATAAAGGTGGATTTGTGTCGTAGTGAGCTGAAATAGCTTAAGCATGGATTTTAATTGAGAAGGAAAGTCCTTTATGCAGCATCTCAGCTAAATACTGCAAAATGTGAGGCATATAAAGCTGAGTTGTGTCTTGGCCTTTAGCTTGGTTCCAAGCAGAAAACCTTTTCCATTTGTCCGAGTAAGCCTTCCTGGTGCTTGGCCTCCTGGCTTCTAGAATAACATCCAGTACTGCTTGTGAAAGAGGGGCTGGTTGGCTGCTTAATTGATTTGCCATGCAGCCAGGTTTAAGGTTTTGATCCGGCTGTGCAGAATCTGCTGGTCTTGCTGAGTGAGCAAATGAGGTATTTGAGGCAATATCCATGGTGGGCTGTGAGCCATATTCTTCAATAGTGGGTACCAGTGCTGGAGTGGCCAGTCTGGGCCTATGAGAATCATTCGAGGTTTCTCCTTTTTGACCTTCAAAAGAACCTTTGTGAGAAGAGGTAATGGAGGAAAGGCATATGCTGTCAGGTTTTTCCAACTGAAGGAGAGAGCATCCACTTTCCAAGCTTGTTGGTGGAATGTCCTTGTACAAAATTTTGTCAGCTGGTAGTTTTAAGGACTGGCAAACAGGTCTATATTTGGTAGGCCCCATCTTTAAATATTTGAGGGTCTAGTTTCCACTCGTGGGGATCTTTGATGTTTCTGCTTAGGTCGTCTGTATTTTTCTGTCCTGGCAGGAAGTGAGCTTGTAACTGGACTTAGTAGGTCAGAGCTGTGTTCCATAAGATTATTGCCTGCCTGCAGAGAGGATAGGAATGTATGCCCCCCTTGTTTGTTTATGTACCACATTACTGTGGTGTTGTCCGTCTTTATTGCCAGTTGTCCAGGCTGTAGTAGATCCTTGAAGGCTGTCAGAACTTTCTGTACAGCTAGCATCTCTTTTTGGTTTATGTGCAGTTTTCTTTGTTCTGCAGTCCATTGGCCTTGAATGCATTGCCCTGCCATGTGAGCCCCCCAGGCATAGTCTGAAGCATCTGTTGTGATAGTTTGCCTGGGTGGGGGCAATGTGAAAGGCTGACCCTTGTTGAGGTGACATGCCTGTGCCCACCATAGAAATTCCTGTTGAAGGTAGGGCAGGAGAGATATCACTGTGTCCAAGCTGTGGCTGTGTTGAGACCATACACTTTTTAGGTACCACTGTAATTTCCTCATATGCATTTTTGCAAATGGTATTATCAGAATGCAAGATGCCATGAAGCCCAAAGCCTGCAGAATTTTTCTTGCAGTTAATTGGGTCTTCGTTGCCATTGTCTTGAAATATTGAGTTAGTTGTAATTGCTTGTCTTGTGTAAAATAAGCCTTCTGGGCCGTTGTGTCCAAGCTGGCACCCAGGAATGTCATTTTTTGTGAGGGTACTAGTTTTGACTTCTTTTCGTTTACTGTGTACCCCAGACAGTTTAGAAGAAGCTTCACAAAAGCCAGATGTTGTATGAGAATGTCTTTTCTTTCTGCTTGGATGAGGCAGTCGTCCAGGTATGGATATATTTGTATTCCTCTTTGTCTGCAGTATGCAATCACTGGTGCCAGGCATTTTGTGAATACTCTGGGCGCAGTAGATAAGCCAAAGGGCAGTGCAGAGAATTGATAATGGGTTGAGCCTGCAATGAAACGGATGTATCTTCTGGAACTTTGTCTGATAGGGACATGCAGGTATGCCTCCTTGAGGTCCAACGTTACCAGCCATGCTTCCTTGCTCAACATGGGAAGTAGCTGCTGTAGTGTTAGCATCTTGACTTTGGGAACTTAAGTGCTTAGAATTGAAAGGTCCAGAATTGGTCTCCAAGCATTTTCTTTCCTGGGTACTAGGAAGAGTCTTGAGTAAAATCCTTGGCCTTGCTCTTGAGTTGGTACCCTTTGGATGGCTCTCATGGCCATGAGAGCTGAAATTTGCTTTTGAGCCTCTGCCCTTTGATTTTGTGGCAGGTTTGGCATTCCTCTTTTTATTGGTAAGGTGTGAAAGTGGAATCTGTATCATCGCAAAATTATGTCTAGGACCCATTTGTCCTTTGTGACCATGTGCCAGTTGCCTACAAATATTGCTAGTTTTCCCCCCAGGGGGGCTGTCAAAAGAGCTTTGTTTGGCCAGCTGAGGTGCAAGTCATTGAATTTGCCTTCTGGTGGCTTGAGGCCTGTCTTCTCCTCCCTTCTAGGTTGGAGTGGTCCATTGGCAAGGTTTATACTGAGCTTGCGGTTGTCCTCTGCCCCTTGGGCACCTGTATTTACCCCTCTGAGGCCTGTCAGTGGCTGGAAAGGACCAATTTTTAGTTGGCCAGTTTCGGCTGAAGCGAGGGGGTTGTACCTGTAGGAAATCTTTGACTGTCTGCATTGATTTTGCCTTATCTTCCATTTTCTTTAAAACTTCTTCTGCTTTAACACCAAAAAGAACATCCTGCTGCAAGGCAGCATCTAGTAGTTTTGCTTTAACATGTTCAGGAAGACTTTGTTCCTTTAACCAGGCATGCCTATGTATAACTGATCCAGTGACAGCTGCTCTGCAGGAGGCCTCCAAAGAGTCAAACCCACATTGTAAGGTATGTTTGCCCACCTGCTCGGTGGCGTGCAACAAATCCTGTACTTCTTTTAATTCAGGTTGTTGAGGAAGGGTTGTTATCTTTTGTTTTAACTGAGAGATCAGAAATTGCTGATACTTAAGCATATGAAATTGACAGTTTAGAGCTCTCATAGCTAAAGTGGCTGAGGTGTAAACCTTTTTATCCCATCTGTCTAGTGCTCTTGAATCCCTTTCAGAAGGTACTGGATTTTTAGCCATGGAAGCCTTAGCCCCCCTTGGGACCCTGGGAGATAGTCACTGGGTCAGCTACTGGGCTTTTGTAAAGGAATTTATGGGAATCAGGTACTCTGTAGTATCTGTCAGGCTTGGCCGGGGCAGGAGGCAGAGAGTCAGGGTTGAAATTGGATTCTAAATAAACATAATCCACAATGTCCAAAACAGGAGGGATGGCTAGAGGTCTGTGTTGGGGGTGTAAATGAAACTCTCTGAGCCTTTTCTTGGAATCAGAGTAATCCTGACCTTCCCAGTGGAAATGTTCCCTCATAGTGTGTAAAGTTTCCCCAAAAGAGTAATCTTCTGGAGGGGAAGCTGAGGGAATAGAGTCCTCAGCATCAGAATCTTCATAAGGAGAGAAGGAATAGTCTTGGTCTTCAGAGGAATCCGAAGAAATGGACAGTTGTTCAGAGGAAGCAGATTCTTCCTCTTGTCTGGGCCTTTTGTCAGGAGGAGGCTGGGAACCCCTGATAAGAGAAATCAGATCTTCAGCCATCTTGAGCATCGTTTTCTTAGGCATAGGGCCTTGAACAGGAGACTGAAGTGAAGCCTTTTTCGATTTGGAAGGAGTCTTCGATTTTGAAAACGTTTTAACTGTAAGAGTCGTTGGTCTGAAAACGCCTTCAGAAAGCGAAGGTGTTTCAGAAGTACCGGCGTCCTTGCAAGGTAAGTCATCGGTAGGGCCTGAAGTAAAGGCTGCGTCGGCCTAGTGCATTCCGTCAAAATATCCGTAGCGGTCTCGGGTTCCTCAACTGCGGTAGTCAGAGGCTGCGTCGGAGCCTCACTGATAACCGGAGAACCGGAGACCGGATCAACAGAGGCCTCGGAATCGGGCTTAGGCCTGGGCTGTTGATCCTTTTCCCTGCGCTTTTTGTGCACACCATAGTCGGTAGCTCCGACGGCATGTTATAATTAAATTTTCTGCCAAAAAAGTGTCGTGCGAAATCAAATCATCTTATAATAGTATGTTTATTAAATCTAGCACAAAAACGACAAGAAGTGACGTCTTGATCAGGGCCTAGGCAGGGTATACAATAAGAATGAAAATCCTTATGAGGTATTTACTTCCCACAAGAAATACAATTGTTAACTTTTTCTGACATCGGTCTGAGGCAAGAAAAGTTTCCCCAACGGGGTACTTAGCTTTATAGAAGACTTCGGTCTGAAATTCGAATTCGAAAATCTCAGGAGTCGGCGGACCGGCACTTGTGAACTGCTTCTGCTTCGGGCACCGTGCGGCAAAAAAGACTGAAGAAAATGGCGTCGGTTGCTATATATGTACCCCTGGTGCACTGACGTCAGGGATGAGGCGACAGCAACCGACGTTGGACCAAGACTTTGGAAATCCGGCCGACTGCGGGACCGCCTGACGACAAGATAACCCCAAGTGTGATGACTGCAGCAAGGTAACACTATGAACATCTGTTAGTTGCCTATCTGAAGCCAGGATCTGCCAAATTACACATGCACTCAAGTCATTACACCACAGATACCAGTATGATTCCGTCATAGTCCATGCAGGTGTAAATGAACCAAGACATACCTCCCTGGACTATGTGGAACTCTTTGACCACTTGTCTCAGGCTGGTATGAGCCTAGTATTAAGCAGCATATTTTTTAATTTTATTTATTTATTTTACATTTGCTTACCGGGAAAATCCAGCTGGACTAGGTCCATTTTCAGTGGAGGCCTGGGGAGAAAAGCTCCACAATTAAGAAGATTTTTATATAATGAGAAATATACAAACTGGTAATACAGAAACTTATTTACAAGCAGAGATATTCATAACTTTGTTAACTTTTAGTTATGTACTCACCATAACTTCAGATGTTTGGGATCCATCTCGCCTACATTCTGAATGATGGGTTCGGAGCCGATCCCTCGGCTCCGACTGCGCTTATGCCAAAGAGCGAAGTCTCTTATTGGCTGAGCTTATTATATCCCAGGATGCACCACTACCATTCCCCCAGATCTAGTTTGTCCGCATACATGCACACATGCATACCCTGCTTATATAACATCGTCAGATGAAACAAGATAAAAACAGTAGAGCTCAAAACCGTTCAATCTCTTCTGATCTGCAAGGCAGGGGGAAGGAGGGTGGGTATCAGGAATGTAGGCGAGATGGATCCCAAACATCTGAAGTTATGGTGAGTACATAACTAAAAGATGTTATGTGATCCTATCTCGCCTACATTCTGAATGATGGGACAGCGTCCCTAGCACCTGAATCCTGGGTGGCTCACTGGAAAACACTCCTGAGTACCGTGGAACCAAATGAAGCTCGTCCTTTAGAGGCCACATCCAATTTGTAGTGGGAAATGAAAGTGTGCGGATTGGACCAAGTAGCCGCAGCACAAATTTCCGAAATAGCGAGCTTGGAATGAAAAGCTATAGAAGTAGCCATAGCTCTGGTAGAATGAGCTTTGATAGATGATGCAAGTTGCTTATTCGAAGAAGAATAGGCCTGAGTTATGCAATCTCTGATCCATTTTGAGATTGTAGCTTTTGTGATGGTTTGGCCCAATTTATTATCTGAGAAGGACACAAACAACTGGTCTGACTTACGAAGTTGCTGAGTCCTGTCTAAATAGAAGCGTAATTGCCTGTGAACATCCAATTTATGGAGAGTGTATTCTGCTTCATTAGAGAATTTTGGAAAGAAAACTGGTAGTTCTAGAGATTGTTGAAGACAGAAACTAGAGCAGACCTTTGGGACAAAGGATGGATTAGGCCTAAGAGATACTCTATCTTTGTGGAAAATCAAATACGGTGGTTTAATAGACAGGGCTTGAAGCTCTGAGACCCTTCTTGCCGAAGTAATAGCCACTAAAAATGCCGTTTTCCATGACAGATATTTTAACTTCATGCGTAGCAGCCGGTTCAAAGGGGAGATGTTAATGCGCAGCACCAAATCAAGATCCCACGGAGGTGCAGGATGAAAAACTGGTGGTCTTAACAGGCTCGCACCTTTAATGAATGTTTTGCATAATCTGCTGCTCATCAAAGGAGGATCCGTGGATTCATGGAATTTAGAGATAGCAGCTAGTTGAACTTTAATAGTTGAGACAGAAGATCCCTGATTAAATAAGGATGTTAAGAATTTCAAAACCTCTGGGACAGGAGCAGTGATAGGGTCTAAGCCCTTGAGTTGAGCCCAGATAGCAAACCTCTTCCACTTACTGAGGTACAATTTGTTAGTGGTAGGTTTGTGGGCGAAGATAAAATGTGAACAACTTCCGGGTCTAGTGTGTGACTTCTAACTAAAGTTGGAAGTGGAGGAGCCAAGCTGTCAATTTCAGAGATTGAAGGGACTGATGCCAATGTCCCGACTGATGGATTAGCAAATCCGGGATCATGTCTAAGGTCCACGGATCGTCCACTGCATGCTTTTTCAGGTAAGGAAACCATATCTGACGAGGCCAGTATGGGGCAATCAGAATCATTGAAGACCCTAGCTGAGAAGCTTTTGAATAACTTTGGGAAGGAGTGGAATTGGAGGAAAGGCATAAAGCAACCCTGTTGGCCAAGGTTGCTAGAGCATCCATGGCTGGTACTTCCTGATGTGGAATCAAGGAGAAGAACCTTTGGCACTTGGTGTTTTGTGGAGTCGCAAATAGGTGCAGCAGCGTCCCCATCTCTTGAAAACCTGGGCTGCTACTGCGGTTTAGAGACCATTCGTGAGGAGAGAGAATTGTCCTGCTTAATTTGTCCGCCAATACATTTGACTTTCCGGGATGTGGGTCGCTACCAAGAAGCGGTTGGTAGCTACAGCCCATTCCCACACTCTCATGGCCTCTCTGCAAAGGGGATACGATCTGGTCCCTCCTTGTTTGTTCAGATACCAAACCACCGACATGTTGTCTGTGTGGATGGCGATGATGCCCTGAGGAAGGAACTTGTGTAAGGCCTGTAGGGATAGAAGTACAGCCCTCATCTCCAACACGTTGATGTGGAGAAGAGCTTAGTCCGGAAGCCAGGATCCCTGAACTAGCCTGCCCAGACAATGCCCCCACCCTATCTGGGAGGCATCTGTCGTCAGGGTAACCGCTGGAGGGGGGAGAACAAAGGGTTTTCCCTGATCCAAGTTGGATGTCTGAAGCCACCAGCGAAGGTCCCTTTTGCATGTTTCCGTAATCATGATGTGATGATTGAGGGGAAGATCTTGGAAGGACCATTGAGTTGATAAGAGCCACTGAAGAATCCTCATGTGTAACCTTGCTAGAGGAACTAAAAGTACCGTGGCAGACATTAAGCCTAGAACCTGTAGGACCATCCTGGCTGGGGCTTTGGATCTTGAGATCAGAGCTAGAACTTGGCCCTGTAAAGTTCGAATCCTTTCGGCAGGAAGAAAGACACGCATCAATCTTGAGTCTATCTCTGCTCCTATAAACTTTATGCTGAGAGGGCAGCAAGACAGACTTTGACCAATTGAATGTAATCCCTAGGGAAACACCCAGGAGATGGTGGCTTTGAGGTTGTCCATAAGTAGATGCCTGGTGGTGGCAGTCAGGAGCCAGTCGTCGAGATAGGGAAACACTTGGAATCCAAGACTCCTCAGGTGAGCCGTCACTACTGCCAAACACTTGGTGAACACCCTGGGGGCTGTGGTGAGACCAAAGGGCAGAGCACAAAATTGGTAATGACTGGTTCCCAGGCTGAAGCGCAGATACCTTCTGGGCGCCTGATGTATCGGTATGTGATAATAGGCGTCCTTGAGGTCTATGGAGCACATCCAAACATCCTTCTCCAACAACGGGAGAATGGATTGTAACGTGACCATTCGGAATTTGGATTTCGTGACGAATAGGTTTAGTCTGCTGAGATCCAATATTGGTCTCAGGTCCCCTGTCTTTTTTGGCACTAAAAAGAACCTGGAGTAATTTCCTGATCCGATTTGGTCTGTGGGGACCGGTTGGATGACTCCTTTTTCTAGCAGCTTTGAAGCTTCTGCGGCTGCTATTTCCCTTTGACTGGGTGGTGGGTCCGGGATTCTCTTGGGCGAAGGGGGTAAGGACTTGAATGGGATGGTGTAACCTCCGGCAATTATCGAAGCACCCATCTGTCCTGAGTGATTGACTCCCAGGCTTCTAGGTGCTTGGCAAAGCGACACCCGACTGGCTCGAGCAGCACAGCCGGGCAATCCCTCATGTTGTATGGGAGGCTGAAGAGCCACGAAAGGACTCGCGGTCTCCAGAATTGCGGGGCCCTCTGCCGCCTCTGGGACGGCGTCTCCCTGAAAAATTTCCCCGCCCTCTGCCTCTGGGCGGGGAATCTTCCTGCTGTTGGGAGAAAAACTTGCGAGATTTTGAACCACATTTTCCCCTCCTTTGGCCTTGGGGTAAGGCCGAAGGGAGTGGAATAACGGGCCCCTCGGCAGATAACGTTTTTCCCTCTTGCTCACAGCGGGTAAGGGTGTCTTTCACCTTGGGTCCAAACAATGAGGACCCATCAAAGGGAGCGTCGGCGAAGGAAGACTTGAAGGCCTCCACAAACTGACATAAGCGGAGCCAGGCTTGTCTCGTGAGCAACGCCTGTGCCTGCCGCTCTACCCGCCTTCGGCCGCTTAAGAAATGAGCCTCATGGACGAGTTAGCAATTGGCGTAAGGATAGCCAACTGAGAGCTAACGGACTGGGCTAGCTGCTCAGGTAGGTTACCCGAGAGGAGTCTGACAACTCCTTGACCAGATCCCTCTGAAGCCTGGTAAAATGTGCCAAATAATTCAGAGACCTTAAAGTAAAGGCCGCTGAAGTCAGGGTGCGCTTCCGTACCTATCCATACTCCTAGACTCCTTATTAGGAGGATGGATGGGCGTTGAAGCCTCTGCCACGTCCTGTTGTGTAGCAGATGCCACCACCATGGCATCTACAGCCACGCCTTTAGTAAGGAACTCCTTCTCGGGGAGCAGATAAGAATTTGTTTGGGCGAGAAGGGACTGGTTCCACGGTATCCGGGTGTTCCCCGCCCTTGACAAACTAAATCCAGAAGCTCGTCGAAGGGCGGAGACACCCAGGAGGCGGAGGCTGAGCCCCAAAGGCCTTGAGGAGCACTGATTCGTCCGCAGAGGGGGTTTGGACATCCAGCCGCCTCGTTGTTTGAGGATCTCTAAGATGTCTGCAAAGGAGACATCGTCCGAGGACGACAGGGACCCCTCCGCATCATCCATATCCGTGTCGATGTAATAGACTCGGGAGTCCACGTGCTTCCTCTTGCACGATCTCTTCCTTGGGGGTTCCTCTGGAGATGACTCTGAAGAACCCTCAGGTAGAGGAACCCCACTGGGGGTAACCTCAGGCCTCGGGGCTCCGCTGGCTATGGACAGGGAACTGCCAAAGACCCAGTCTCCACGCCCAGGGAAGGTGCTGGTAGAACCGGAGAGATGGCGAAGAGGATTTGGCCAAGGCACTCCTCATGGCCCTGAAAGCGGACCCCAGAATCCTGGGAGCATCCGGTCTCCGGGGCCATGATGGCAGGCGGAAGTCCCAGCGAAGCACCGAGAGGGAGGCTCGGAACCGAAGCAAAGGTCCCGAAACATCACCCTCGGGTCCAGCCGAAGAAGTCCAGCGTACCAAACTCGGACCCGAGGCCGGGTTGGAGTAAGGGTCGGAGCCGACCCTGAGATCTCCACCGGCTCCAGGAGCACCCGCTCCGGCGGAGCAGCAGTCGGAGGAGGAATGGCAATGGGGTGGGTCATGGTCATCGGCTCCGAGGCCAACTGGGTCGGAACGAAACAAATTTTTGGAAGACTGGGGACTGGAAAAGTCTTTGGAGCACCCTGTCTATATCAGAATCCGACATTCTCGAAGACCGAGAGGAAACAGAGCGGGTTCGAAGACCTCTCCCTCGGCCCCACGGGACTAGGGGACCCGGCTCGAGGCGACTCGATGAGAATCGGCGCGAGGAAACACACACACCAGATTCCATCGGTGCGAGGTAGACTTGGCCGAGGAGGAAGTGTCTGGCGGCGACCCTTGTCGGCTCCGAGAGCAGTGGAGCCGACGAAGGTGACCCGCCTCTCGATGCCCTAGCCATCGGCTCCGAAGCCCGAGGAGTCGATACTGGAGGCATCGAGGCAGACCGTTCCGACCTCGGCTCCGAAGTCTTTGGAGCCGAAGGAGAGGCCTGCCTAGGTCTCTTGGCAGTCGGGTCCGACGGACTGGTCGGAGCCGAAGCCCTTTTCTTTTTGGCAGGAGTCGGAGAGGAAGCCAAGGCTTCTTCGAAAGAGGGTTTAATCAAGCCTTTGAGAATCAATTTATTTTTCCTCTCCTGGAGGACCCTAGAGGAAAAGGCGTGACATACGCTGCATGACTCCTGCAAGTGCTTTGCCCCTAAACAATACACACACAGTAGATGGTCATCTGTAACAGACATCTTAAAAGCACATTTAGAACATTTCTTAAAGCCCGAAGGCCTATGGGGTTGAGACATGTTGATACACAAATCTAGTCACTCTGACAGGAAAGTACACTAAATTTTAACTACTGATATAAGCTTACAGTAATAAATAAATAAAGCCGACTCTTCCTGTAAAAAGAACAGGTAACTCTAATCCAATTCGAACAACTATTAGAGACCCTGTAATTAAATATTAACAGTCCGGGAAGGCCCTGAATGGAGGGGGGCCGAAAACAAACTGAACTCAATCACACACAACAAATCCAAGTCCAAATCATACACAAAGTTAACGATAGCTGTTAAAACAGCTTTTGTGAGAAAAAACAGCGAAAAACTGACAGAAAAGTTAGTTTAATAAACTACTTAGCCCAGCCAGCTCGAGACCACGTCTTCGCAGGGAAGCGGCAAACGAGATCTGGGGGAATGGTAGTGGTGCATCCTGGGATATAATAAGCTCAGCCAATAAGAGACTTCGCTCTTTGGCATAAGCGTGCCGAGTCGGAGCCGAGGGATCGGCTCCGAACCCATCATTCAGAATGTAGGCGAGATAGGATCACATAACATCAATAGTTAACAGGCATTGTAGGACTGAGATACAGTTTGAGTAATATTTACAAAGGTTCAGACAGATATATTCAGAAATTAGTTCACAAATAGTTAACAGGTTTTGCAGGACTAAAATTACACTTAGAAATAATGTTTACAAAGGTAGTGTGTACTGCTTATAGTTTTAGTAAGTACGCACAGAAAGGAGCACAAAGAACAGTTTGGTATATTATAAGAGTCAGTATTTCTATGTGAATAGAATGGTGTGTATTTTAGACTGGAGTAGTTTGGTAGAAGAGAAGAGAAGGTATAGAGATTGTCAAGTGATACATGGGCAAATCCAAGTTGTCCTGAGATGAGATTTGAGTAATTTTTTGAAGTTTGTATTTGTTGTTGTGGAGGTTATATTGGTGGGGGAGATTGCTCCATTTTTTAGCTATGATGTGATAATAAAGGGCTTTTCCTGCAGTGTTGTTAGCAGTAACACTGAGGAGGGGTTTATTGGATGAGCGTAGAGGGCAACTGGAAGGGTAGGAGGTTATTAGCTGTCTGAAGGCTGGAGTTTTGTCTGGGTGGTTTCTGATGTTAAAGACGTAGGTGAGTTGTTGGTAAGTTAGTAAGTTAGGAAATTCAAGCCATTGAATTTCTTTTAGTACTTGGCAGTGGTGAGTTCTAAAGGGGGAATTGTTGGCAAATTTAGCTATTTTGTTGTAGCATGACTAACTTATCTAGATCTGATTTTTTAGTGTGGGTTAGGATTGGTGCAGCATAAGTGTTGATAAGGAGGTGCGTTTGAGCTAGAGTGATCCGTGCTTTTGCCGTGAGATGGTTCTCATTTTCTTATGAACTTTTTAAATGGTTTGTGCTATGTGAAGACCAAATGATAGGTTGTTGTCTATTTCAATTCCTAGGAGTTTTGTGTGGGTGGATGGAGAGATGATAGTGCCATTCCTAGATGAGATAGAGAAAGTGGTGGAGGAGGATTTTGTTTTATTAGGTGTGAACAGCAAAAGTTTGGTTAGGATTAAGAATCAGTTGGATGTCAGTGATCCAAATTTCGATAGCAGAGAATAATTCCTGGGCTAGTTGTAGGGTGCTGACAGATGGGGCTGCACAGATGAGAGTGGAATCATCTGCATACTGAATTGGTGAGGCTTGCTTGGAGGAGGTATATAGATTGTTTGTGAAGATAAAGAGTAGTGGGCCTAGTATTGAGCCTTGAGGTACTCCTTTAGAGTTAGGGAGAGGAGGGGATAGCTCATTGTGCCATTGTACAGACTGTTGTCTGTTTGATAGGTAGCTATTGAACCAGGAGATGGGTACAGGAAGTAAAGGATAGAGAATGAAGTGTGCCCAGTAGTTTAGGGTGTGAGACCATGTCGAAAGCTTTTGAGAGGTCTAAAAAGGTAGCAGATACATAGTTGTTGTTTCTATATTGACTAACCAGGTCGGTGAATGAGAGAAGAGCAGAAGTTGTACTATGGTGAGGGCGGAAACCGTGCTGGGTGGATGAGAGAAGCTTGTTTGTGTCTAGGAATTGCATAACTTGTGAGCGTATGAATTTCTCTAGGAGCTTAGATAAGGGGGAAAGAATAGCCATCAGCCTATAGTTGGAAAAGTCATAAGATTTACCTCCACTGTGAAGAGGTATAATGTAAGATATTTTCCATAGTTGTGGTACATAAGCTTCCTGAATGGACCTGTTTATTAGGAGTGATACTGGGTAAGAAAGAGAGTCAGTTGCTATTCTTAGGAAGTTAGTGGGTATACTGTCTGCAGCTAGTGTGGTAGGTTTTAGTTTGAGGAGGATGTTTCTAACTTTTGATGTAGGGACTGGAGAGAGGGAGAAGGATGGTTGGTTGGTAGTATTGCCAGGAGTGTTCCCAGCAGTTGTGATAGATGAGGTATTAGTGTTTGTTAACTGGTTGGACAGAGTTTGGATTGAGTTTGTGAAGTGAGAGTTAAGCTGGCAGGCTATATCTTTACTGTTAGTATATGGGAAGGTGAGGGTGGGGGTAAGCAATTGTTTCAGGTTTTAGTAAGGAGTTGATAGAATGCAAAAATTTGGGGGGATTTTTTGAGTATTTGTTTTGGAGACCTAGGAAGTAGTTTTGCCTAGTTTGGTTTGTACTTTGGCGAAGTTCCTAAGTAGTTTATACTTTTGCTTGGTATGATCAGAGTTGTCTTTTTTCCATTGCTTCCAGGTCTTGTCTCTGTTTTTTTTTCAGCAATGCCAAATTAATAAGCCTACCAACACAGCAAAATCAACTCAACTGAACCTCAAAATGTTACTGCTCACTGCCAGGAGCCAAAACAAAACATTACACTTCTTCCAAACCTTCCTCACCACTCAAGAATATAGACATCTCTTCAGTTGCTGAGACAAGGTTTTAAAGTTACAGAAAGTACTCCAGTAATGCAATGTTTCAGTGCCTACCACACTTTTAGAACAGCAGCTGCATAGAGAGAGGCTAAGGGTGGAGGTGTCTCAATATACAACAAGTGTACTTCTGGATTGGTTAAACAAGATGAAGAGCTGGAGTTTCTCTATGTGCAGATCATGAGATAAAATCCCGTAACATATCCTAGCTAGCTACAGGTCACTTTCCATGTTCCAAGAAATTCACAGTGCACACCTACACCTAAAGGAGACACTTATAACTGATCACCCTACTCATGGGGGACTTTAAATTACCCCTCTACAGACTGGAAATCCTACATGGCCTCAGAACTGCAGGCACAGAGATTCCTGAACTTTGTAAAAACAAACATCCTTGACCAGTCAGTAAATATGTCCACTGCAGGCTCTTCTCCCCAAATGTTACATCTTCCCTGTTAAGGTATGACCATAAAGCTGTCTCCTTCAAAATCAAATTTAACTCAGCACCCCAGTAATTATTAGAAGTTATCCAAAGGCAAATTACGTTTTATCAAGTGATACTTTTGTCTAATAAAGCCAATTATGAGGTTAAGACAACCTCCCAGGCAAAAGACAACCATAAAGCCTTCTTCAGTTATTTAAGAAACCTCAAAGGTGGCACACAGCAATTTGCTGAACTGGTGCTTAATGGTGCAACATTCACTAAGCCAGGCAATATAGCAAAATTGTTGTCTGAGAAATTCAGTCCCAACCTTACCCCCACTCACCATCAGCCCCCCCCCCCCCCACTACCCTCAAATATAACCATTCCAATTAGAAACAGTGTGTTCTGGCTACAATTTGTAAGGTTAAGAAAGCAGCCTCAATGGGCCCAGATTTTCTGCGATGTCTCCTGAATAGTCTAAAATATGACTTATCGGGGGGCACAAAAGCCACTATTTAACTACAGTCTCAAAACAGGCTTTCTGCCATGAGACTGGAGGACTGCAATGGTTATCCCCCTTCATAAGGGCAGACTATCAACAGATCCCGGAAAATACAGACCATTAGTCTGACTAGTCTTATTTGCAAAGATATGGAAAGAATTATCATGGAAAAAGACTTTGGAGACCTCCAGTCACTGAATCCATCCCAGTTTGACTTTGTCAAAGGAAGGTCATATCTACTTAACCGCCTAGCTTGATATGGCTACAGCATTTGATACAATACCCCACTCTAGTATTCTTAAAACTTACAGCATTAGGGATAAACCCCTGTTTAATGCACTGGATAGGCCCCATGAAGTTAGGATCAGTGAGATCCCCCCCACAGAGAGCTGGTCACCAGTGCTGGAGCCACTATTCTTTGGCACCTGTTTCTCAAAAGTCAAAGCCAATGTCAAAGGCCGCTGAATGACCAAGTTCACAATTGACTGCAAACTGGAAGTTGTCACAGAATACCCCCTACACCCGATGCAAACACCCTACAGAAATGTCTAACAGAGACAAAGGACTGATTTTAAAGCCATGGTTTAAAACTTAATGCCAAAAAATGTATTGCAGTACCTTTTTGGAAGTCAGCCACTACGGGAACTATGTCATCGATAAAACACCCCTAAGAGTAGACTCACTAGCCACAGATTTGAGAGCTCATGCAGGTAGTAACATAGCCTTTGACCAACATGTGTCCAAGATAGTAAGAAAATCCTTCTATGCTGGTCAACTTGCTTCTGAGCCCAGAAATGTCATTGTACCACTGTATTTGATCCTCATCAAACCCACCATAGATACAATGTCCCCTCTGGTATGTAACTGACCAAACATATGTAACAACTTGAACATCTGCAAAGGTTCCTTATAAAAAGAATACAGGGCATAAACACAATGTCCTATGTGGCTCATCTCAAAGGCCCAGCTCTATACTTCTTCTCCTACAGACTACCGAGATGTGCTCCATGCTTGGCTTAGAAGGCATCCTTGGATGAAGCTCTGATGAACCTTTTTGCACTTCCACAAAGCAAACAGCATTAGAACTACTATATCCAGTGACCTACATTTTCCTTGAGATATAAATAGGACATGTTGGAGAGACAGATATGCATCTCAGAATTCCCAGTGTCTGGAATACGCTCCCCATCCATGTGGAACAATATCCCTCCCTAACTCTACTTGGGCACAACTTGGACTATTGGATGGGAAATTGGAAATTCACCCTTGGTCTGGCACCCATGTCTCTCATGGACAGAGGCAGCCAGTCAATCATGTCATAACCAAAAAAAAAAAAAATAAAAAATACTCTATACAACTGTCTAAAACGCAAAACTTGCAGATCACATTTGGGTTGCATAGCTAGACTTACAAAGGCCCTAGTGGTCATCAGCCTACTATACACCTATGAACCCATAAACAACAGGATTTAGGTTACCAGAGGCTATGTCTTTCAAATTTCTGAGCAAGGTCAGCTCCATATTGTGTGACCAAGCCAATGAAGGCTCCAAACTGAGTGAACTATACAAGATGGTAGGCCTGCCACAAAAATGATTCCACTGCCTGGGAGTACTTCTATGGCAGGTGGTGTACTTTCTTAAAGCATAGGTTTTGCACACTGGTTAACAGAAGAGGTTCCAGTAGTGGAAAGCTACTGCAAAAGTTATGCCCTTCCTTCTTGCTTGATCTTCTACAGCTTTTCCTTCACCTGCAACTCAAACAAGGATAAAATGAGTCCTGATATGAGGGATTAGTGACAGATTCACTGAACACAAAATGTACATTAATTTACAATTTCTGAGCCAAGCATGACAAAAAATTGCAAAGCCTGATCCATCTTTCTACATTATGCAACAGTCATACAAAGAGATATCAGCCAAAGCTGCCAAGAGAGTCTAATCTGCATTATAGATTCCCATGGAACATCTTTTTCAGCATCTCTAGGATCCACTCTCCTAGGTCACATTGAGAACAAATCATGTGTATCAAGTAGCAGAGGGTTGGACCAGTGGGCTGCCTTCCAAGTACACTTTCCATAGGGCAGCAATCACAACAATTGAATCGGCTAATGTAGCCTAACTCCAACATTCACAGTCCTTGACAGACTAGAGGATCTTGTCTGGACTCCTGTGGATAAGTGCTCCAAGCCCTCTAAAACCATAGGATTGGTAAGTGCAGTGAAATAGAAAGTCTCCTGCAGTTATCGGTTAGTCCAGAAATTGAGCCAGTTGGCTATGAGCCCCCCAACACACACACACTGATGCTTTAACTCCAAGATTTCCCCAGATGTGGTATCATGGGGGGGCACTGGGAATGCTCCCTTATTAAAACAGCATCCAGGGTGGGGGACTGATTAGGGGAGTCAAGGTGCTTCTTTTTGCAATTTTTCTTCCTGGGAGTATTTGGAGGGGACTTGGGAGTGTGAGGAAGAGGAATCAGATACCTCCTTTCTATCTCTGCAGCAATTTTCTGCCTCTTTGGGGCAATGATAATCATTCCTATCTAGCCAGATTCCCATTTTAAAATCCAGGCTGACTTGTAGACTGACCTGGTATTCATTAACAAAGTCCCAGTTTGGGATATTCTCTCAGACTCTGCCTAATGGACAATGATGCAAGACTATCTCCCTTGGTTTTAGATGGAGACAAAGCCAGTTTCACAAATAATATCACAACAGGGGAAAAGGCAAGTCATTCTAACAACCAGTTACCAACCCTGGTAAAGAGGTTGTAGCCAAAGCACCAACTTTGCCCCCCCACCCCCACCATCTAAAACTCTCAAAAATACCAAGCCTCCTGTAATAATTAATGACAAAAGGTGAAAGCTTGGCTCTTACAGATTGGTAGAAGGCAGGGTCTTTACTGAAATTCTGACACATCCACAGCAAAATAATACAAGTAGCTGGCAATACAAGACATTACAAAAACAAATTTAATATCACAGCTGCCCAAAAAGTAGAGTTGTGTAAAATCTTACCATAACAGATGTTTGAATATATCATTGTTGTAGCAATGCTGACAGATGGTATGTATCCTGTCAAGGATACCTTACATCCAAGCCAGGAGACCAAAGTGTAGTAACTCCTTCCTCACACACACCACCACACATCTGACCTTAGACAATCAAGAGGACTATGTGTGGCACGTAGGGGATGTACGTGTGCGAAAATACTTACAGCTTTCTTGTTCCAGATATACACTGAAGCTTGATATAAAGAGGATAGACTTGCGCAAAAAATAACAGGGAGGACAAGACAGGCAATTATAGATTCGGCCTCAGCCTAAAGGAAAGCTAAAGGAGAAAAATGGGATAAAGGGAGGTGCATAAACTGCAGCAGTGATCTATCTGCCCATTTATGGATATGGTAAGTTCTTACACAACTGTACTATGTTCATTATTAGATCAATGTTGAAGTAATGTTGACAGATGAGACGATTCCCAAATCTTTTACATGGGTGGGAGGGGGTAAAAGATACAGAACTGGAGTACAGTAAACCCTTTAAGTATGGTTCTAGAAAAATTTTGTCCTGGTTCTAGAAAAGGCATCAATTTTGTAATACTTGATAAAGGAGTGAAAGGAAGACCAAGGAGCTTCATCTAAGATTAAGAGTCCAGCTCTTTGAAAAAAAAAAAGTATATAAAGAAGCAACAGCCCTTGCAGAATAAGCTTTAATGTGCACATGGAGTGATTTCCCATGGGAAGAACAAAAAGAAAATGACCACAGAAGTTGATCCGGAAATGGTCCAGTCAGATACTGGAAGGTTTTGCTTTTTATCCTCAATGGAAATAAATAATTGATCAGATTTTCTGATTTAAGTATTGCCCCAAAAAACCCTTAGTTGTCTGTGTACAGCTAATAAAGTATCCCTTTTTCCTTATTTAGAGGGTTAGAAAAAAAATTGGAGGAAGGTGAATAGATTAAGGGACATTTCAGTAACCACCTTATGCATAAAGGATGGGTTAGTTCTAAGGGACACCCTGTTATAAAAAAACTAGAAAAGGTAGAATAGTCATAAGGGCTTGTAATTCAGAAACCTTCTTTGCAGAAGTTATTATAAGAACTGCTTTCCAAATACAATATTTAAAGATGCAGGTATGAAAAGTGTCAAAGTCAATGTCTCAAGAACTTAATTCAGGTATTTGGGAGGAGGAATACATTTTCTTTTGGGTGACGGCCTGATGTGCAGGATGCATTTAAAGATCTGTTTGACTTCAAATTGTGAATAAAAAGTGGATTTGTCTGTAGACAAACTGAAATGGCTGACAAAATGTACCTTAAGAGCTACAGGCCAATCCAGAACAGAGCAGCACACACTAATATTTTGAATAGAGGTTACCCCTGATTCATAGGGATTAAGTCCTCTTTTCTTGCACTAAAAATCAAATATATTCCATTTTGAAATATATGATATTCCTGTTGCAAGCTTTCAAACCTACTTTATAACCTGGATCATACCCCTCTGACTAAAGGCACCTGGAAGGAATTAAAAGCAGATCATCAATACTGTTATCTTGAATGTGTTCAGATTTGGACGAATTAGACAGTTCTTCTGGCACATGACCAAACCTGTCCTGTGATAGTATGGCATGATTGTCCTAGGTTAAAAGAAAGAGAAGGGAGAACTAGCACTGTCCTCACCATAAAATGGTCAGTAAAAGTATTTTGGAATTATCCATCTGAATCTTCAGGTGACTTTTTTGATAAAAGGAAAGAGAAGGCATATAGGAATTTTCCTTGCCATGGGAAAAGAAAGGCATCCATCCTTTCTGCAGACTTCCTTGCAAGGAACCATTCTGAGCTGACAGTTCAGAATGGAGGTAAAAAGATCTATTTCAGGAGTACCCCACTGGAGTACAATTTGAAGGAAGACCTCTCTCTTCAACATCCATTCACAAGGGTCTGCCATGGATCTGCTCAAGTAGTCTACCAAGCTGTGCTCTTCAGACAGAATATAAACTGCATGGAAGAAAAGATAATGGTGAACAGCAATGTTCCAAACAATCACTGCCAATATAAATCAGTGGTAGAAATTTGTGAGCTGCCGTTTGTTGATTACCACATTATAAGTTTTGGTCGAGAGCACCACTGCCGAGTTTCTGGGATCAAAAGCCATGGAGAGATTGGTGAGCAAGAATCAATGCTTTTATTCCTTTTATGTTTTTATCCTCTTCTGTCCTTTTTTAACCAAAGTTCCTGCATCATGACACCCTTTGAAAAAGCCCCAGAAGGCCACGTCTGATGGTCCTGTAGTGATCTTTTGCTGAGGAGTTGAAATAAGCTAAAAAACTTGCAGTAGCTTGAATTTCACCATCAACTCCTTCTGCCTCAACTTCACCTCACTCACTTCATTCTTTACCAACCCTACTGCTGCCCGATTCTTTCTCTCTCCATCACTCCCTATGTCCTTACCCATAAGCTTTGCAGCTCAGAGCAACACCTTCTCCACATCCACAAACCTAACAAATCCATTGGCAAACTTGTCTACAGCCACTTAGTGGCAATTGCAGGGAACAAACTGCTCCAACATACAAGATTAATTTCTAACACAAATAGTTTCAAAAAACATTAAAAGACACCCTACTGAACTCTTGGATTTGCTCCTAATCTGACCCTACTTAACCTCCCCTTCTCTCCTATCCACTACTCCTCTTTCCAAATGCTCCCCTTTTCTCACTAATAACCTTCCTCTTATACTGCAGCTTATCACCGTTTACATCTCAATACTGATACCTTACATCAAAAAAAAAAAAGAACTTTGTATAGGATATCTATATGTGCCTAGTATTTTACACTGTGTGTTTTCTGTCAATTTATCCATGCATGCATTGTAATCGTATGAAATTTCCAATTATCTGTATTGTAATTTTAGAATATGATTTACTTTGTCTACTTTCTGGAACTTTTCTCCTCGGGTCTCTGCTGAAAATGGGCACATGTCCAGTCAAGACCAATCCTGTCAGCAAATGTCAAATAAATAAATAACAAATAAGGAATTCTTGGGCTTGCCCTTATCTGAGTGATCTACCACACAATTCTTCCTTCATGAAAGGTAAGACAGGAATTGGGAATGACAGAGGAGGAGTGTCTTGTACCAAATAAGATACCAAATACCACTGAATATTCTTCATATGAAGTCAAGCAAATGGAATAATTTGTATTGTGGATGTCTTTTACCCCAGGGCTCAAAAGTTGATCAGGAATAGATTATGAACATTGTCTGAAGGAAGACAAGTCATCACGAGAGTAGTGCTGAGATGGCAATCTAAGAACACTAGTGAATGAAAGGGAAGAAGACTGGACATGAAGTTCAGCGTGAATCCTAGATTCTGGAAGAGACTGACCGTGAACTGTAAATCTTGAATTTTCTGCAGAGAAGTGGCTTGAAACATGAAGTCATCAAGATAAGGATATATGTGGATACCTTCTAGTCTGGAGAACATATGACTAGGGCTAGGCACATTGCGAATACTCTCGAAGCAGTGGAAATCCCAAAAGGCAAAGTAGTAAACTGAAACTGAAATCCCAAGGCACAGAATCTATTCCTTGTGCTCTGGATTAATATGATTATGAAGGTAAGTATCAAAGATCACCAGAAAAGCTTTTGGAAAAATCGTACTGACAAGATTTTGGAGCATAAATACTCTGATTTGTGGAATCTTCAAAAAGGTGTTCAGGATAGACAAATGCAAGGCTGGTCATCATACCCCTCAACTGCCCAGATTTTCACAATGTCCAGACTGTTGCCTCATGTTTTTGTTCTTTTGCTCATAAAATATGTAGTTTTCTGGCAAATCACTGAAGACTGAAGTCACTAAATAATGACATACATTTGAGTTTCAGACTTCATATCCTTCAGAAAAAAATGCATATTAACACAAATTGTTATTCTACCAATTTTCCAAGCTTATAAGAGCAATATTTAAAATGTGTCACTACTTTTGAGGACATTGCCCCCCCCCCCCCATTATTTTAGGCTTTGCCCAGATTTCTTGTGCCAAGAGGTTGAGAAGTATGCTGGTCACCAGGCACTCGTTTTCTTGGGACAAGAAAAAACCTGGTCTAGAATCTTTTTCATTTTTAATTGAGAGGAACAGGCTCTATTACACCCTGATCAAGGAGGCTGAAAGTGATTGAAGAAACCAGATGCTGCTGGCTTGGAGATACTAGTAGAATTTATGCTGGAAAGGGTTTTATGATAGTGTGTACCTTTTTTGGATGATTTGCAAAACCCAAGAATCCACTGTAATTGTCTTCCAGAAGGGAAGTTTGACAGAAAGTTTACTGAGAAGTTCGGAAGCTGGAAGGCAGAGTTAGGGGAAAGAGGGGAGGAGCAGTCAGAAACTAGAAAATTTTCTGAGAACGATCAATTTGCTCCTTTATTAATCAGATTTGGGCTTGTTCTGTCACTTCATTTTAGACTTTTGCCTTTCTAATGAGTAGTCTTTTTGTAACAGAAAGGACCTGATCTGGAAGGGACATTTCTTTAACATTCCAGAACAGGGAAGAGAGGCTTGAACCCCTGCATGACTTTACATCTTACCTCCAAATTTTTTTTTTTTTTAATCCTAGCAGAAGGGTAGATACTCCTCTGCCAATGGAGCATAAAACGTTTAGCGTTGACATCCTCACATAGTGACTAGAGTCAGAGCCTGGAAAATCTTCTTAGAACAGATCCAGTGGTTGCTGCCATGAAAGAAGTATCTGCAATATCATATGCATGCTTTATGGAGTAACATGCAATTGGAGAAGCAGACAAAATCATATTTTATAGGATGGATCTCTAGTCACTACAAAGAAAGAAGCTTGGACATTTCAAAAATGGGCAACATGTACATAATCATATGGGCTTGATAGCCAATAGCAAAGAAAGCAAATATAGGAGAAGTATAAAGGTTTTTTTCCCTTTTCTGTCCATTTTCTTACTACCTTTATTGTTTGGTAAGGCATTTGGACAGGAAAGTTTAGATGGCTTGTCAGAGTCTGTAGAAATAAGTGCAGGTATAGCTTTAGTGTTCCTTTTCAGAACTGCGTGTATGCCAGGGAGTTTGTAGTACCTATAAGGCTTTTTTGGTGCAGTGGGTTGAAACTCAGGAACTACTGAAGCTGAAGGAAAGGTGTCTTCGAACGCTTCTAGTACACACAGTTCAGTAGAAGACAGGTGCAACCATACGCAATAAACTATAGCACCTCTTCTCAGATTCAGCGATTTGTTTACTCTCCCAAATAATATGCTGTATGACTTTTTGGATGGTGCACCTAACAAAGTTCCTCTTAAAGGGAGTCTGAGGATAAGGTATCTTCAGGTTCAGACTCAACAGCAGAAGGGAGTACAACAGAGTAGTCTAGAAGCAGAGTCCGATTCTGAGGCAGAACCTTCCACAGAAGAAATATCGCTCTTCCTCATCTGAGCAGTAGAGGGTGTAGAGGAAATAAACTGTTATGGTTATAAGGACTTTAAAAAGTCTCTTCTGTCAAAGTCCAACTATTCCTGCTAAGGATCTTTGATGCAGGTGTAGCAGGAGATGAAATATAGTTTGCTTTTTTGGGGCTTTTGGGGGAAAGGGGGTTCTGAAGAAACAATACGTGAAAGGCCAAACCTTGGATATACCTCCATAAGGGAAATTGGGACATCCTCATTCAACAATTTATGAGGCAAACATTATCGTCACTCCAAGATCACAAGTCTAGACTGCCCCTTTGTGGCTTTAACAACTGACTGACTGGTCAGATGAGACATGCCAGAAGGCTGCACCACTGAAGGTATCAAAAACAGGAGCAGGCCTAGAAATCGGATGGTCTGAGGGCTTTTTAGCAGTATCATAGAAGTTAGACTTTGACCTCAAGAAAGCAGCCAACAAAGTGACTTCTTTGCTGTTTGGATTTCTTTTTGGGGTTGCAAAGGGTAAATATTAAGGTGGCAGCTTCGGATTGCATAACAGCTTGTGCCAAAGCCTAGAAGCATTTATATTACAAGTCGATCTTTAATGAAAAAACAGTTCTGAGGGTCACTGGGACAAAATCCTGAGAGAGCAACCATTGGTGTTATGGTCATACTTAAACAGAAAAGACACTGGGTATACCTATCCTTACGCAAGATCTGCATATTACAAAGATTTTTTCCTCTCTTAGAGGACATAAACAAGGTTTAAAAGTCTGAAATAAAGATGAATAATGAGGAAAGGTAACCAATGGGATACTTGGCTCTCTCTTGCAAAATCATCTGGATCCTTTCATACAGCTGAGAGACCAAGCTTCAGACAGTCTAGCTTCCCAGCCTGGGGGCAAGAAAGTTCTGAGGATTTTCACGCTCATACATCCCTTGAGTGCCAGCATGTAGTCCTCATTCCTAGGTCTACGTTTGGATGCATGGCATATACGGAAGTTGCTCCTAAGCTTTGCTATACTGGCTGGATGTAAGGTATCCTTGACAGAATTCATTCCATCTGTTAATATTACTGCATCAATGACCTAATTATGAACATACGGAACAGTTATGCAGCTAACAAAATCTGGCGTAGTAACAGGATATGAAAAGCAACATTCCTAACAAAATAGAGCATTAATTTAAGTGTCTTACGAAAAGAAAAAAAGAGTTATGTACTTACCATAAGGTTCCATGTGAGTTGTTCATCTCGCTTTCATTCTCACTGATGGGTTCGGAGACAATGCTAAAGCTCGAGGTCTTCAAACAGCTCGTTGCCTACTCCCTATCCCATGATGCAATAGTGCTTCCCTCAGATCTTGTTTGCCCAATCATACTGATAACTAAAGACTACAGGCATTGAAATAAGAATACTATAGACATGGACAAAGTATCATTAAGACTTGTTGGAAGTTCCCGGCCCTCAACATGTTAAAGGTAGGGGGTTGGTGGTTAGTACGCAAGAATGAAGGTGTGACGAACAACTCACATGGAACGTTATGGTAAGTACATAACTTCTTTATGTGAAGTTGTTATATCTCACTTTCATTCTAACTGATGGGTAAGCGTCCCAAGTACCATCTCCTTGGGTGGCTCATGGGAGTATATTCCTCAGAACCATAGAACCAAAGGAGGCCTTGTCCCTGGAGGCCTTATCCAATTTGTAATGGGTGATAACAGTATGAGGCGAGGACCATGTGGCTGCTGCACATGCCGTGCCATAAAGGCTGAAGTGGAAATTGCCCTGGTTGAGTGAGTCTTGACTTTATGATTTAATGTCATCTGCGAAGAGCTGTATGTGAAAGAAATACAATCTGACAATTATTTTGATAATGTGGTTTTTACCACCAGAGTACCCTTCTTTAAATCTGAAAAGGAGACAAAAAGTTGATCCGATTTTCTGAAGTCATTAGTCCTGTTTAAATAGAATCAAAATTGCCTATGGACGTCAAGTTGGTGCAACATGTGTTCCATTTTGTTTGTATAATTGGGAAAAAACACAGGTAATTCTATAGTCTGGTTGAGATTTGTTTAGAACAAACCTTAGGTAGGAACGAAGAATTTGTCCTCAGTGTTACTCTATCATTATGAAAAATCAAGTATGGGGCTTTGATGGACAAGGCATGTAGTTCAGAAATTCTTTGAACAGAAGTAATAGCTACTAGGAAAATAGTCTTCCATGATAGGTATTTTAAATCACAGGATGATGCCTGTTCAAAGGGGGATAAAATGATCTGTGAGAGCATAAAATTAAGATTCCATGGAGCAGATGGGGTTCTAATAGGTGGTCTCAAGTGAACAGTACCCTTAAGAAAAGCTTCAGAAAGTCTATGCGACATGATGCGAGTCTGCTGATCATCAATATGAAAATTAGAGATTGCTGCCAATTGAACTCCAAGGGTTGCTGCAGCTGCTCCTTCAAGGAAACAGTGTAGTCAGAAATTCTAGAATGGAAGAAATCGAAGCCATATATGGATCAATATTATTATTTGATGCCCATATAGAAAATATTTTCCATTTGCTAAGGTATAGTTTCCTAGTAGAAGATTTATGAGAAGAAATTAGGATGTTCTGTGCTGCAGGTGATAACTTGTGGAACCTGGCTATTCGTGGAACTGGAGCAGCCAAGCTTTCAATTTTAGGGTATGAATTGCAGGATGAAGAACCTCTGATGAATGCATCAGAAGATCTAGAACTGGGTCCAGGATCCATGATTCTTCCAGTAGATGAGGCTGCAAGGGGAACCAAATTTGACGAGACCAGTAAGGGGCTATCAAAATAATGGTCCTTCCAAGAGTGCTGGCTTTCTGTAAGAATTTGGGTATCAGACAAAACGGGGGGAAAGCATAAAGAAGTCCCGGGGGCCAACTGTGTACAAGTACATCCCATGGGGCATCTGCCGAGTTGGGGATCAGGGCAAAGTAGTTGCTGCATTTGGTGTTGGCGAGAGTAGCAAAAAGGTTGCAGGAAGGCTGGCCCCATCTGCGGAATATCCTTTCCGCTACTTCTTCATTCAGGGACCACTCGTGAGGAGACAGTATTGCACTGCTCAACTTGTCCACTATCACATTAGATCTCCTCGGAATGTGCGTTATCAGAAAGCGCTGGGTGGAAATTGCCCACTGTCATACTCTCAAGGCCTCTCGACATAAGGGGTATGATCTGGTTCCTCCCTGTTTGTTTATGTACCAGACCAATGACACGTCAGTCTGTATTGCAATATAGTCCCTGGAGGGAGAAAGTTTTGAAAGGGTTGCAACGCTAGAAATACCGCCCTCATTTCTAGGACACTGATATGAAGATGAGCCTTGTGATTCTCCCATGTGCCTTGGGCTGTCCTTCCCTGAAAATGCCCCCCCAATTAGGGAGGCATCCATGGTCACAGTGGCAACAGGGGTTGGAAGAACAAAGAGACGCCCTTATTGTCACTTGAGGAGAGGTCAGCCACCAAAGAACATCCTTCTTGCATGGCTTTGCTATTATAATGTGGTGAGACACTGGAAGTTCCTGATAAGCCCACTGTGTGAAAACCAGCCACTGCAGTATCTGCATGTGCAATCGGTCTAATGGAATGGTAATGATGGCTGCTGTCATGGTCCCTAGTAATTTGAGCACTACTGAAACCGGGTCTCTCTGTTTGGGGATGAGATTCAGAATTTGTTGTCTAAGGCTCACCACTCTTCCCATTGGAAGATTTATGGTCATGGAGACTGTCGAGATCTGCTTCGATAAAGATGGTACGTCTGGATGGCTGTAAAGCAGATTTGCCCCAGTTTACAGTAATCCCCAAATGACTAGAAAGATCTAAGGCCGTCTCCCTTGCGTGTATGAGTTGATGCTTGGTGGTGGCGGTGAGGAGCCAGTCTAAATATAGAAACACCTGGAATTCTAACCACCTCAGGTGAGCTGCGACTACTGCCATGCATCTGGTGAACACTATGGTGGCTGTAGTAAGACCAAAGGACAGAGCTCAAAACTAAAGTGACTGGCTCCCAGCTGAAAGCGCAGATGATCCCTGGATGGTCTGGCCATCTTTATATGGTAGTACGCATCCTGGAGATCTACTGAGCACATCCAAATAGTCTTTTCCTAGAAAAGGAAGTATAGATGTAGTGTGACCATCCAAAAATAGAAGTTATGTTCTTACCATAACGTTCCATGTTAGTTGTCTTCTTCTCGCCTTCTTCTTGCTGGATGGGTTCGGTGCCGACCTCGGCTCCGACTCGGCCACTCTAAAAGCTCGAGAGTTGGTTCCACCGGCTCGAGGCTCCCCTTATATCCCACAATGCTAGGCGTGAGTTACCTCAGATCTCGTTTGTAAGCTAACCCCAGCTTATAATAGTATCAGAATAACTATAGACAAAGTCCACCTCTAAAAACCAGGGAGAAAGAAGGGTGACCTACATCCTGATCCAGGAAATATGCACAACAGCATATGCCTAAGAAAAGAGGTGGTAGAAAGAGAGGTCACAATCACAACTCCTCTAGGTCTGTCCAGGCCAGGGGGAAGGAGGGTGGGACGCAAGAAGAAGGCGAGAAGACAACTAACATGGAACGTTATGGTAAGAACATAACTTCTATATGTTAAGTTGTCTATCTCGCCTTCATTCTTGCTGGATGGGACCGCGTCCCTAGCACCTTGTCCCGGGTGGCCTAACGGAACAGACTCCTGAGAACAGTGGAACCAAAGTTAGCTCTATGTCTAGAAGCTAAATCCAACTTATAATAAGAAATGAAAGTGTGAGGAGTAGCCCAAATAGCCGCTGCACAAATGGTGTCAATAGGCAGTCTGTCTTGGAAGGCTATAGAAGTAGCCAAAGCTCTGGTGGAATGGGCCTTAGGTTTATTAGGCAGCTTTTGGTGTCTAATTTCATAAACAAGGGAAATCAGAGATGTTAGCCATCTAGATAATGTTACCTTTGAAACTGAAAGTCCCTTTCTGCCTTCTGCATAGGAGACAAACAGCTGGTCAGATTTTCTGAATTGTTTTGTTCTATCCAAATAGTACCTTAACTGACGAACATCTAGCCAGTGTAATTTTTGTTCAGACCTATTGGAATATTCTGGAAAAAACACAGGGAGGTCAATGCTTTGATTTAGGATAGACGTCGAGGCTACCTTGGGCAAAAAGGACGGGTTGGTTCGTAAGGATACCCTGTCCTTATGGAGCAACAGATAAGGAGGTCGACAGCTGAGTGCATGAAGTTCTGAAATTCTTCTAGCTGAAGTAATAGCTACCAGAAAGAGAGTCTTCCATGATAGCAATTTTAAGGAACAGGAGGCTGCAGGTTCGAAAGGGGAAAGAATCAAAGAAGTAAGAACTAAATTTAGGTCCCAAGGAGGAGGAGGATTTCTTATAGGAGGTCTGAGTAGAAAACTCCTCTCAAAAAGGCTTTACAAAGCTTGTGGGACATTATGGCAGACTCTGAAATACCCACATGAAAGTTGGAAATAGCTGCCAATTGAACTTTAAGAGTAGAAGGAGATGAACCTGCATGGAAGAGTTCAGCTAGAAAATCAAGGACCATTTGGATGGAAGCAGTGAAAGGATCTATGTCCCTTCCTTGAGCCCAATATGTGAAGCGTTTCCACTTACTCAAATAAATCTTTCGAGTGGAAGATTTATGGGAAGCTATGAAAATATCTCGAACAGAGTGAGATAATTGAGGAAGCCTGGCTAAGGTTGGAACTGGAGGAACCAAGCAGTGAGGTTCAGAGAGGGAAGGGAGCGATGAAACTGACCCGACTGATGGATCAAAAGATCTGGAACTAGGTCCAGATGCCAAGGTCGCTCCAATAGAAAAAGATGTAGAAAGGGGAACCACACCTGTCGAGGCCAGTAAGGAGCAATGAGGATCAACGAGGCCTTCTGAGCGATAGCTTTCTGTATCACTTGAGAGATTAGTGGGAAGGGAGGAAATGCATACAGAAGTCCCCGGGGCCAAACTTGGACTAGAGCGTCTCTGCTGGGCTGGCCTGGTAAAGGGAATAGTGTGAAATAATCTCTGCACTTGCTGTTTTGGGGAGTAGCAAAAAGGTCGCAGCAAGGCTGACCCCACTTGAGAAAAATTTCTCTCACAACAGAGTCTTTCAGAGACCACTCGTGAGGCATGAGGATAGCTCTGCTCAACTTGTCCGCGATTTGATTGGACTTCCCGGGGATGTGCGTTGCTATCAGAAACCGCTGAGAAGAAATCGCCCATTGCCACAGTCTGAGTGCTTCTCGACACAGGGGGTAGGACCTGGTTCCGCCTTGCTTGTTGATATACCACACTACAGACATGTTGTCTGTCTGGATTGCAATCGTTCCCAAGGGAAGAGAGTCTTGAAGGGCTTGCAACGCTAAAAGCACTGCTCTCATCTCCAGAACATTTATGTGCAAGTGGCATTCGTCTGGTTGCCATGTGCCCTGGACAGTCCTGCCCTGATAATGCCCCCCCCCACCCGATCAGGGAGGCGTCCGTTGTCAGAGTAGCAACCGGAGGGGAACAAAGGGTCTTCCCAATAAGAGCTGAGGGGAAGACATCCACCACAGAAGATGATTTCTGCACGCCTGCGTAATCATAATGGTGTGGGACATCGGAAGTTGCTGGTATGACCATTGTGCAAAGAGCATCCATTGAAGGATTCTCATGTGGAATCTGGCTAATGGAAGCAGAGGTATGGCAGCCGCCATAATTCCCAATACTTTCAGAACTAACCTGGCTTTGATTCTGTTGTTGCTGAAGAGGAGTGAGACCAGTTTGTGTATGTCTGTTATTCTCTGATCTGTTAGTCTCAGACATGTTGACTGTGTCTAGATTTGCCTATAAAGGTAATAGTACGACAAGGCGACAAAACAGACTTTTCGCAATTTATTGAAATGCCTAACTTTTGACAAATGCGAAATGTGTAATCCCTGGCCATTAGAAGAAGATGCTTGGTGGGAGCTGTGAGGAGCCAGTCGTCCAAATATGGAAACACCTGGAATCCTTGTCGTCTCAGGTGAGAAGCTACCACTGCCATGCATTTGGTAAACACCCGGGGGGCAGTGGTGAGACCAAAGGGCAGGGCCCTGAATTGAAAATGACTGGTTCCCAGCCTGAAGCGGAGGAATCTTCTGGAGCGTCTGTTCATTTTATGTGATAGTACGCATCCTGAAGGTCTATAGAGCACATCCAGTTTCCTTTTCCTAAAGGGGAAGGATGGACTGCAGCGTGACCATCCGAAATCTTGTTTTCTTGACCGACTTGTTCAAGATACTGAGATCCAAAATTGGTCTCCAGTCCCTTGTTTTCTTTGGAACTAAAAGAACCTGGAGTAGATTCCGGATCCTTGCTGGTCTGCTGGAACTGGCTGAATTGCTCTTTTGCAAGCAGCTTTGAAATTTCCAAAGCTGCAAGATCCCTTTGAGCGGTGGAACATCTGGAAGGGATTTTTGATCGGTTTGGAATGCGACGAAGGGAATGGAATAGCCTTGAAATGATGGACTGTACCCACTTGTCTCGAGTTAGGGATAGCCAGGCTTCTGGGTACAGTGACAATCTTCCCCCGACTGCCTCCGAAGGTGGACAGTCGGGCAACACCTCAGGGATGCTGAAAGGGCTTATCAGAGAAAGTTTCTCGATTGCCCTGGTTCTGGACCCCCTGCCTCTAGGGCGACGTCTACCATTGTTGTTCCCCCCTCTGCCTCTGGCGGGGAACCGACTCTGTGCGTCAGGCGAAGTCCCTTGAGATTGTTTACGGAACCACATTTTCCCACTTTTCTGGCCTTTGGGGTAAGGCCTAGAAGGAGTAGAAAAACGGACTCCGACGGCAGAAAGAGTCTTGCCATCAGTCTCGCACCTAGTCAAGGTTTCTTTCACTTGAGGACCAAAGAGAGATGATCCATCGAATGGGGAATTAGTGAAAGACATTTTAAAGGGGTCCGCAAAATTGCATAGCCGCATCCAGGCATGCCTACGTAAGGCCACACCTGTACCTGCGGCCCTGCTCGCTCCATCAGCCGCATAAGAAAGGAGGTGCATGGAGGAGTTGGCTATGGAGTTCAGGGTAGCCAGCTGAGTGTTCATCTTATCTTGAAAACCCGCAGCTGTAGGATCCTTCAACATGTCACTCGCTTCTTTGATCAAGTCCCTTTGAAGACGAGTAAAATGGCATAGGTAGTTCAGCGAACGCATTGCAAATGTCGCTGACGAGAACATCCGCTTCCCGTACCTGTCCATGGACCTAGATTCCTTGTTAGGTGGATGGACAGGTACTGAAGGATCAGCTAGTTCCTTCTTAGTGGCAGCAGCAACCACCATAGCATCCACACAAACTCTTTTTGTCAAAAACTGTTTATCTGCTGGTGCCGTTATGAATTTTGAGGGTCTCTCCTGGGAGTGGGGTCCACCGAATCAGGAGCCGTCCATGCCTTTCTTGCTACCACCTGCATGAGGGGGTCAAAGGGGGGAGACACCCAGGAGGTGGAAGGACGAGACCCAAACGCCTCAAGGTACACAGATTCATCCTCCGAAGGGTTGAGGGCTGGCCAATTTCCCCCTCTGCTTAAGGATTTCCAGAATGTCTGCAAAGGAGACATCTTCAGAAGGGGAACGGGGGGAACCCTCGGAATCTTCTAAATCTGTGTCAGAGGTGACGGACTCAGGTGAGTCTATGTGTTTCCTCTTACACTTTCTCTTCCGAGGGGGCTCTTCTGCCAAAACAGGAGAGGCCTCGGAAGAGGATGAGATCCCCACAGGGGATTCCTGAGGAGCTGGCTCTCTGCGGTCCGGGATGAGGGAGTGAGTCGACTTGACCTGAGGCACCGAAGAGGGGGGGGCGGACGGAGCCGACTGTGAGGTAGAACCAGGTTCTAACACACTCCGCATGACCTCGAACGCACCCCTGTCAGGCAGAGCCAGAGGTCCCCGCTCCGAAAGCTAAAACCTCCCTCGGCACCGACAGTGATGGCTCCGAGGCCGATGTCGGAGCCGAACTTACCAGCGCCGAAGCTCCGAGAGGGAGAGCGGGGTCGGACAAGGGTCCGATGCCACTCAACCCCTCGGAGCCGACGATGGAAGTCCGGCGCCGAGATTCTTCCAAGGAAGAAATCGGAGCCGACGATGGAGCCGAAGACAATTGTGTCGGCTCCGGCGCTACCACAGTCTCGGTTCCGAAACGACCCAGCTCCGAGCTCAACGGAGTCGGAGGAGGAACATATTGATGGACAGGGGCAGGCATCGACTGATGAGTCGGGCTCTGAAGCATTTGGGCCAGTGCCTCGGACTTAAGAAGTCGACTCACTACCCTCTGAAGGTCATGATCCGACAGCCTCGATGACCTAGAGAAGTGAGATTTATGACTCCGTTCAGACAGCAGAGGAGATGCTGGAGCCGAATGAACGAAGCCAAGGGATGGTGACCCAGATCTCTTCCTAGATGTCGGCTCCGAAGGTCTGGTCGGAGCCGACAAGGGAATTTCTAATACCTCGGCTCCAGCCGGAGCCGAGGGAACCACAGAAACTGTAGACTGAGACTCATCGGCTCCAGCCGGAGCCGATGTAGACGGAGGTTTAGTAGCCTTAGGTCTCGGCTCAGTAGCTGGAGCCGAGGACCTAGAAGCCTTGGAGGGCTTCCCAGAGACAGAAAGGGAATCCTCAGGCTTGAGTAAACCTCTTAGGATCAATTTGTTCTTTCTTTCCTGCAGGACCCTGGGACTGAAGCCGTGGCATACAGCACAGGAGTCCTGCAGGTGCAAACCCCAGGCAGTAGACACAAGAAGTGTGACCGTCTGTCAGAGACATTTTCTGACAGCACGCATCACACTTCTTGAAGCCTGAGACCTTTGTGTCTTTGGACATCTTAGAAAAAAAAGTGTAATCACACACACCCAGTCAAACACACTGATTACACCCTATCTTATTTTTAAACTCAAAAAATAAAACAACTATCAAAGGTTTTAATTTTAGAGAAACAACACACACACACCACTAGGGAATGGAAGAAGAAGGCCTGAAGGCCCGAGGGAAGAACTTATAAGTTCTTGTGGGGAAGAAATGGGATTTTAGAGAAAAAAGGGAGAGAATTCCACTAAACTAAGGGAAACAAGAGTTAAAATTAAAAATAAAGGGGTTTAAGTATACTAACTTTACTGAAAGTTTACTCACCAAGAAGCTGGTAGAAAATCAACACCTCGATCGCTGTAGCGGCAAACGAGATCTGAGGTAACTCACGCCTAGCATTGTGGGATATAAGGGGAGCCTCGAGCCGGTGGAACCAACTCTCGAGCTTTTAGAGTGGCCGAGTCGGAGCCGAGGTCGGCTCCGAACCCATCCAGCAAGAATGAAGGCGAGATAGACAACTTAACATCTTAGTTTTCTTGACAGATTTGTTCAACCTGCTGAGATCCAAAATTGGTCTCCAGTCCCCTGTTTTCTTTGGAACTAAAAAGAACCTTGAGTAATTTCCGGATCCTCTCTGAACTGCTGGGACTGGTTGGATGACTTATTTCTAGCAACCTTGTAATATCTATGGCTGCCTGTTCCCTGAGATTGGGTGGAACATCTGGGATTTTTTTCATAGGGGGTGGAGGGGTAGTAAAGGGAATAGTGTATCCTCTGGATATTATGCTTTGTACCCACCGATCTTTTCTGATTTTTAGCCTAGCCTTTTCTAGCTAAAAGGTAAGCGTCCCCCGACTGCCTCCAGAGATGGACAGACGGGCCTCCTTTCAGGAGCACTGGTAGGGCTTGCCAAAGAACTGATCCCTGTCACCCCTGATTTTGCAGGCCCCCTCTGCCGCGTGCGTGGCATCTCCCATTATTTCCCCTCCTCTGCCTCTAGAGGGCGTTTCACCACGTGCGTCAAAGAAAGCTCCTTGGGCTTTACGGAACCACATTTTTCCACTTTTCCGACCTTTAGGATAAGGTCTGGTAGGAGTGGAAAAACAGACTCCTATGGCAGACAGAGTCTTTCCATCTTGCTCACACCTGGTAAGTGTTTCCTTCACTTTAGGTCCAAAAAGTGATGAACCATCAAAGGGGGTGTTTACAAAGGATGACTTGTAGGGCTCTGCAAAGGAACATAAGTGCATCCAGGAGTGTCTCTTAAGAGCAATTCCTGTATCCGCTGCCCTACTCGTTCCATCAGTTGCATATGAAATCAGATGCATGGAAGAGTTTATAAGGGAATTTAGGGTAGTAAGTTGGGAAGTTACCTTATCTGAGACCCCCACAGCTAACGCACCCTGTAGAATATCTCCTAACTCTTTAAAGAGATCTCTGTGTAGTCTGGTGAAATGTGTGAGATAGTTCGGGGATCGAAGAGTAAAGGCAGCTGAACTAAACATGCGCTTTCCGTATCTGTCCATGATCCTAGAGTCTATATTAGGAGAATGAACAGATGTGGAGGTCTCCAATAGCTCCTTCTTGGTGGCCACTGCCACCACCATAGTATCAATAGGTACTTCTTTGGTAAGGAAAGCCTTGTCCTGAGGTTATGTTATAAATTAATTCGGCCTCCAAGGGACTGGTTCTATGGTATCCGGGGACTCCCACACCTTTCAAGAGAGAAGATCCATCAACTCATCGAAGGGCGGAGTCACCCAAGAGGTGGAGGGTTGAGACCCAAAAGCCTTCAGTAGTACTGACTCATCACCAGTAGGGTTAAGGGGATTCCAGACACCCCACTGTTTTAGGATTTCTAAGATATCACCAAAAGAGATATCTTCAGAGGAGGGCCATGGGGACCCTTCTGACTCATCTAAGTCAGTATCTGAAGTGATGGATTCCTGTGGGGAATCCAGATGCTTCCTCTTGCAAGTTATCTTCCTGGGAACCTCCTCAGATGGAGCTTCTGGGGAGGTCCTGGAAAAATAGAGTTCACCCGATGGGGGGACCTGAGACTCCAAGTCTCTACGCTTTTGAGGAATCAGTGAAACACAGACAGACACAGAAACTTTAGGGGAGGTGATTGCTGGTACCGATGATATGGGTGCCCGAGGGGACAACATTCTCCTCATAGCATCAAAAGCCCCACGGCTCTGGTCTGAAGAGATGCCTGGATCCCCAAAAACAGGCAGCCTCCGCAGCACCAAAACCGTGGGCTCCAAGCCTGAGGTAGGTGCCGAGCTCACCCACCCCAAGCGGCAAAGACAGCACTGAAAGATCAGTACCACTATCCTCTCTGAACCTGACCAGTGAGTGTCATTTCTTAGCCTCTAAGGTGGGTACCGAAGAGGTCAGAGTAGTCGGAACCGAAAGCCCAATGGGTGTCGACTCCGACGGTTCCACAATCATTAATTCCGAATACTCCAGTTACGAAACTTCGGGTCGAATCGGAGGAGGAATTGAAGAAACGGGTTGAGTCTGAGTCGGTTCTGAAGCCCTAAGGGTCGAACCCGACAGAATTTTGGCTAGTGTCTGTGACTGTGGAAGTCTCTGTACCACTCGATCCACATCCTTATCCGATAGTCTTGAGGACTGGAAAGCAATAGATGATGTCTCAGACTGGAGAACAGGAGATTTTAAAGTGGGAGATACTGGCTCCTACTGACCACAATTACCTCCAGCTCCATAGGCTTAGGTGCTGAGGTGGCAGTCCTACTAGATTTAGTTGCGTTTGAAGTCTATGAGCCCTTTTTCGGCTCCGACTCAGACGATGAGCTTGTAGACACAGTTTTTGGAGGCTTAGTGGACTTGTCTTTGTCTAAGGCTTCTTGAAAGGAAGATTTCATGAGATCTCTTGCATTAGTTTACTCTTGCGTTCATGAAGAACGCGAGAGTTAAGAGTGACAGATGGCACAATTTTCTTGCAGGTGAAACTCACCTAAACAATAAACACAATTTGCATGCCCATCTGTAACTGACATCTTCTGTCCGCATTTCAGACATTTCTTAAACCCAGATTTAGCTTTTTCAGACATCACTTTGTCAAGTGTAAATTACCCAAGGCAGTAAACTCTAGCTTTATAAAAAAAATATATATATTTTTAACACACAGCACACAGATTGTGTGTGTGTGTGTGTGTGTGTGTGTGTGTGTGTGTGTGTATATATCAAACAAAAAAACCCCAAAAAGAAGGGTCTACGACTAATCTCTAACTATGAAACACACCAAACTGTTCAACAATTATATAACCCGAATAAAACCCACAGGGTTGAATAAAATGTAATTGCAAGTAACAGCAACAATATACTATTAATGCCCTAATAAAAAAACGGCCTACTGATATAGCAGAAAAGGACATGGAGCAAATTTATACAAATCTAAGCTATCTAAATCTAACTATTCTAGTTAAATAGTGTCAATATCTATAAATAGGCCTAGAAATAAACGGCCTCAACAAAAAGAGACAAGTGTCTCAAGTAGCTAAATGTAGTCTAACGACCAACTAACAATAAACAGGAATGAAAACATTTTTATCTAGACAAATATCAAAAGTTTGTCAATATTGGCCAGAGCTGTTCGACGAACACCCGGTTTGTTGCAGCGGCAAACGAAATCTGAGGGAAGCACTATTGCATCATGGGATAGGGAGTAGGCAGGAGCTGTTTGAAGACCTCAAGCTTTAGCATTTGGCCGAGTCGGAGCCGAGGATTGGCTCTGAACCCATCACTGAGAATGAAGGCGAGATAGAACAACTTCACATGCCTATATATCTGGCTCCTCAACTTAGTTCCAAAACTGCAGTTACACAAGCATTAAAATAGCTTTTATGATCAAAATCAGGACCCCAAACTCCCCTTTGTAACAAAGCATAAAGATACTAGAGACAAAAAAAAATCAGACAGATGAACTAACAGTCCTGTAAGGCAGTATCTCTCCTTTCAGATGCCAAACAGTCTAAGCAAATCTAGAGTTTCAAAGTCATCCCAATAGTACAACTGTTTGATGTGCACAACAAAATATTCATGAAGTCTGTTAAATGTCCTACAAAGGACAAGACCTTTATCTAAGCAATGATCAACAACCAAAAATTATTGCAGCTCAGATAAATACTTACTGTAGGCCACTTAATCTAACACTTACCCAAACAGCAATCAAGTCAACAGCATAAAGCACACATTTTAAATCTTGATTAAAATAAACCCTGCAAAATATAAGGCTATAAGATTTAAGTACATTTATGAAGACTCAAACAAATCAGGCACGTCCATGAAAATATTAAAATTACTTGCCGCAGACACCACAATTAATCCTAAAGGACTATGGAATATCAAAACTGGCCATAATAGTTTGCCTGTAGCTAAGCAGCATAACTGGCTCTGCACTAAACTTTCAATAAACAGCAAACATCCAATCAAAGCAACAGATATCCCAGTTCTCGAAAAAAGTTGTAGCCATAAGTGCCACCAGTGAAACGCACGTGATTTAACCAAAGCAGGCACCAGTAAGAAATAACTCAAGCCTTAAAACTGCTGAATGAATGACTTTCTGATAATATTCTGTGTATCCCAATGCATTCCAATTTATTTCGTCACCAAGTTATCAAACACAACAGTTTCTCAGGTAAGCAGGCCAGCCAGGCAGAAAAGAACATTCTTACCAGTTTTGTCAGACATAGCAAATGTATATCGAATAACCAAAGACATACCCCTTTCAGCTTTAATACTGTCCATTTATACATACATACAACAGAGGTGCAGACTAAGAATCCTGCAGCTGCATACTCTACTGATGAGCAAAAAACACTAGAAATATGACAGCAAATTCACCAACTAGATCCAAAAAAATCCAGATAAATAAAATAAATGCCCAAGCAGACTAGTATTTGTTCAGAACACTTTAGCAAAAGCAGTCCCAAACTATGGCTGTCCCAAACTCTGTGATATAGAGGGATATGCCATGTCTATGATTCAGACAACCAGGGTTCCGCTAGCAACTCCACTGCCAGAACTTCCAGGTGCAGGGGGGATAGAAGTGAGTGGTCTGTGCTGGCAATCTCATGCTTGGGAGGAATGAGAGGTGATCCTTGGCAGTCAGTCACCATCATGCAAGCAGACATCTACACCAAAATGGCAAAGGCCAGGGACATGCTCTTGTTGATCTCAAATCAGTGAGAGCAGCCCTCAGAGATTGTGAGCAGATGCAGACATAAGCAAGGGAAGGGTATAGGACATAAGAACAAAAATATAGCCAGCAGTAAAGGTGGAAATCCACAATTTAATACAGAAATAAAAAATCACATAACTAGGTAGAGGGTAGTAAGCCCAACTACCTGCCCCAAACTGGTTTCGGCTGTAATAGATGTTTACTCACTGAAGAAGGCTATTACAGCCGAAACGGGTCTGGGGCCAGAAGTTGGGCTTACCACCCCCTACCTAGTTATGTGATTTTTATTTCTGTATTAAATTGTGGATTTCCACCTTTACTGCTGGCTATATTTTTTGTTCTTACTGACTCACTAGCCGTGCATCACGCTGTTTCAAGTGTATAGGACACCCTGCAGTGATGCAATGCTTACATCGACTACCAGAAATGGGGTTACAGTCTTAACAGAAATGGCATTACTGCCAGGACACTGGCAAGGGAACAAGTCTTCTTCATGGTTGCCTGAATGACGGCTTCTTCATTTGACTCTTGAATCTGTGTTGGGGACACCCAGTAGAGAACAAATGGGATCAAGACATTCGAGGAAAACTGATGGCCAGCAGACATGGAGACAAAGTGAATACAAAAGGAAAGACAAGGATTTCAGCTGCCACCATTTTCCTTCTTCATTGTCAACCTACTTTGAGTTCCCCAACCAGATATGTATTCCTGTGTCCTTATGACCAAATCAAGTCAACTAGACATTAGCCATGCATTATCCATAAACTGTCACACCCTACTACTTGAATAACTAAGACTAGGAAATAATATTATACCTTGCTGTTACCAAGAAACTTACCTTTGATGTGTGAATTCTGGAATTCGGGAAATGCAGCCTAGCATGTTCACGAATATAAGTAGGAGCCTGAAATATCAAAAACAGCAGAAAGGAAAGCCATCAGTGAAGTACAACATGTAAGAACTTACTATAGCAATAGATGTTCAAGCTGACTGCTATTGTAGTAATACAGACTACTGGGATTTCTGCATCTGGTCTGACTGCATATTCTCTTTCCTGTGGATAAAGCCAACACCCTGCTTAAACCATCTTTGGGTCTTTCTTAGCCATGATAGCAGGACAGCAATCCCTCCCCAGCATGGCAGGGGGAGGTTGCCAAGATCCCCTTCAACTTGACCCCCTAAGGAAGGTCGCTGGGTCAGGGACTTAAGAGATCAGAGTTCCTCAACACTATCAAGATATAAGCAGGCTTGAGATCATGTGAGAGGAAGAAGTGGTAAAAGCACAGGAATTATCCATTCCAACACTGAGATGCACAAAGAAAGGAAGAGGGGGGGGTGGCCAGTGGGAAACGTATTGCAACAGTGATCTATTCAAGCATGTACTATTACGATAGTGCAGATTACTGTTGTAGCAGTACCAACTACTGTTAATTCCTAGAACTCAAAAGGACTAGGAGATGACAGAATTGGATAAGGAGAGATGTAACAAGCCCTTTAAAAGGACAACAGCAAACATAGATTTTGGCCTGGAAATGTCTGACCTGTTATGTTTAAAAGAGGTATGACAAAATACTAGGTTGTCAGCCTCCAAAAATACTGTGTATAGGGATTAATCAATTTAAAATCATGACATTTACCTGAACAAGAATGTAAAAAATATTCATTGAAACAGGAACAAATTATTTATTTATTTATTTTTGCAGGAGAACCTCCCTGTGTGGATGGAGACCCCTTAACTTATACATACCAACTCCAAGGGTGAAAAATAGTGGGGAATGGGCAACAGTTACTTTTCGCTGAAAGCGGCTTTTGGTGGAGTCTCCCTCAAGTTGCTGTTAATTGGTGAAATAGCAGTCAAAACTTTCATGTTCCCATGTATACACATCCTCAAGGAAAGCCACAGCAAATGTTGTCCTTCTGGTGTCATAGGACCTCAATTTCTACCTAGCTTTGAAAGACAAAAAAATACAATGGGCTGTCCACTTGCAAATGGTTCATAAAACGTTTTTCCATTTTTCTTGGCTGCAAAGAACACAGAACTAATATGACGTTTTTTAACATTTCTGATTTTGTCTATGTAATACCTCACGTGACTGTGGACATGCAAGAAGTGCAGTATTATGTCTGTAGTTTTCGGGGGGTTAGGAAAGAAAATGGCCAGCTGCATAATCTGACTGACAGAAAATTTAATTACCATTTTCAGCATAAAATTAATGGTTCCAAGGTTGTTTGTCTGTGGAACACTAGGAAGGGCACTTTTCCACATTAGGTCCTATAGCTGTGTTACTCTTCAAGCTTAAGTAATGGCAAGCAAAACAGTAGTTTTCCAAGTCAGGAATTTCAGCATATAAAGACAACAGATTAGAAGGGTGGCTGTTTAAGCTTCTCCAAAATAAAACTCTGGTCCAGTGGAGAAACAGTTACCTTTCTAAGCAGTCTTACAAGTGGGACGCCTTTAAAAAATAAGTTATGTACTCACTATAACGTTCCATGTTGGTAGTCCATCTCACCCTTCAATTTTACGCATGGGTTCGGAGCCGATCCTCGGCTCCGACTCAGCCGATTTATAAGCTTGAAGACTTCTGGTTGGCTTGTGGCTAAGCAGGTATCCCATAGTGCACAAGTACAAACCCCAGATCTTGTTTGCTGCTCACTAGAAGAAATAACCATAACAGACACACCAATACTAAATGGTCTCCAACCAAAGAAAACCAAAATATTAATACCTCCAGATTCTTCCAGGAATGGGGCAGAAGGGCGGGATGGTAAAAATGAAGGGTGAGATGGACTACCAACATGGAACGTTATGGTGAGTACATAACTTCTTTATGTTGTTTAGTCCAATCTCACCTTCATTTTTACGTATGGGACAGCATCTCAAGCGCCTTATTCTTGGGTGGCTCACTGGAAAATACTCCTGAGCACCGTGGAGCCAAAGGATGCTCTAGCCCTGGAAGCTAAATCCAATTTGTAATGTGTAATAAAAGTGTGAGGGGTAGCCCACGTAGCTGCTGCACAAATATTATCAAGTGGGACCCTGGCTTGAAAAGCTGCAGAGGTAGACAGAGACCTGGTAGAATGAGCCTTGATCTTGAAGGGTAAAAGGGTCTGCCCTCCAAATTGCAGACAAGGGCTATGCAACTTGAAATCCAATTAGATAGTGTCACTTTAGAAACTGGTAAGCCCAATCTGGATTCAGAAAAAGAAATGAATAGTTGATCTGATTTCCTAAACTCCTTGGTCCGATGCAAATAAAAACATAGTTGTCTATGAACGTCTAGCTGATGAAACTGATATTCAGCTGCATTACAGTGATTAGGGAAGAAAACTGGGAGTTCTATGGATTGATTTACGATGGCGTGAGAACAAACGAGGGGTTAGTCCGCAGTGAGACCCTGTCTTTATGAAAGATCAAATAAGGTGGCTTAACAGATGAGGCTTGTAATTCTGATACCCGTCTAGCTGACGTCATAGCCACCAAAAATAGTCGTCCAAGACAAAAATTTCGATGAGGATGAGTGAGAAGGTTGAAACGGAAAGATGTCAGTTTGGACAACACAAAATTTAAATCTCAAGAAGCCACAGGTTCTTGGAGAGGTGGCCTCAACAGAGTGGCTCCTTTCAAAAAGATCCTGCATAGCTTATGAGACATTAAATTGGTGTCTGGAAATCCTAAATGGAAATGAGAAATAGCCGCCAATTGAACTCTGATAGTGGCAGCGGCAGATCCTTGCTGAAAAAGCTCGGAGAGAAATTCCAAAATTACAGGGATAGAAGCAGTGTAGGGATCTACATTGATTTTCTGTGCCCAGATAGAAAATCTTATCCATTTACTGCCATATAGTCTCCTAGTTGAAGGCTTATGGGAAGACATAAGGATATGCGACACTGAGGAAGATGTATTGTAAAGCCTGACTAGGGATGGAACTGGAGCAGCCATGCTGTCAATTTGAGGGTGTGGATCGAGGGATGTAGCGAACCTGACGTGAGTCAACAGACCTGGAGCTGGGTCCAGAAGCAAAGGATCATCAAGAAGAAGAGGCTCGAGGAAGGGGAACCAAACCTGACAAGGCCAGTAAGGAGCAATGAGGATTAACTTGCATCCCAGCTGTTTGGCTTTTTGAATCACTTTGGAAATGAGAGGAAATGGAGGAAAAGCATACAGAAGACCCAGGGGCCAGTCGTGAGCTAAAGCGTCTCTGGGTGTCTCTCCCAGAGGGGGAATGAGGGAAAAATAGCTGCTGCATTTGGCATTGACTGGACTGGCAAAAAGGTTGCAGCAAGGCTGTCCCCATTTGCGGAAAATCTGTTCCACTGTTTCGTGTTTCAGAGACCACTCGTGAGGCAGTAGGATCGCCCGGCTGAGCTTGTCAGCTATCACGTTGGTCGTCCCTGGGATGTGCGTTGCTACCAGAAAGCGCTGGGAAGAAATCGCCCATTCCCAAACTCCCATGGCCTCTCGACAGAGTGGGTAAGATCTGGTACCACCCTGTTTGTTGATATACCAAACTACCGACATGTTGTCTGTTTGCATCGCAACAGTCCCTAGAGGAAGAAGGTCTTGAAGTGTTTGCAACGCAAGGAGCACCGCCCTCATCTCCAGAACACTGATATGCAGGTGAACCTCATGTTCTTGCTATGTGCCATGGACAGTTCTGCCGAGATAATGCCTCCCCACCCGATCTGGGAGGCATCCATGGTCACAGTGGCAACGGGTTGGGTAGAAACAAAGGGGGCGTCCGTCAACTGGTTGGGTGCTATCCACCAAAGGAGGTCCTCCTTGCATGATTTCGTCAGCAGAATAGGGTGATTCAGCGGAAGATATTGGAAGGACCATTGGGAAAAGAGAAGCCACTAGAGAACTCTCATGCAACCTGGCTAATGGTACTAATAGGATGGTGGATGCCATAGTCTCAAGGAGCTGAAGAACCCACTTTGCTTTGACCTTCCACAACGAGAGAAAACGCTGAATATGAAAGATTAAATTTCGTGCCCTTTCGGCGGGAAGACGAGCTGTCATGTTCACGGTGTCTACCTCTGCGCCTATAAAATTCAAAGACAGAGGGCAATAATGCAGATTTTTCCCAATTTATGGGGATCCCTAATTGAGCACAAAGTTGAATAGTGGCGTCCCTGTTTTGGAGAAGTAGATGCCTGGTGAGGGCGGTCAGGAGCCAGTCGTCCAAATACAGAAACACCTGGAATCCCTGACGTCTCAGGTGAGCTGTCACTACTGCCATGCATTTGGTGAACACCCTGGGGGCTATGGTGAGACCAAAAGGCAGAGCACAAAACTGATAGTGACTGGCTCCCAGCCAGAAGTGTAGATGGCTCCTGTACCCCTTGTTCATTTTTATATGGTAGTAGGCATCCTGGAGATCTATTGAGCAATCTAATAGTCTTTCCCTAACAAAGGGAGTATCGACTGCAGTGTTACCATCCGAAACTTGTCCTTCATCACGGATTTATTTAATCTGCTGAGGTCCAATATTGGCCTCCAGTCTCATGTTCGTTTTGGGACTAAAAAGAACCTGGAGTAAGTTCTGGATCTTATCTGGTCTGCTGGGATGGATTGGATGACTCTTTTTAAGAGCAACTTGTTGATCACCACAGTTGCCTGATCCCGGAGACTGGGTGGTAAATCTGGGATCTTCTTGGGAACAAACGGTGGAAGGGAAAAGGGTATGATATAGCCTCTGGTAACAACTCTTTGTACCCACTTGTCTTGGGTTATAGTTAGCCAGGCTTCTGGATACAAAGAAATGTGACCCCTAACCGGCCCCAGAGAAACGCAGTCGGGCCCCATATCAGGAACGCTGATAAGGTCGTCCCCAAAAGGAATCAAGACCTTGTTGGTATTGTGGACCACCCCTGCCTCTAGGGCGACGTCTCCCATTTCCTCCTCCTCCTCCTCTGAAGGAGGGTTCACCCTGTGTGCCCGGAAAGACCCTCTGGGACTTCTTGAACCACATTTTACCGCCCCTTTGACCTTTAGGGTATGGTCTAAAGGGAACAGTAAAACATACTCCCATGGCAGAGAGAGCCTTTCCTTCTTGCTCACACCGAGTGAGTGTGTCCTTCACCTTAAATCCAAACAATGAGGAACCATCAAAAAGGGTGTTGGTGAAAGTGGACTTGAAAGATTCCACAAAATTACACAAGCGCATCCAAGAGTGACACCTTAGGGCAACTCCTGAACCCACTACTCTATTCGCTCCATCTGCTGCATAAAAAATAAGCCGCATGGAGGAGTTAACTATAGAATTTAGGGTGGACAACTGAGCAGAAATCTCGTCAGGGACTCCCTCAGTACATGTACCCCCTGTATAGAATCTCCCAACTCCTTAAGGATCACTCTGCAATCTAGTGAAGTGAGTGAGATAGTTAAACAATCGAAGAGTAATAGCCGCTGAAGTGAAGACACGCTTCCCATACCTGTCCATCTGTCGAGACTCCTTATTCGGCGGATGGACAGAAGTCTCAGCAAGCTCCTTCTTAGTGGCCGCCACCACCATGGCATCTACGGGGACAACTTTGGACAAAAATTCTTTATCTGGAGGGGCAGAAAGAAACTTGTTGGGTCTCCTAGGGGCTGGCTCCACGGCATCGGGAGTATCCCACACCTTTCAACTAACTAAATCCATCAGTTCGTCAAAAGGTGGAGACACCCAAGAGGCAGAAGAGGTTGAGACCCGAAAGCCATCAGGTACACCGACTCCTCATCAGAAGGATTAACAGTGGGCCAGCCGCACCTCTGCTTAAGGATCTCCAGGATGTCCACGAAGGAGACCTCATCAGAGGACAACTTGGGGGAACCTTCTGACTCCTCGAGGTCAGTGTCAGATGTCAAAGACTCATCCTGGGAGTCTACATGCTTTCTCTTGCATGTCCTCTTCCTTGGGGGGGGGGGGGGGCTTCTCAGAAGGGCTATCTGGGGAGGTCAAGGAAGAGTGGGAGCCACCAGCCGGTGGCTCCTGACGCTGAGGGTCTCTGCTGTCTCCAGAGAGAATAGGGGCTGAGACCGAAGTGGGTGCTCTCATGGGGACAGTGCTGGTACCCTTGGTGGCAACTGGTGACTTGGACAGTACGCTCTTCATCATCTCGAATGCCGACCTCTTCGGCTCAGAGGACCTCTCTAGCTCCGGAGAGACAGAGGATGCCATCAGCGCCAGAGCTATCAGCTCCAAGATAGATGCAGGGTCCGAACTCACCCTAGCCGAAGCACCACGAGGGAGACTCGGAACCGAAGACCGATTCCAACCTTCCCTGTTGGCGCCGGACTGGAGAGCTTCGGCCCCTGGAAACAACTGACGACACCGAAAGTGTCAGAGCAGAGCTTGGCTCTGAAGCAACCGCAAGTGGAGCTGGAGCCGAGGGTTCCACCAATGGCACCAAGCCCTCAACCTCCGACAAACCAGCTTGGCTTGGAGGAGGAATAACAATCGAGGGTATAACAGGATTCATAGGCTCCGGAACTGACTGGGTCGGAGCCGACAACAATTTAGATAGAGCAGACTACTTCAGCAGTCTCAGGACCACCCTCTCCACATCTTTATCCGAAAGGCTCTTGGAAGACCTGGAGGACATAGTCAGGGATCTTGATCTTGGAGGAATAGCAGGTTCCATAACTTCAGTGGTCAGCTCCGACAAACTAGAATCTGACCCGGTCACCACAATGTTGCTCTCAGTTGGCTCCGAAGGCAATGGAGCCGATGAGACCAATTTTGCCACTTTAGGAGGTGGCTCCGAGACACCAGCAGGTGCCGGAGAAGGTCTTTTCGAAGACTTAGCAGATGTAGTGGACTTGGAAGAAGAGGAAGAGCTACACAAGGCTTCCTCAAAGGAAGGCTTTAATTCTAAAGGGTCTTTTAGCTTGTTCCTTCTCTCCTGTAGCACTCGAGGGGAGAAGGCATAACAAAACTAGCAAGTCTCTTGCAAATGGATGGCCCCTACGCAATAGACACATAGACCATGACCATCAGTCAAAGACATCTTTTGGGAGCACTTCATGCATTTCCTGAAGCCCGAAGGCTTGTGCTCCTTAACCTCTTTAGACATACACACAGATGAAAGGAGAAGAGAAGTAAAAGGGAGGACTAGGTCTTCTAACTTAAATGGGCCTAGCCCTGGAGGAGGAAGAAACACCACGAGGACCAGGTCCTCTAACTAAAACGGCCTAGTCCAGAAAAGAAAGGGACAGCTAGGTCTTCCAACTTAAACAGACCAGCGAAAATTCACACACACAGAAAACCCTGAATCTGCTAAAGATTAACAGAGGAACTGGAGTTTCGAACAACGAACTCCACCACTATAAGAATCAATACCAACGGATAACCGCCAAAAACCAAACTGCTCTACAAAACTGTAGACTGGAAAAAAACACTAGCGTTATCAATCTATCCGCACTAACAATAAGTATGAAAATGGTACACAGGATACCACAAAGCACACTAACAGGCCCTAGGCCAACACTTGCACCAAAGGGTGCAAAGGAGCTAATTACCTAAGAATTAGTAACCTACATGAACCAATACTAATGCAACAACAATTGTACTACACTAATATAAGGCTGAACAAGATTTTAAACAATGTAAGGAAGAAAAAAGTTAACACTTAGCCAGAGCCAAGAGAAGCACAACCGAACTAATCGACGCGGCAAACAAGATCTGGGGTTTGTACTGATGCACTATGGGATACCTGCTTAGCAATGAGCCAACCAGAAGTCTTTGAGCTTATAGATCGGCTCCGGACCCATACGTAAAAAGAAGGTGAGATTGGACTACACAACATTAAATATTTAACAGGCTGAAAAGAAACAAGGGGAGGATTCCTGGGTATGCAGGGTGAGATGGCCAACAGATTCATCTTCCCAGAAACATAAAGCAGATCTGAAATAAACTGCTCAGATTAGTATTGTAGGATCATGTGCACTGAAGCACAGATGATGTCCTGGTTATTTCTCTGGCACCAGATCAAATTTTTTTCCATCCGGCCATGTAACATTTCCCAGTAGCAGACTTCCGAGGCTCCTTATGGAGTCATGACATCCTCAACAGCAGCAGGATTACATCATGCAAACTGAAGTCTACAGTCTTCAGTTTAGTGTGTATGAGGTCCCCACTGTCCTAACTGATAAGGTCCCAATGCACAGGCGCTTTGAAGCATTTCACCCAGGCACCTGAAATGAGGAGAAAGAAACAATACTGCCTGGGCCAAAAGGGTGCTTCTAGAAACTCTTATGGCCCCTCCTCCTTCACCTTCTCTGTCACTGTGTAGAAAGGGGGATGAACAGTACGCTCACAGAAACAGACCTATCAATTTGAAGCTGACAGGATCTACTGTTCAGTCTTCCTCGTATGTTGTGGAGTAGAACTTCTGAAATCTGCTTGTAGCTCACACAAGCAATCATATCTATACCTGCAACACCCCAACTGTTAGCTATCTACAAGAAAACATCCCTGTATAACATCCACTCCTGCAGAATCTGCAGCTGCTAACGTGGTTTGCCACTGAGATGGAATACAGAATGACTTTAAGGTCACCTGAGATAAAAGAGCCATTTCCTCAGTAGACATGGCGAGCCTGCATAAGGGATATGACACAATCTCTTCCCCCTTGTTCATGTACCTCATTTTCAATCATGTCATCTGTAAACATTTACAAGAAAACTTTTCTTCCAAGATGGACCTGAACACGTCTTGAATACTTGGATGATGGTCATTAATTCCTTTACAATATTGTGCTAATCCTTTGATCGTGGCCTCACTCTCTTCAGACGGTGAAGCACTAAGTGGGTTCCCCAAGCAAAGCCTGATACATCTGTGGTTAGAGTCTGCTTGGCAGGATCCTGCTTGAAGGGAATCCCCTAGTTCTGTCAGAACAAGGTGAAAACTCCTGTGACATGCAGGGTAGCCTGGGGAATCATCTATCTGCAAAAACAGAATAGACAGGCTTCAGGTTCTTCTGAAGTTCTGATGGAGTTTCCTTCTATACGAGTTTGCCAGGGATATTATTAATATAGTGGAGACCTGAACCCCACTGCCCTTAAAACTTTCTTGACAGTGGTCTGGGCCAGGGCATGAAAGTATCCTGCCTAACATCTTTATCACTTTAGAAAATTAAGTTTGCCCTCACTTTTTCATCATCTAGGTTCATTCTCCTGCTATCCTTGGATGGGTTAGTAAAGTGTTATACAGAACTGGCATGGGGGGGGGGGGATATTGGGGAAGGGAGTACATGTTGACAGACAGGCCTACATCTTTTGGAGGGACTGACTAAGGAGAGCCCTCAGACTTTTCCCTCAGGCTTTTTTTAGTCTCTCTGCCACTTCTGTTTGTGTTGGGCCTTTTCCACATTGCCTTCTCATGCTTAACTTGTTGGTGATAGTACCCCTCGGACTAGGAGGGATAGCCCTATCTTATTTTGGCATGGAGGAAATGAAAAAGACATTTCACAGAATGCATAGTCTTTTTCCTCCATCCTTTTAAAATGTTCAACTTTAGTAGCACCAAATAGCAGATCTGTATCACCTGTGGCACTGAGCGGCTGCATTTTAACATCGTCTTGCAGGGGTTCTAGCCTCAGCCAGGCATGTCTCCTAATGCCAAACCCTGTACATGCCACATCCAAACCATCACAACCATGCTTTAGAGTGTCTGGCCATAAGACTGATTACTTTAGGTGAAATCTGATGATTTGCCTTCAGACGGTACAGTGGTGCAGCAGTAGCATTGTCGCCTCACAGCAAGAGGTTCTCCGGTTCGATTCTCGGCTGAAGTGCCTTCTGTGCGGAGCCTGCATGTCCTCCCTGCATTTGTGTGGGTTTCCTCCGGGTGCTCAGGTTTCCTCCCACGTTACAAAGACATGCGCCTGGAGCATTTCTCCTCAGGCCTCTGCTGAAAATTGGCTTGATTGCAAGTCGGACTTTCCTGGTTAACAAATGTTAAATAAATAAATAATAAAAATCCGCAGAGATCTCCTCTATTTTATCCTTTATTCATTCAAAGAATTCAATATGAAATTTGGTCATATGTGACTAACAATTTGTGGCTCTAAAAGCCAGGGTGATAACTGTGCAAACTCTCTTTTCAAAGCAGTCAGGCACCCTGTTCTCCCAGTCATTGGGAAAGTGTTGAGAGCTGGAGCCAGTTTTGCCCCTTATCTTGATCTCGAGACACCACTGCTGGATCAGCAGTAGAATTTTGTACATAATTTTGTGGGACTCCTGGGCCCTGTAAAACCTGCAAAAGCTCTTTCATGGCAGGGACCGCGCAACAGGTTCCTCTAAAGCAACTGAGAATGTATCCTTTAGAGTTTCAAGAAATTCAGGAATTGTTATTGGTTTATAAGAATCTTCACCCAGAAGACCAAAACATTTGAGTCAGATGTTTCTTCGGCTTCACATTTGAAGGTCCATCATTATTCAAAGAATATCCCCTAATGAGATCCATCAAGGGAGGAGCAGACAATTAGTGTCTGTTATTTGCTAACACTAGATTGCAGATGCTAACAAAAGGTTCATGAAACACAAACTGCAGCAAGAGAGATTTAAAAATGGTGCAGGTAGAAGCCCACTATCAGGAGAAAGAATAGTTGTGTAAAATCTTACCTTAACTATAGATGTACTTCTCTTCCATATTGCAGTATTCTTACTGTGGGATCTTCTGCCTCAGACGACCCGAACATCAGCTCCTATGCAAAAGCTCAAGCCTGGTTGCTGCTTGTGTATGGGTTGTCATACACAGGGGCCATAAACCAGAGGCCTTAAACGTGATGTTGGCATGCACAGACCTCAGAACAGACTGCACAGTCAGACAGTAGTCTAGGTAGTGCCAATGATGTCCTCTAGACAGGTGAAATGTACTAAATTACCCAGTCCGACCCAAGTCTAGGTAGTTCTCAATTTTGTTCTCTAGACAGGTGAATGTCATAAAGGGGGAGAGGTGGGAGGGAAGGAATACTGCAACATGGAAGAGAACATGTATGGTTATGGTAAGATTTTACACAACTATTCCATGTCCTCCTATTCTCATGTTGCAGAGATAGTACTACAGCTTAAGGAGGAGGAAGGGCGGAGGAAGAGGAAGCAGATTCTAGGAATCCCTGTAGGATTGCCCTTGCAATCCCTGCCCTGGCTCTGGAAATATGGTCCAGTTTGTAATGTTTGGTGAAAGTATGTACAGAGGACCAGGTGGCTGCCTCAAGGATGGAAGTAGTGTCCAGGGCTTTGAGGAAAGCGCCAGAAGAAGCTACAACTCTTGTAGAATGTGCCCTGACCCCGTGAAATAATGGTTTTCCATGGTAGGAATAGCATAAACAGACAGTTTGCTTGGATACTGCCTTGCCCAGGGTCCTGGGATGAAGTGGCACAGAGCTGATTAGACTTTCTGATGGTGTTAGTTTTGACAAAGTAAAACCTTAGTTGTCTGTGCACATCCAGGGAGTGTAGTACTCCCTTACTGTCATTTCTGGGAGATGGAAAGAAGGTGGGTAAATGAATGAACTGGTTTAGTGATAGTTCATTGACCACTTTGGGCATGGAGTGGTTGGTTCGCAGGGTTACCCTATCCTGGTGGAAAACCGTGTAGGGTGGAGATGCCATAAGCGCCTGAAATTCTGAAACCCTTCTGGCTCAGGTAAAGGCTACCAGTAGGACTGTTTTCCATGTGCACATCTGCAGGGGAGGCAGAGCTGGCTGGCTCGAATGGTGCAAGTGTTAAGTTTTTCTAGAACATAGTTTAGGTCCCAAAGTGGTGGGATATGCTTCTTTGGTGGCCTAATGTGCAGGACTCCTTTTAGGAATAGTTTAACATCCAATCTGGAAAGAAACAGTGGTTCTAGAGGTAAGCAGGCAGAGATAGCAGATAAGTGCAACTTCACTGAAGAGTATGAGGAGTCTGATTTTATGAGCTCACACACATATGTTAAGATCAGGGGAACATCCACTTGAAAAGGGGTCCCTTTGTCTTGGGAGACACCATTTGGAGAAACTTTCCCCATTTGGAAACATAGGATACTCTCCAAGCTAAGAATACAACATCCATGGGACCAGATGACATCCTGGGCTGTGTACTACATGAACTACAATATGAACTGGCACCTCACCTAAGTGTCATGTTTAATCATAGCCTCACCTCAGGTTTCGTGCCCACTGAGTGACGCAGAGCTACAGGTATCCCACTCCACAAGGGGGGATCCACCTTGGATCCCGGAGACTACCGTTCCATCAGTCTGACGAGCCTTATCTGCAAGGCCATGGAGCGTATTATCATGGAACTTATAAACAAAGACATTAGCAACCTTCAAACACTGGACCCCACCCAGTTTGGGTTCGAGAAGGGCCTATCTTGTCTCCTGAACCTGACTGACTTCTTCGAATCAGTCTCCAGAGCCATGGACAAGGGTAAGGTGGTCCACACAGCCTATCTAGACCTTGCCAAGGCCTTTGACACCATCCCCCACTCTGGAATCATAGATAAACTTACTAAGCTGGGCATTAATCCCTACGTCACCCAATGGGTTGCTAACTGGCTTACTGATAGAACCCACACTGTAAAAGCAGCAGATTCCAAATCTAGCTCCAGACAAGTGACAAGTGGAGTACCTCAGGGTTCAGTCCTGGGACCGCTCTTGTTTGGCATCTACTTCTTTGAAGTACAGGCCAACACTAAGGGACTCTGGCTAACAAAGTTCGCAGATGACTGCAAACTGGGAGCCATTATTGAATCCCCAAATTATGTGGATACTCTACAAAAGGGCCTTACAGAAACAGATGCTTGGTGCCAGAACCATTGGCTCAAGCTCAATGCCAAGAAATGTATAGTTATCCCCTCTGGGGAAAAAACATGTATCCGTGAATTACCATATAGGTGGCAGTACACTAAACACCGAAAGTGTGATAAGAGACTTAGTGACACAGGTGGACAGTGGTCTCACCTTCGATAATCACATCGCCACAAGAGTCAGGAAATCCTTCTATGTGGCACACCTCATCGCTAAGGGCTTTTCATCCAGAAAAAAGGAGGTCATTGTCCCACTGTACTCATCCCTCATTAGACCCATTATAGAATACAACGCCCCGTTTGGTACGTACCTCTCAAGACATCTGCAACAACTGGAAAGGCTGCAGAAATACCTCACTAAAAGAATCACAGGCCTAAAGCAGATGCCCTACGCTAACCGCCTTAAAAAACTCCAGCTATACTCTGTCGCATATCGTCTACTCAGAGGCGATCTCTGCTTAACATACAAGGCCATATCAAACCCAGAGCTGTTGGACATGCTACACAAAGAAATCCCAATCCCTCAGAGCCACACGCTCCAGGGATCTAAACCTTGTCATCACAATAAACAAAACATGCTGGAGGGCTAGGTTCCTGACCCAGAAACTCCCCAGACTCTGGAATCGATTGTCCATACATGTCAAGCAGAGTGCCTCTTTGGCTCTCTTCAAAAGGAACCTTGATGATTGGATGGGAGAAAGGAAATTCACCCCAGGGATCACGTCAGTCGCCCTGCTAGATAGGGGTCCAGGGAAGTAAACAGTGTGGGAAGAAATAGCCAGGGAATTGTTATGGCTAGCCTTGTATAGGCCCTAGGGCTGATAGCCTACCTATCTCCAAGTAGTGGGTTTCCTGGCCTCCTGCAGGATAGATAGCATGTCCTCAGTGTATCGGTGTCTGAAGGGAATTAAAAGTTCATCACCCAGAGGGCTAAGCCATGCATCACCAGGTGCGGGTGAATGAGAGATCCCTTCTGTTGTGCGAGTAGGTCTACCTTATGAGGCAACTTATGTCCCTCTTGATTTTTAGGAGGACTTTCTGAATGAGAGGGAAGGGAGGCATACAGAAACGGTCCCTTCCATGAAATGGTGAAGGCATCCACTCTCCAAACTAGTGGAGAGGGATCCTTGGCATAGAAAGTTTTCAGTTGTATGTTCTGCTGGGAGGCAAATAAAGCTACTTGAGGTGTGCCCCTTTGGTGGACAACGTCTAGGAATACATCTCTGTGCAACATCCACTCGTGATGCAGACAGAATGATCTGCTGAGAGCATCCACCTGATGGCTGCCCTGGGGTGGGATGTAGACTGCCCACAGTGAAATGTTGTTTCAAGAGGCTAACCCCCAAGCTTGCATTGCTAGCCTGCAGAGCATGTAAGACCTGGTCCCCCCTTATTTGTTCATGTACCACATTACAGTCGTATTGTCTGCGAAGATTTTAAGGGACCCAGTCTTATGAGTCGGAGAAAGGCCTGCAGAGCCAGGTGGATTGCAGTTATCTCCCTTACACTGATGTGCTTTTTCTGGAGTGATGGCTCTCATAGGGCTTGTACTTTGAGGTCATTCATGGTTGCTCCTCAGCCTAGATCTGAGGCATCTGTGTGCATTAGTTGAGATGGCATAGTGAGCTGCAGGGGTAGGCTTGTGGGTGAATCCACAACTTCAGTAGTGTCTTTAGGCATGGAAGGAAGGATATCTGAAAGCCCAGTGGGTGGCTGTGTTGAGACCACACATTCTTCAGGTACCACTGTATCTTCCTCATGTCTAGCCTGGCTAGTGGCAGCATGAGAATGGTGGCTGCCATTAGTCCTAGGAGGCGCATGAATTGCCTTGCTGACAGATGGTTGATTAGGAGGAGGTCCTGGAAATGGTTGACCACGGAATTTATCTTGTCCTGAGGGAGAAAGGCCTTCATTAGGTCTGTCCTTATCCCGCAACCCAGGAAGATTTTGTCCTGTGCTGGGGAGAGAGACTATTTCGAGAGGCTGAGTGTGAATCCTAACCTCTGGAGCAGATGCATGGAGGAAAACAGATGGTTTTGGAGTACGTGTTCTCCCTGTGCCAAGATAAGGATGTCTTCTAGGTAGGGGTAGATTTGAATGCCCTCGGTCCTGCAGATGGCTATGGCTGGGGCTAGGCACTTTGTAAATACCCTTGGTGCAGTGGATAAACCCAAGAGTAAGGCAGTAAACTGAAAGCGTGAACAGGGTCAAGCAAAGCATAGGTACTTCCTGTGGTTTAGGTATATGGAGATGTGGAGGTAAGCCTCCTTCAAATCCAAAGTGGCCATTAGAGCTTTGGGTGGCAATAGTGGAAGGAGGCTTTGAAGGGATAGCATTCTGAAGGAAGGGCCCTTCAGAAAGAGGTTTAGGAAGGATAAGTACAGCATGGGCCTCCAAGAGGTGTCCTTTTTTGGTACCAGGAATAACCTGGAGTAGAATCCTTTTCCTTCCTGGCTTGGTGGAAAGGGTTCCATGGTTCCCTGAGCAAGAAGGTCCTGGATAATGTGAGGGATTAGGTATAGTTGTTTTTTTTTGGGGGGGGGGGTGCCTAATGGAATGGGTTTTTCCTGCCAAGACCGGAAGTATCCTTGTTCCACTATTGCCAGGACCCAGTAGTCTGAAGTGACTTCTTTCCAGATGGGACGAAAGTGAGAGAGGTGGGATGAAAGGAGAAAGTGGTTGAGGCCATCGCGCATTATTTCTGTCCTGAAACGGCTGCCTGCTGGGGGGGCTGAGCAGTGGTTGTCCTAGGGGAGGTGTGCTTCCTGGCCCCTTTTCTGTGTCTGGAGGATGAAGTTGTGGCTGGGGCAGGGACTCTCCTGACAAAGAAGGTCTTTGCAGGATAATTTTTGTAAAATTTCGGAACTGGGGAGACTAGAAAGTGTTTCAGGTCTAAACAGAAGAAGCAAAGTTCATGGGAGTGTTTATGCGGAATTTGACGTCCACATCTACATTTCCCCTTCCTAACTGACATCAGCTAAGGAAACAGGCAACAACCTAAGCTCAAGCAAAGACAATTATAAGATTTCCCCAACAGGGTACTTAACTTTAGACTTCTTGAAGGAGAGGAGCGAAGCAATCAATCTGACGTTCGACTGCGGCAGATAAGTTCTGAGGTCCGTGTGTGCAGATGTCACATTTAAGGCCCCTGTTTTATGGCCCTGCATATGACATCCCATGCACTAGCAGCAACCAGGCTTGAGCTTTTGCATAGGAGCTGACGTTCGGGTCACCTGAAGTGGAGGATCTCACAGTAAGAATATTGTAACATGAGAATAGAGGGACATCATGCCGATGTCCATGAGCAATGGATATCTGACTGAACTTGAGGAGTGCTTAGAAATTGGGCCGAATGATGCATCTTCTGCAGCAGAAATCAATATTACTACAACAAAGACCTATACAAAGAACATCAGGTCAGTCTCAGGGTCACTTATAATATTTTCATTACTTTTTATTCTCCTAAAGATTAACTATGTACCATTAAAAGTCTTATAACTCTTTTACTTGAAATTAAATTAAATTAATGAAGCCAACATCTCACTCATGGTAAACAGAAAAATTCCACTTCATTTTAATGACTGAGAAGGCAAACTAAAAAGAAAAATGTTATGAGAATACAAGCAGTAAACATTCACTACAGCACAATCAATATGCAGAGTATTAATGGCTTAAACATTTTAACAAGAATGTGCAAAAGCAATTAGTAACAACATAGTATCACAATTTACTGACAAAAACTATAAATAAAAACGGATGGTATGATACAGCAAGTGTGGTTCTCGTTAGAATGGTGTCTCAAAACAATGTAAACTGTAAGGAAAATGTTATAAATAGAAATGTTACTTTAAAAATTATACAGATATTGTGCATAAAAGACTACACAGAACTGCTGCTTTAAATAACTTATGTATTAGAAAGAGAAGATTTATACATAGTCCAGTTAATCAAACCAATTATACAATTAAATGATGTATAAGAGGACTATAGCTTTAGGAGTTCAAAGCGAAGTTGGCCTCTTGTGGAGAGGTATTTTGTTCCTGGATCATTGGTTCTGAATGTTCGACAGGAATAAGAATCATTGGAGAGTTATACCCGAGGAGGATTTTGTTCCTGGAACATTGGTTCGGAATTGTGTGCTACATGAATAAGAATCACTGGAGAGTCATATCCGAGAGGGATTTTGCTCCTGGGTCTGAATGGTGTGTTGCAGAAAGAAGACTCACTGGAGAGATGTACCTGGCAAAACTTAGACATCTACCTACAAAGAAATCCAGAGACAAGAGTGCTACTTGGAAGCAACTTGTGCTGTGGACATTCATTCCTTTTGAGAAGGAAATTACTGTAATTTGAGAGAGACCGCATCTATTTTTTAATGGGACTCAGACTTTGAAAGAAAAAAGGTACCGTGTTTTTAGTTCTCCTTTGGTTGCCTTTAGGGTTACCACATGCCTCTATTTATACAGGATTGTGCATATTTGGGCAGCTCTTTCGTGTGACAAAAACTTGAAAAATGATAACTATCACGAGATTTTATGAAAAAAATACTTTCTAGACTTTCTAAAACAGCAGAATAAAACTTATTTTGTAATCTGAAATGCCTTAATATATGAAACAAAAACAAATTCTATAAAAAGTAAACTTTTATTTTGGCAACAAAGTGAACTCCAGTCCTTTGCCCTGAAACTTGCCATCTGTCATAAAAAAGGTCCCTCTTTTAGCATCTGAAAGGTGGCAAGCCTTGTTACCATTACACAAAGTTAATTTCCTGTGCTGCATAAGTTTGATGACAGCACGAATGACTTTTGTTTAACTTTACAAAAGGAACTTCAGAACTTTGATGAAGTAAATACACAACACAATGGTGGGTGCAGTGTGCAGTTTTGGCACCACTATTTATGTCAAGATCCTGATTTTCCTTTCACTGCATGCACAAAGTCAAACTATTCTGAGACAATTCATCAGATCCAAAAAGAAGGTATTCTTGTCCTGTTGTTAACTGCCAGGTCTGTGGTGCACTGTGCTGCCGGGTGGAGTGCATCTATACCCATACTTACATAAACATCAATATAGCGACAGCTCAGCAGCTCTTGCAAGTCAGTCATTGCTGCCAAGGGGATTGTATCTCTGCCTTCACATCCATGTCAATACCGAAGACAGTTCTACTACTAAAAAACTGACCAAGACCTTAACGTATACTTTTTGATTTTTGACTTGTAAACCTACCAGGAGAGGTGGGGCCAGAGTGACTGGGCTAGTATTTTCCTGGCTTAGCTTCCTAAGGAGCCTTTAAAAACAAGGGATAATCAGTACTAAGAAGAAAAAAAAAAAAAGGTTGGCCAGAGCTGCTCTTAACCTCTGAGACACAAGGTTAAAAGTTTCAGAGATGAACATTTTCTCCTAACAAAACAGTAACATTTCAGTTATGAAATCTGCAACACACACTTAAATTGTGGTCAGATCCTGAGAGGCAATATACTGAAAGCAAAATGATAAATTATTTAACTACAGATATAAACTGTGTTTGGGAAGATGGCTCACCCTATTGCTTTAACTCCATACTTAACATATACAACCATGAAAAAGATTGACACCACATTAAAGGCTTATGGAGACAATGGAAATAGGGCATCCCCTTTGGATAGAAGTGTGGGGAGAAGAAAGTACAGTTGTGTACACTTACCATAAATGTAGATGTTTGAGTGTATTCACTGTTGCAGTCATTACATTTGGGTTATCTGCTTGCAGGTAGCCCTCAGTCGGTCTGATTAACAAAGTCTTGGGTACTGCGTCGGTTGCTGTCCCTTCTTCCATGACGTCAGGGGTACAAAACATACAGCCGATGCCATTACATCAGTTTTTCTTGCCCCAGATGTCAGGTGCCCCCCTAATGGGAAGCAATTAAATGTAAAAACACAAAGATATACCTCCAACAAAAAAGCAAATGCACCAAAAAGTATTTTAAGCATAGTAAAGGAAAGTAGAGGTATAGCCAAAAGAAGTTAGGGGGCTGGAGGGAGGGTAACCAGCACTGCAACAGTGAATACACTCGAACATCTACATTTATGGTAAGTGTACACAACTGTACTATGTTCTTCATGTTTCACTGTTGCAGTCATTACATTTTTAGATTCCCAAAGCTATGGTTGGGAGGAGGAATTTAGATAGTATTAGGGCCCCGCTCTAAAGCCCTGCAAGACTGCAGTTGCAAAGCCAGCTCTGGATTTAGAGAAAATTGGCAAATGATAATGCTTGGTGAAAGTATGTACAGAACTCCAGGCAGCAGCTTCTAGGATGCCCCTGGTAGGGACTCCTCTGAGAAAGGCTGTAGAGATAGATGCAGCCCTGGTGGAGTGAGGTCTGATCCCCTGGGGGATAGGTTTTCCATGGTGCTTATAGCAGAAATCAATGCAATGGCTTATGCATTTAGAAATGGTTTGCTTTGAAATAGCCTTCCCCTCTGCCCCTGCAGCAAATGCCACCAGCAGTTGTTCAGATTTCCTTTGAGGTTAAGTCTTGTCCAAGTAGAATCTGAGTTGTCTGTGCACATCTAAGGAATGCAGTATCCATTCCCCTTTATTCTGTGGATTGGAAAAGAAGGTTGACAAATGAATGGACTGATTAAGAGCCACACTGGATACCACCTTGGGCATGTAGGATGGATGGGTTCTGAGGGACACCCTGTCCGCATGAAAGATGATGAAAGGCTCCACTGACATAAGGGCCTGTAATTCAGATACCCTTCTAGATGAAGTGATTGCTAAAAGGAAAGCTGTTTCCCAAGAAAGAAATTTTAAGTCTGCAGTAGCAGCTGGCTCGAAAGGAGGTAGAGTGAGTTTCTCAAAGACAAAGTTAAGGTTCCAGGCTGGGGTTGGAGCTCTCCTGGGTGGTCTCACATTTTTGGCCCATCTGAGGAATTGCTTGAGCAGTGGATGAGAGAAGAGGGGAGGTTCTGTGTTATAATGAGCTGAAATGGCTGAGGCGTGGATGTTAATGGAGGAAAAAGACAGGCCCTTGGTGAAGCATCTGTTAAGTATTGTAAAATCTGAGGTAAATTGGGCACTGCTGTGCTCATGCCTTGAGATGGGTTCCAGGCACAGAATCGTTTCCATTTTTCAGCAGAAGATTGTCTAGTATTAGGCCTCCATGCCTCTAAAATGATATCCATCACAGGTTTGCTGAGGGATGGTAAAGGAGAGATTAAGTAATTAGCCGGGTTGCAAGGCTCTGTGTTGGAAGCTGAGGGTGCAGAATCTTGTTCTCCTGCTGAGACAGCAGGGAAGGAGTCTGAGGCAGGTGCCATGGGGATAATCGTGACACATTGCGCAGGAGGAGGTACCAGTGTTGGCGCGGCCAGTCTGGAGCAATCAAAATCATCCTTGGTTTGTCCTGTTTGATTTTTAGTAGTACTTTAGAGAGCAGAGGCAGGGGGGGGGGGGGGGCATATACTGATAGGTTTTTCCAGCTGAAGGACAGGGCATCCACTTTCCAGGCTTGTTTGTAGGGAGTCCTTGTGTAAAATTTGTCCAATTGGTAGTTCTGGGGAGAGGCAAAAAGGTCTATATCTGGGCTCCCCCATTTGCTTGTCAACATGTTGAAAATCTGTGGGTCCATGACGTTTCTGCTTAGTCAGTCTGCTAGTGTATTTAATTTTCCTGGCAGGAATTGAGCTTGTAGGTGCAATTGGTAGCTCAAGGCTGTGTTCCACAATGCTATGGCTAGTCTGCAGAGGGGGGTAAGAATGTGTACCCCCTGCTTGTTTATGTACCACATAACAGTGGTGTTGTCCGTCTTTACCATTAGTTGTCCTGGAAGAATGTGGTCCTTGAAGGCTGTCAGAGCATTCTGTACAGCTAACATTTCTTTTTGATTGATATGCAGGTGCATTTGACTCTGGTTCCATTTGCCCTGAATGCACTTCCCTGCCAGTCTAATAGTCTAATGCATCTGTTGATAGGGTTTGGGCGGCAGGGGGTGGTGTGAAAGGTAGTCCCTTGATTTGGTGGCAGGCCTCTGCCCACCAAAGGAACTCTAGGTGTAAGCAAGGTATGATAGGAATCATTGTTTCTAGGTCTTGAGAATGTTGACACCACTGTAGTTTCCTCATATGCAGTCTTGCATATGGAATTAGAAGAATGCAGGAGACCATGAACCCCAAGGCTTGCAGTATTTGTCTTGCAGATAAGCAGGGTTTATGTGGTCACTTGTTTGAAGTAGGTTGTCAAATGAATTTGCTTTTCTGGCGTGAGGTAAGCCATCTGGGAAGTTGTATTCAAGCTTGCTCCCAGGAATATATCTTGTTGACAGGATACCAGGTATGATTTATTTTCGTTTATGGTGTACCAGAGACAAGTTAGAACCCTTTTTACAAAGGCCAGATGATTCAAAATTATGTCCTGGCTTTCTGCCTGAATTAGGCAATCGTCCAGGTATGGGTATATTTGAATATTTCTTTGCTTGCAAAATGCAATAGCTGGAGCTAGGTACTTTGTGAAAACCCTGGGCGCAGTAGATAAGCGAAAGGGCAGTGCAGAGAACTGATAATGCGTGTAGCCTGCTTTGAAGCATAGGTATCTTCTGCAAGATTCCCTGATTGGGATGTGCAGGTATGCTCCTTTTAAATCTAGTGTTGCCAACCAGGCATCTTTGACTAACATAGGAAGTAATTGGTGAAGAGTCAGCATCTTGAATTTTGGAATCTCCAAAATGGTGTTTAGAGTAGACAGGTCCAGGATAGGATGCCATGAATGGTCTTTTCTGGGTATCAGGACAATTCAAGTAGAAACCTTGCCCCTTTTCTTCTTCTGGTACCAGATGAATAGCCCCCATGCTTAAGAGAGAAAGTACTTGTTTTTGGGCCTCGGCCTTAAGTCCAGCCACCCACTTGGTGTTGGAACGTGTGGTAGTGAAATCTGTATCTCTGGGACACTATTTAAAACCCATTTCTCCTGGGTAATGAGTTCCCAATTCTTTGCATGAAGAGCAATCTTTCCCCCAAAGGGGCAGTCAGTTGATAAGTGCTTGGAAATTTTAAAAGGAAGTCATTGAGACAGTTTACCATAGGGGTGAGTCTTATTCCCAGACTTGGAAGCGGAGACCCCCACTGCTTAGTTCTGAGAGTCCCCTGGGACTAAAACCTGAGGGTTTTGCTGTGTCTGGGTTTGGCTTGAGAAGACCTGGAAGGGGCTGGAAAGGACCAATTCTTAGAGGGCCAGTGCCTACTAAATCTAGGAGGCTGAACTTGTAAAAAATCTTTAACAGTTTGCATAGATTTAGCTTTATCTTCCATCTTTTTAAGAACTTCCTCAGCCTTGTTGCCAAACAGGCGGTCCTGATTTAAAGGAGCATCCACCAATTTAGCTTTAGCATGATCAGGCAAAGATTGCTCCTTAAGTCAAGCACGCCTTCTGATTACAGACCCAGTAACAGCAGCCCTGCAAGAGGCCTCTAATGAATCAAAACCACATTGCAAAGTATGTTTTCCAACTTGTTCAGCAGAATGCATTAAATCCTGCAATGCTTTATTTTCCCACACAGCCAGGAATCAACATCATTTTCTGTTTAAGCAGTCCAATAACATGTTGCTGATATTTTAATATACGAAACTGGCAGTTTAAAGCCCTAATGGCCAAGGCTGCAGAAGTGTAAACCTTCTTACCCCATCTATCCAGCGCCCTAGAGTCTCTATCAGAAGGGGTAGGATTTTTAGCAGTAGAAGCCTTAATGCCCTTGGGCCCCCTGTGAAATGGTCTCTGGATCTGCAATAGGATTTTTGAAAAGGAACTTGTGGGACTCAGGGACCCTGTAGTATCTGTCAGGTTTTCTGGGAGCAGGAGGCAGGGAATCAGGGGCCAAATTAGATTCTGCGAAAGCATCATCAACAATGTCGAGTACAGAAGGAATAGCTAAAGGCCTATGCTAAGGTAGGAAAAGGAAATTCCTAGGCCTCTTTTTTGAATCAGAAAAATTCTGGCTTTCCCAGTGGAAATGCTCCCTTAGAGTATGTAAGGTTTCCCCAAAAGAAAAATCCTCAGGAGGGGAAGCAGAGGGAATAGAGTCCTCGGCATCAGAATCCTAATAAGTACATAAGGGCAAATCCAGATCATCAGAAGAGTCAGAAAAAACAGAATCCTGATCAGACGATTCATAATCAACTTCAGTTCTAGGACTCTTAGAAGGGAGGGGGGGTGGCTACCCCTGATTAGAGTTATTAGATCTTCAGCCATTCTTATCATTTGTTTTTTAGGCCTGAGCATGTGGCCTGGGTGTCATCATTTTAGACATGGATTGAGATTTAGGCCTAAGTAAAGAAGGAAGCGTTGGTTTAATATGCAAGTCCGTAGGCCTGAATACACCCTCAGAAGCTGGTACCTGCACAGCGGCTCCGGACCCATCCAAGGTAGAGACATCCATGGGTTCCATAGTTGAAGCATCTCATGGCATACCGGACTCTGAATGGGTCTCAGTAAAGGCCTGCGAATCAGAAGTAGCGAGTATCAGGGGCTGCAAAAGCACCTCACTGAGTACCGGTGAACTGGCGACTGGCCTGGTCTCTGTCTTTATCTTTGCGTTTTTTCGGAATCCCGGTAGTCGCTTGGCTAACCGATGACATTTCTGGATAATTAAACCAAGAACTGAAATATTTAGAGGCAAAAATATACCGACGACGGATAGTGCGCTGATTAAATAAAGCACAAAACCGACAGCAAGGTACATCATGGTCAGGGCCTAGACAAGGAATACAGTATGAATGAAAATCTTTATGAGGTATTTGCTTTCCACAAGTAATGCAATTATTAACTTTTACTGACATTGGTAAGGAGCAAGAAAAAGATTCCTCAATGGGGTACTTAGCTTTAGTTGAAGACTTTGGTTCTGAAACTCGAAAATAAAAATTTCAGGAGTCGGCCGACCGGCACTTGCGAACTGCTTCTGCTTCGGACACCGCACAGCAAGAAAGACTGATGTAATGGCATCAGCTGCAGGTTTCATACCCTGGACGACCTGACATCATGGAAGAAGGGACAGCAACCGACGCAGGACCCTAGACTTTGTTAATCAGGCCGACTGGGGGCTACCTGCAAGCAGATAACCCAAATGTAATGACTGCAACAGTGAAACACGAAGAACATCTAGCAAGTGAATAAGCATACAGTGATACCTTTACCTAACCCTAAAATGGGGGGGGGGGGGGGCAAATCCCTAGAGACACAGAGTAGGAGTCTGACAAACATCAAAGAACAGTGTTAAGACCGAAAGGTACTATCATTTGGCTAAAGTTTCAGACAGAACTTGCACAGTTTACAGAGAGATCACCACATTGTTATGGCAGAGCAGCACACAGGAATACAAGCAAAAGAAGAAATTGAGGCTGCAGTATTTTATAATGCAACCCCAAGTGTTTCAAAACAGGAAGTAAGAGTGATAATTAGAAATGAAAAGAAAGAGTCAACGAAACTGAAGTTAAGCTTAGAGCAGTTAGCTTGCACATCAGGTAACACTAATACTGTATCATACCATTAATAACATATCTTAGCACTGTTAAACTAGTCCCTCACCCAAGAGACCACCCAAGGAGAACTCTTTAAAACCTAGTCTTCAAACCCCAAATAGCCCATCCTAATGCAAATTTGAACAATGTGGATATGCAATTTCTAAATGCCTCTGTAGCCCGCTTGGAAGATCTGGGCATCCTGAGTCAATACAGCAATCATCTAATGTTCACAGACAATCTTTTAATCCTTAAAGAAAGCAACATACAACTTTCTTAGAGGGAAAAAAATCTCACTTGCAAACAAGGTTGACATCTACCACACACAGTGTCAACCAAACACACAGACCATCTTATGCTGAGGCACTAAAAAGCAATATCCCCAAACTGCAAAGTCCTCCTAAGCCTGTTAACAGCTATGCCTACTGTCAGCAATCAGTGAAGTACACAACAAAAGCAACCACCACCACAAATAAGCCTACACCCAATGGACCCCCCCAAAAACAAAGCCCATTAGGCAAGCAAACAATTTACTAAAGACTTTTGTCATAAGGACTCCATTGTAATGACACACAGATGTCCCACTCAACAGCCTGGACAAGGAGAAGACTATGGTCTGTTGCTTATCTGGTGACAGGATCCAACAAGTTACACATACACTCAAGTCATTGCACCACAGGTACCATTATGATTCTGTCATAGTCCATGCAAGCATAAATGAACAGAGACATATTTCTTTGGACTATGAGGAGAGACATTATGGACCTCACTGAACGTATGTCTCAGACAGGTATGTACCTTGCACTGAGCAGCATTCTACCTTCACCAAGGAAGACACCACAGTATGAACAAAAATTGAATGACTAAAAATTAGCCTAGTTTCTGGTGTCAGCCCAGGAAGATTAATTATCTATCAGCCAGGGAGGACACAGTAAACAGTATATGTTGTTCTGCCAAAACTGGCTTGCACTTGTTCCCCCTGGGCTTTAGGATTTTGGTTAAAAATTTACCCACCTCCTTAGAGACGGTTTTAGGCAATGTCAAAGTGACAGACTTACAGACATAGCAAATTAAACTTAAATGAACCTAAAGGTGTTACTGCTCAGTCCTAAGAGCCTTAACAGGAAACTCCATACCTTACAAGCTCTCCCCACTCTACAGAATATTGACATATGTACCATTACTGAGACATGATTTAAAGATGCAGAGTGCAAAGCTACTGTACCATCCACGCATTTAGACCATCAGCCACACAGACGGGAACTAAAGGTGGAGGTATCTCAATCTACATTAGCAACATGCATAACTCATGGTTGGTTAAAAATGAGGACACCCTTGGAGCTCATTAATGTACCAATCACCCTACATAGAGTCCTTAATCATATCTTAGCAAGCTATAGGTAACCATCTGTGTCACAAGAATCCCAAACTCTTATCTAGACCTAATGGAGGCACTCTCCATCCAACCAAACACAATTTATGGGAGACTTTAATTGCCCTTCTATAAACTGCCCCCAACTTGCAGGCACAACATTTCCTGGACTTTATTAACCCAAATACCCTTGATCAGTTAGTGCTAACTCCAAACATACTGGACCTAGTTCCCCTAGTGCTCACAAATATGAGGGAGCACTGCACTATCGCCAGCCCCACCCCCCACCAATTATGTCCTCACTTGTGAGGTCAGATCACAAAGTTGCCACCTTTGAAATAAAAATCAGCTTGGAAAACCCAACAAAACCTGTTAGAGTTAGGAACTATTCTAAAGCAAACTACATCCTAAGCGACAGTTTGTCAAAATTCAATACCCCACCTAAACCAAAGTTCACAACAGTCAATGCAGAATTGTTTACAGAAACACTGTACAAACATGTAATGACTGCACAGGGGACTGCTGTACCTGCCAGAAGCAAGCCCAAACGATAGCCCAAAAACAGACCACACTGGTGGACTTCTAATCTTAACAGGGTATATAACAAAATGAAAAAAGTCATGGCCAAAATCAGAAACAGCAACTCTCATAATGACAAGAGATCACTAAATAAACAGAAAATTAAGAGGACTAATTAAATCCAACAAGGCCAATTACAAGGTCAGGATAGCCTCTCAGACTAAAGATGACCACAAGATTTTCTATAGCTTTGTCCAAAACCTCAAAGGTAACGTGCAACAGTGTGCAGAACTGATAGTAAATGGTACGACCTTCACTGAACAGAGTGACATAGCAAATCTGCTGGCTGATAAATTGAGCTCAAATTTCAACTGGTAGAGATCTGGGAACATATATAAACAGCAATCTGTCCTTTGACCAAAACGTAGCCAAGGTAGTAAGAAAATTATTCTACATAGCTCAGATTTTAAGTAAGGGTATGGCATCCATACCCAAGGAAGTAACAGTCTACTGTCCTCTATGGCATGTACCTGACTAGGCATATGCAACAGCTGACATGCCCACACAAGTTCCTCAGCAAGAGAATCAAGGGTATTAACCATTCTCCTATGCAGATTGCCTTAGAGCCCTGTCTGTATGCTTGGTTTTTCACAGGTGGCTGAGCAGCAATCGGTGCTTAGCACATAAGCTATTCTTAGATCTTGCTCTAATGGAGCTTTTGCACAACTGCAAAACAAACCGCACCAGAAATACTAGATCCAAGGTTTTAAACTTTGCTTGTAGAATAAATAAAACATGCTGGTGAGACAGATATGCCTATCAAAAGATCCTCATTCTCTGGAATAGGCTCCCCATCCAAGTGCAGCAGAGTCCATCCTTAACCTTATTCAAACATAACACTAACTATTAGGTCAGAAAGTATAAATTCATCCCTGGACTGGCCCCTGTGTCTCTCATAGACAGAGGCCAACAGTAAACATTCCCTAACTAACAGACATACCCCTCCAATTTAGACTCACATGTTAAAAGGGAGAAACAACTGCGTTGGGATGCATAGCTAGGCTTAAAGGCCCTGGTGGTCATTAGCCTAGCTATGAACCTATGAAATGATTAGGAAGTGTGGAAAATGCACAACCTAAGCAGAATTCCAAGCTTCCTGCCAAGCTAAAACAGAAGCCCCCAAAATGGAGAATACCAAGCGGCAGGTGAGTGTTGAGGAGAAAATTAGCAATAAAAATATTTACTTGTTTACCAAAAGAGGAACAAGTACCTGTTAAGAGTTTTAAACCCATTTGTGTCAGTGTAAGACAAAAAACTTGAGTAAAGGAGATTCCTGGCAACAGGTGTCATGTATGAAAGGAAAATAGTGGAAGAAATACATTTTTGTTTTGAGATGCTCCTTTGCAGAGGGAACGCAATTAAGAGAAGAAAGACAAATTGAAAATGTGGTGCACACTCACACTGAGGCAGTGAGAGAGAGAGAAAGTGCAACTTAAAGAATAAGGCGAGTGTAGCATATAGTGAGAAATGAGGTAACATTGAATAGAGCCCAAATGATATTCACACTGAGTGAAATGTAGGTACCCTAAGCAGAAGTATGTTCTAAGCATTAGGTTTACAAGGGAAAAATAAATGATGCAGGGATAGGAAATTACACGAGTATTGTTAAGTGCGGTCTTTCTTAGGAAAAGAGTTCTGATACAGAGACCCCAGTGTCTGTAATGTAGTGGGTTCTACCTTGCAATAGACTGACCCTGTGGAAATGCCACAGCTGGTTGAACTTCAGGTGAGCAGCATAAACAGAAGCTGGAAAACGAAAATTATTTATTTACTCAACATTAGATTTATGTTGTCAACTCTGCCTCCTCTCCCATAACAATAGTCTCCACAGATCGCACTTGTCCTACTATACTATAGAAACACCTGGAAAATATCCCAATAATAATAAAGAGGAAGGGCAAAGAAAAAGGTCCCAAAGTTAGACTTTGGGACAGTCTGCACAGTCCATCAGGAGATGCTCATTAAAGATAACATTTTATTTGAAAAGTGGAATAGTGGGGATTGTTGAGACAGACAGAAGACAACACAGACTTAGCAGAATAACCACTTGTAATAGGTCACAAAGGTATGAGCATTAGACCAAGTAACTGCTGGACAAATATCATCCAAGGAGGACACAGCAAAAAAGACAGAAGTAGCAGAAATTGCTCTGGTTGAATGGCCTTTAGGCTTGTTAGGCAAGGGAATGTTTTTCACAGAGTAAACAAAAGAAATATAATCTGAAAGCCATCTGGACAAAGTTATATTAAATAGATGGGCTTTCCCAATCTAGCACTTGAAAAATGCACAGTCTGACTTTCTGATAGATTTCGTTCGAAGTATAATCTCAACTGACAAATGTCTTAAGAATGAAGCATGTACTCTCCCTTATTGCTGATACCAGAGAAGAAAACAAACAAATTAACAAACAAATTAATCAATTGATTGAGATTTGACTCTGAGATAACTTTAGGAAAAAATAATTAGTCCACAAACAGGCTGTATCCTTATGGCAGATAGGGTAAGGAGGTTTTGCAAGCTAAGGCTTGGCACTCCAAAGTTTTTCTGGTTAAAGTTGATGCTGCTACAAAAGAGCGTGTTTTCCCAAGACAGAAACTTTAAATCTATGGTAGCAGTTGGCTTGAAAAGAGGCTTAGTTAACACTTAAAACAAGAGAGACCCAGTTTCATATAGGCCTGTTTCAATTTTAAACCATGCATTAAAGTATTTTGGTCTATAACAGCTAAAAACAAAAAGTGGCAAAGGTGTTGCCAAAACTGATAGATATGGATTAATGCACTTCTGTGGAAGGGATGCAAATACTTGACAGCGTTAATAAAACAACAATGATTTAGAAGGAAGCAGAATGTAAGAAAATACTGCTGTTGCTGGCAGATCGTGATGCAGAGAAAGCATTCGACAGAGTAGGCTCTAAAATGGAGAATACAATAATAAGGTTAATCAGGAGGGTATAAGAGGGAATGGAGGCAACAATTAAAGTAAGAAAGTCCCTTTCTGTCAAGTGGCGTCTAAACAGAGGAACCAGGCCGGGGTGGGGGCCCTCTTTCCCCTTTCTTATTTGCATTATATTTAGAACCATTAGCAAAGAAAATAACGACTCAGAAATTCAAGGATATAATTGATATGATAATCAAGAAAAGTTGGCTTTATTTGCAGACAATATTGTTTTGTACATAAAACCAGAGACTGACATGGCAGTGTTGTGAAACATTCTGAGACAGTTTCATGTCTTACTGGAATATAAAATTAAGACTACAGAAAGGCTACAGCTGTAAACTATGTACCATGCATGAACTGGTTCAGCAATGCCCATATTTATGAGGAAAGGATAAAACAAAGTACTTAAGAGTATGGGTTAAAAAGGATTTGGTTATGAGAGCTAAGGATATGTGGGAATAGACTAAACAAAAGATAATACAAAAACTGAGAAACTGGAAGCTCTTGTTTATGGATATTGACAGCAAGGAACAAAGAGTGAAATTGTTCTAGTCCCTTTAGTTTTATGTAGAGGTCAGCATATTTTTATTAACCAGAAGAGAAGTTGTGGACAGTAATTTATAGAGCTGAAGGATTTTATCTGGGAGGGGAAGAGAGCAAGGGTCAAGTAGGATAAGCAGATCCTTGCAATAGGACAAGGCGTTTTAAGATTGCTTGATTTGAAGGAATACTTTAGAGCTACATAGTTAAAACCCATATACATAACACAAGCAGAAAGCTATAATTCAAAGTGGAAAGGGATGATGAAGCAGAGTAGAAATTCAGGAAATAAGGAGAGAGGGTAAGATTTTGGATGCAAATCCTTAAGGAGAATATCAGCTGTACAGAATATTATGTTCATAAAGTAACAAAGTATGCTAAGAACAAAGCCAGCACAAGACTGGAGAAAAGAAATTTGGCCAACAGGGATGACTGCAATTAGGGGTACAGAGAATAGGCAAGGGGGGGCTGGAATTTACTGGAAAAGGAAGACAAGTACTGGAGCAAATAACTAGAGAGGGAAAGGTAATAGAATGGGAAGTGGCAAAGAAGACATTTGGGACTGCAGGCTAGAGTCTGCCTTTCCTATCAGAGATTGATAGAGCATAGGCAAAAAGAAAGGGATAAGAGAATACTAAATGAAAAAAAAAAAGATTTGCTCTGGTAGCATTTTTAGTTTAATCTTGAACAAAAGCTGTTGTTAAAAAAAAAAAAAAAAAGGATAATTAACATGACAAATAAAATATTGCACAATAACTATAGGAATCAACCAAAGGAGGTTAGTAAAGATTAGAAAGAAACTGGATAAATAATTCACAAGGAAACAATGGGAGGACGTATGTATGGCTCCCAATTATGCAACAAAGTCAAAAAGATTTTGAATTTTTGCTTGGAAGTGTTTGCATAGGTATTTTTATACCCCATGTAGACTCCAAAGAATTTTTCCTCAGGTAGATGGCAAAAGCTGGAGGTAAGATAGGGAAGAAAAGTAAATGGGAACAAGTTATGTACTCACCATAACGTTCGATGTATGTAGTCCATCTCGCCTCACATTCTTACCCGTGGGTTTGGAGCCGAATGTTGGATCCGACTCGGCCAACTTTTATAGCTCGAAATTTTTCTATTGGCTGGGCTAAGATGGTATCCTATGCTGCACTGCACTCTATCCCCAAATCTAGTTTGCTGCGAGCCCCAGCACTCATTCTCCATGCATAACACCACCTAAGGAAAGGAAGAACAAACCAATAATGAAGGGAGCTCTGAAACCAGGCCTAACCTCCAGATCATGCACTTGCCACGTGCCTTCGACTGTCCTGCCTAGATAATGCCCCCCCACCCCATCTGGGAGGCATCCGTAGTCACCGTGGCAATCGGGGGCACAGGAATGAAGGGCTTTCCTTCATTCAGGTTGTCGGTGCGAAGCCACCAACTGGGACCCTGTTTGCACCTATCAGTGAGTAGAATAGGGTGAGAAAGTGGGAAGACGTTGAAGAGACCACGGGGCAAAGAGAAGCCACTGAAGGAGCCTCATATGTAATCTCGCCAGAGGGACTAACATAATCGTAGCAGCCATTGTCCCCAACAGTTGGAGGACATATCTTGCCTTCGCTCTTCTCAGAGGGAGCAAGGCGTGAACTTGTTGTTGTAGGACTCTTATTCTTTCCTGTGGTAGAAACGCCCGCATGAGGACGATGTCTAGTTCGGGGCCTATAAAAGTGACACGCTGTGAGGGCAACAAGGCAGATTTTTCCCAGGTCAATGTAATGCCCAACTGTTGACATAGGTTGATGGTAGCGTCCCTGGTCTGAAGTAGTAGATGCCTGCTGGTGGCAGTAAGGAGCCAGTCGTCCAGATACGGAAACACTTGGAATCCCTGACGTCTCAAGTGAGCAGTCACCACTGCCATGCATTTGGTAAACACCCTGGGGGCTGTGGTGAGACCAAAGGGCAGGGCTCGAAACTGAAAATGACTGGCTCCCAGCCGGAAGCGTAGGTGACTTCTGGATGCCCTGTCCATCTTTATGTGGCAGTAAGCATCCTTGAGGTCGATGGAGCACATCCACACTTCTTTTCCCAACAATGGGAGAATAGACTGCAATGTGACCATTCGGAACTTGGACTTTTGCACGTGGGTGTTCAATTGGCTGAGATCCAATATTTGTCTCAGGTCTCTGTCCTTTTCGGCACCAAAAAGAATCTGGAGCAAGTCCCTAATCCGATCTGGTCTGAGGGGACATGCTGGATGGCTTCTTTTTCTAGCAGCTTTGAAACTTCTGAAGCTGCGTAATCCCTTTGACTGGGTGGAACATCCGGGATTTTCTTGACTGGAGGGGGATTTGACAAGAAGGGGATGACATATCCTCTGAAAATTATTCGTAGAACCCATTGGTCCTGGGTGATGTCTTGCCAGGCCTTCGGGTCTAACGAGATTCAACCCCCGACTGGCTCCAGAAATGCACAGTCGGGCCTCCCATCAGGAGCGGTGGTAGGGAGAACCATGAAAGGAATCGCGGTCTCCCGATTTGCAGGGGCCTCCTCTGCCCCTAAGGCACTGTCTCCCTGAATAACCACCCCTCCCCTGCCTCTGGAGGGGGGCTCACCTTGTACACCGGGAAAAACCTCTGTTATTTCTTGAACCACATTTTGCCACCCCTCTGGGCCTTGGGATAAGGCCTAGAAGGAAGGGAAAAACGGACTCCTAAGGCAGACAGAGTTTTTCCCTCCTGCTCGCATCTGGTGAGAGTGTCTTTCACCTTGGTCCCGAACAAAGAGGAACCATCAAAAGGGACATCGGTGAATGAAGATTTGAAGGCCTCCGCGAAATGGCAAAGGCACATCCAGGCCTGCCTCCTAAGAGCGACTCCTGAACTTACTGCCCTAGTCGCTCCTTCGGCTGCATATGAGATTAGCCTCATGGAGGAGTTTGCAATGGAATTGAGGGTAGACATCTGAGCGTTGACAGTCTGGGCTACCGCCTCAGAAACGTTACCCGTGAGAGTATCTCCAAGCTCCTTGAGAAGATCTCTCTGGAGCTGTGTAAAGTGTGATAAATAATTCAGTGACCGTAAGGTAAAGGTCGCTGAAGAAAAGGTACGCTTCACGTACCGGTCCATGATCCTAGACTCCTTGTTAGGGGGATGGACGGTGGAAGAAGTCTCGGCTAATTCCTTCTGAGTGGCAGCTGCCACCACCATGGCATCCACAGGGACTCCCTTGGACAGAAATTCCTTATCAGGAGGAGCAGACAAAAATTTATTGGGTGTCCTGGGGACTGGTTCCACAGAGTCAGGGGTTTCACACACCCTTTGACAAATCAAATCCAGAAGCTCGAAGGGTGGAGATACCCAGGAGGCGGAGGGCTGAGCACCAAAGGCCTTCAGGAAGACAGACTCCTCCTCGGAGGGAGCTTTGGATGGCCAGCCACCTCTTTGTTTTAAAATCTCCAGGATGTCAGAGAAAGAATCCTCAGAGGATGACTTGGGGACCCCTCCGATTCCTCGAGGTCGATGTCTGATGTGAGAGACTCATCCTGGGAATCTATGTGCTTCCTCTTGCATGTCTTCTTTCTGGGTGGCTCCTCAGGCAAAAACTCTGAGGGGCCTTCAGAAATGTGGGGACCACTCATGGGGGTACCCTGAGGCCTTGGGGCTCTGCTGTCTAGAGATAGATGGTGATCAGAGACCTGCATCGGTGTAGTAGGGGACAGAATGACCGACCCGCATGATGCCGCTGACGACCTGGCCAGAGTGCTCCGCATGGCCTCAAAGGCTGGTCCCCCTCAAGTCCGAAGAACGACCAGCCTCTGAAGCCACGACAGGAGTCAAACTTCCCCGCGCTGAAGCACCGACAGGGAGACTAGGAACCGAGAGGTGTCCCAAAGCCTCTCCCTCGGGTCCGACCGAAGAATCCCGAGTCCCGAACCTCGTGGATGGCGCCGAGGGGGTCTGAGCTAAAGTCGACACCGATAAGCCAGAAGGAGTTGTCGAAACCGACCTAGGGACATCACACGGAGCAGAGCACTCCAGCTCCGAAAGCTAAGGTGTGCTCGGAGGAAGTATCGAAGCAGGTTGAGGGACGGGCTCCGGAGCCGACTGGGTCAGAGCAGAGAACAATTTTGCCAGAACCGGTGACTGAAGGAGTCTCTGCACCACTCTATCAACGTCCACATCTGATAAGGACCTGGAGGATTTAGAGGATAGAGAAGGAGATCGAGACCTCCTCTCCGAAGGGGACCTGCGAGGAGGGGATACTGGCCTAATGCCAGGCGATCGGCACCGAACAGGTTCCAAAAAAACTGGAGCTGAAGCAGGTTCCATAACAACTGACACTTCCTGTGGCCCCGAGGACAATAGAGCTGAGGATGTCGAAGCAGACTTTGCTATTTTCTCCGGTGGCTCCGAGGAGACTGATGGAGCCGGAGATCTCTTTTTTGATTTAGAGGATTTTGCCTTACAGCTGGAAGGACTCTCCAGATCCTCCTCGAAGGAGGGTTTCAGAAGTCCCTTCAAAATCAATTTATTCTTCCTTTCCTGAAGAAGAACTCGCGGACTAAAGGCATAACAGAAGCTGCACGACTCCTGGAGATGAATCGCTCCCAGACAATACACACAGACAGAGTGTCCATAGGTAATGGACATTTTATAACTGCACCTAGAGCATTTCTTGAAGCCTGAGGGCTTGTGCTCCTTAGTACCTTTGGACATAGTTAACTAATAATAATAAACCACCAAAGACAATTAATCACTGAATAAATGGACCAACGGACAAACAGTCACAAGGTGGGAAAAAGCCTACAACAAACAAATACCACAAGATCTCTAAGTTAAACGATCCTTAGACACAAACACAAAGGGGAAAGGACTAATACCTCTAATTTAAATGGTCTTTAGTCCCGGTAAAGTTTTATGACACAAGGAAAGCAAGGGGACAGACTAGGTCCTCTAACTGAAAAAGGGCCTAGCCTGTTGGAAACAGCTAATGGGATACCACAGAAAAAATGATCAAATACACTTTTCCACAAGACAAGAACACACAATAGCTATTAAAATAGCTTTTTCTTTTGCAACACATTCTCCTATAATGAAGAAAAAGGGTAATTAGCCACAGCCAAGAGCGAGACCACGTCCAAGCTACACGAGTGGCAAACGAGATCTGGAGATAGAGAGCAGTGCAGCATGGGGTACCATCTTAGCCCAGCCAATAGAAAGATTTAGAGCTAAAAAAGTTGGCCGAACGGGTAAGAATGTAGGCAAGATTGGACTATAGAACATCATACATTTTGGAGTATGAGTTGGCAGACTTTAAAAATTCCCTACAGAGTACTATGTCAGTAATATTGGGTGAGCAAATGGGTGTAACTAAGCTGGGATACAGGATACAAATTGACTAGACATAGTAAAGCCTTGCAGAGGTTAATTCTAGTTGCTGCCAAAAAGGCAATTACTAGAAAATGAAAAGCAAAGTCCAAAATCAACTGTATATGAAGTAGTGAACATTTTAAAAGCGATTAAAGAACTGAAACAGGGATCTTTAGAAAAGGATAGGAGCAAACTACATAGAAAAAAATGGAAATTGTGGGAACAATACATGCAGAATAATATTTTGGAGGAAGACTGGGGTTTAAGGGAAGGAAAGAATTGAGCAATTTATGTAATGTTAGATAGATAATTGTATAAAAAGATGTATGATATAGGTTTGTATCTGTGAGCATATTAACATGGTTTGTTTTCTTTTATATAAACGTATACTTGCCTACGTCTTAAGTGGCAATTCAAAAAAGTTGTTTTTTGTTTTTCTTTTTTTTAAAAAGAGATACTAATTTTAGTGGTGGATCCCTCTCTAGGGGTAAAAGCTTCATATTCAAACACAACTGCAGGCCCCCAACTCTCTGGGAAGCTCTCATCTCTGTAGGGACTGGTGTGGAGATCATAAAGGAAGATGACAGAGCTGGAAGCATTCAAGCTACAGAGCTGGAAGCATTCAAGCTACAGGCACTAACAAAAGGGTGTGACAGGTCAGAGTCAGAATCAGCAACTGTATGGGCCAGAGAAGGAAAGTACAGTTGTGTACACTTACCATAAAGGTAGATGTTTGAGTGTATTCACTGTTGCAGTCATTACATTTGGGTTATCTGCTTGCAGGTAGCCCTCAGTCGGCCTGATTAACAAAGTCTTGGGTCCTGCGTCGGTTGCTGTCCCTTCTTCCATGACATCAGGTCGTCAGGGGTATAAAACATGCAGCAGACGCCATTACATCAAATTTTCTTGCCCCAGATGTCAGGTGCCCCCTAATGGGAAGCAATTAAATGTAAAAGTACAATGATATACCTCCAACAAAAAAGCAAATACACCAAAAAACTTTTAAGCATAGTAAATGAAAATAAAGGCATAAGCAAAAGAAGTTAGGGGGCTGGAGGGAGGGTAACCAGCACTGCAACAGTGAATACACTTGAACATCTACATTTATGGTAAGTGTACACAACTGTACTATGTTCTTCGTGTTTCACTGTTGTAGTCATTACATTTGGGTAGATTCCCAAAGCTGTGGTTAGGAAGAGAGTTTAAATAGCATTAGGACCAGCTATAAGGCCATGCAAGACTGCAGTGGCAAAGCCAGCTCTGGATTTAGAGAAAATTGGCAAATGGTAATGCTTGGTGAAAGTATGTACAGAACTCCAGGTAGCAGCTTCTAGAATGTCCCTAATAGGGACGCCTCTGAGAAAGGCTGTAGAGGTAGATGCAGCCCTGGTGGAGTGAGGTCTGATCCCCAAGGGATAGGTTTTCCATGGTGCAGAAATGAATGCAATGGCCTATCCATTTAGAAATAGTTTGCTTTGAAATAGCCTTCCTCTCTGCCCCTGCAGCAAATGTCACCAGCAGTTGTTCAGATTTCCTTTGAGGTTTAGTCCTATCTAAATTGTCCGTGCACATCTAAGGAATGCAGTATCCGTTCCCCTTTGTTTTGTGGATTGGGAAAGAAGGTTGACAAATGAATGAACTGATTAAGAGCCACACTGGATACCACCTTGGGCAAGAAGGATGGATTGGTTCTGAGGGACACCCTATCCGCATGAAAGATGATGAAAGGCTCCACTGCCAAGGCTCCACTGCCATAAGTGCCTGTAATTCAGATACCCTGCTAGCTGAAGTGATTGCTAAAAGGAAAGCTGTTTTCCAAGAAATAAATTTTAAGTCCGCAGTAGCAGCTGGCTCAAAAGGAGGTAGAGTGAGTTTCTCCAAAACAAAGTTAAGATCCCAGGCTGGGGCTGGAGCTCTCCTGGGTGGCCTCAAATTTTTGGCCCCTCTGAGGAACTGCTTGAGCAGTGGATGAGAGAAGATGGGAGGTTCTGTGTTATAATGAGCTGAAATGGCTGAGGCGTAGATTTTAATGGAGGAAAAAGACAGGCCCTTGTGAAGCATCTCAGTTAAGTATTGTAAAATCTGAGGTATATTGGGCGCTGCTGTGCTCATCCATTGAGATTGGTTCCAGGCACAGAATCTTTTCCATTTTTCAGCATAAGATTTTCTAGTACTAGGCCTCCTTGCCTCTAAAATGATATCCATCACAGGTTTACTGAGGGATGGTAAAGGAGAGAGCAGGTAATTAGCCAGGCTGCAAGGTTCAGTGTTAGAAGCTGAGGGTGCAGAATCTGGTTCTCCTGTTGGGACAACAGGGAAGGAGTCTGAGGCAGGTGCCATGGGGAAAACCATGACACACTGCGCAGAAGGGGGTACCAATGTTGGCGTAGCCAGTCTGAAGGACAGAGCATCCACTTTCCTGGCTTGTTTGTGGGGAGTCCTTGTGCAAAATTTGTACAATTGGTAGTTCTGGGGAGAGGCAAACAGGTCTATATCTGGGCTCCCCCATTTGCTTGTCAACATGTTGAAAATCCTTGGTTCCAGTTTTCACTCGTGTGGGTCCATGAGGTTTCTGCTTAGTCCGTCTGCCACTGTATTTAATTTTCCTGGCAGGAATTGAGCTTGTAGGTGCACTGGGTAGCTCAAGGCTGTGTTCCACAATGCCATGGCTAGTCTGCAGAGGGGATAAGAATGTGTACACCCCTGCTTATGTACCACATAACAGTGGTGTTGTCCATCTTTACCATTTGTTGTCCTGGAAGAACGTGGTCCTTGAAGGCTGTCAGAGCATTCTGTACAGCTAACATTTCTTTTTGATTGATATGCAGGTGCATTTGACTTGGGTTCCATTTGCCCTGAATGCACTTCCCTGCCGGTGAGCCCCCCGCATGCATAGTCTGATGCATCTGTTAGGGTTTGGGCGGCAGGGGGTAGTGTGAAAGGAAGTCCCTTGTTTTGGTGGCAGGCCTCTGCCCACCAAAGGAACTCTAGGCATAGGCAAGGTATGATAGGAATCATTGTTTCTAGGCTGCGAGAATGTTGACTCCATAGGCTTTTTAGATACCATTGTAGTTTCCTCATATGCAGTCTTGCATATGGAATAAGAAGAATGCAGGAGGCCATGAACCCTAAGGCTTGCAGTATTTGCCTTGCAAATAGCAGGGTTTTTGTGGCCACTTGTTTGAAGTAGGTTGTCAAATGAATTTGTTTCTCTGGTGTGAGGTAAGCCATCTGGGAAGTTGTATTCGAGCTTGCACCAGGAATATACTTTGTTGAAAGGGTACCACGTGTGATTTCTGTTCATTTATGGTGTACCCCAGACAGGTTAGAACCCTCTGTACAAAGGCCAGATGATTCAAAAGTATGTACTGGCTTTCTGCCTGAATTAGACAATCATCCAGGAATGGGTATTTCTGAATATTTCTTTGCCTGCAGAATGCAATAACTGGAGCTAGGCACTATGTGAATACCCTGGGTGCAGTAGATAAGCCACAGGGTAGTGCAGTGCAGAGAACTGATAGTGTGTGTAGTATGCTTTGAAGTGAAGGTATCTTCTGCAAGATTCCCCAGATTGGGATGTGCAGGTATGCTTCTTTTAAATCTACTGTTGACAACCAGGCGTCTTTGCCTAGCATAGGAAGCAACTGGTGAAGAGTCAGCATCTTGAATTTTGGAATCTCCAAAAAGGTGTTTAGAGTAGACAGGTCCAGGAAAGGACGCCATGAGTTGTCTTTTCTGGGTATCAGGAAAAGTCTCGAGTAGAAACCTTGTCCCTTTTCCTCTTCTGGTACCAATTGAATAGCTCCCATGCTTAAGAGAGAAAGCACTTGTTTTTGGGCCTCTGCCCACTGATTTGGGGGTACGTCCGGCCACCCATTTGGTGTTGGCAACGTGTGGAAGTGAAATCTGTATCCTTGGGACACTATTTAAAACCCATTTGTCCTGGGTAATGAGCTCCCAGTTCTTTGCATCAAGAGCAATCTTTCCCCCCAAAGGGGCAGTCAGTTAATAAGTGCTTGGAAATTTTAAAAGGAAGTCATTGAGACAGTTTACCATAGGGGGAGTCTTATTACTCCCAGATATGGAAGTGGAGGCCCCCCCACTGCTTAGTCGTGCGTGTCCCCCTGGGACTGAAACTTTGGGTTTCTGCTGTGTCTGGGTTTGGCTTGAGAAGACCTGGAAGGTGCTGGAAAGGACCAATTTTTAGAGGGCCAGTGCCTACTAAATCTAGGAGGCTGAACTTGTAAGAAATCTTTAACAGTTTGCATATATTTAGCTTTATCTTCCATCTTTTTAAGAACTTCCTCAGCCTGGTTGCTAAACAAGCGGTCCTGATTTAAGGCAGCATCCAACAATTTAGCTTTAACATGATCAGGTAAAGATTGCTCCTTAAGCCAAGCATACCTTCTGAGCACAGACCCAGTAACAGCAGCCCTGCAAGAGGCATCTAATGAATCAAAACCACATTGCAAAGTATGTTTTCCAACCTGTTCAGCAGAATGCATTAAATCCTGTAATTCTTTAATTTTCCACACAATCAGGAATCATCATCATTTTCTGTTTAAGCAATCCAATAACATGTTGCTGATACTTTAACATATGAAAGTGGCAGTTTAAAGCCCTAATTGCCAAGGTTGCAGAAGTGTAAACCTTCTTACCCCATCTATCCAGCGCCCTGGAGTCTCTATCAGAAGGGGTAGGATTTTTAGCAGTAGAATCCTTAATGCCCTTGAGCCCCTGAGAAATAGTCTCAGGATCCGAAATAAGATTTTTAAAAAAGAACTTGTGTGACTCAGGGGCCCTGCAGTATCTGTCAGGTTTTCTGGGAGCAGGAGGCAAGAAATCAGGGGCCAAACTAGATTCAGAAAAAGCATAATCAACAATGTCTAGTACAGGAGGAATAGCTAACGGCCTATGCTGAGGCAGGAGTAAGAAATCCCTGAGCCTCTTTTTTGAATCAGAAAAATCTTGGCTTTCCCAGTGGAAATGCTCCCTTAGAGTATGTAAGGTTTCACCAAAAGAAAAGTCCTCTGGAAGGGTAGCAGAGGGAATAGAGTCCTCTGCATCAGAATCCTCATAAGTAGATAAGGGAAAATCCAGTTCATCAGAAGAATCAGCAAAAAACAGAATCCAGGTCAGAAGATTCATAAACAACTTCAGTCCTAGGCCTCTTAGAAGGGGGGGGGGGGTTGGCTACCCCTGATTAGAGTTATTACATATTCAGCCATTCTTATCATTTGTTTTTTAGGCATAGAGGCCTGAGCATGTGGCCTGATCTTCGTTTTTTTTTAGTCATGGTTCGAGATTTAGGCCTAAGTGAAGAAGCAGGCATCTGTTTAATATGCAAGCCCGTAGGCCTGAATACACCCTCCCTCAGAAGCCGGTCCCTGCACAGCGGCTCCGGACCCATCCAAGGTAGAGACATCCGCGGATTCCATAGTTGAAGCATCTCGTGGCATACCGGACTCTGAATGGGTCTCAGTAGAGGCCTGCGAATCAGAAGTAGCGGGTATCGGGGGCTGTGAAAGCATCTCACTGAGTACCGGCGAACTGGCGACTGGCTTAGGAGAAGTATCGTTGGCAGTTTTGGACCTCGGCGGCTGTCTCTGTCTATCTTTGCATTTTTTCAGATTCCCAGTAGTCAGATGGCTAACCGACAACATTTCTGGATAATTAAACAGAGAACTGGAATATTTAGACGCAAAAATATATCAATGACGGATAATGCACTGATTAAATAAAGCACAAAACCGACAGCATGGTACGTCGTGGTCAGGGCCTAGGCAAGGAATACAGTACGAATGAAAATCTTTATGAGGTATTTGCTTTCCACAAGTAATGTAATTATTAACTTTTACTGACATCGGTAAGGAGTAAAAAAAAGTATCCGCAATGGGGTACTTAGCTTTAGTTGAAGACTACAGTTCTGAAACTCGAAAACGAAAATTTCAGGAGTCGGCCGACCGGCACTTGTGAACTGCTTCTGGCACCGAACGGCAAGAAAGACTGATGTAATGGCATCGGCTGCATGTTTTATACCCCTGACGTCATGGAAGAAGGGACAGCAACCGACGCAGGACCCAAGTCTTTGTTAATCAAGCCGGCCGAGGGCTACCTGCAAGCAGATAACCCAAATGTAATGACTGCAGCAGTGAAACACCAAGAACATCAAATGTTGGAACAGAAGGAAGCCCTCCATCATCGGAGAGGGAGAAAAATGATCCCCAGGTCCACCTGCAATTTCAGGCAGATATGCATAAGTTGCACTAAGTCCGATTCTCTAATGCTGCTGGCAGGCGTAGCAGACCAAGATGAAGTCTTGCTGGTTCGAAGCAAAGGGAAGAAAAGTCTCAAGGATCTGAAAAGGATATGCCTGGACCCTCTGGGGGGACAACTGTTGGAAGAACTCCGCTCTGGGAATAATCAAAAAGAATCCAATCCATCAAGTGAGCAAAAGCCAGAACAACAGGGTCTATATTAGATCAGCGAACGCTTAAAAAAGCGAATGCTGATTGATTGACCTTATGTAAGCTAAAGCTTACAATTTCGAACTGTCAGATCAGCGATTTTTTTCCTAGGGAAAAAAATTGCTGATCCAAAACACACACAACACAAGCACACCAAACAAACAGAAATCCACACACATACACCTAAAATCTGACACCAAACCCTACACTAAACTATGCACACACCACTAACTATCCACTTACCTTAACCCTAACCCTAAGGTCCGTCACTATCGCACACTCACCTCACCCGCCAATGGCTCTAGAAGACGTGCTTCTGAACTGTCGACTTCCTTCTGACCTGAAGGCAAACTATTCTAAGCAGGGGGTCGGATCCAACTGTGGCGAGCTCCAAGGGGCAGAGATGGCTTTGACAATCTTGGAGTCATCTCTAACACCCTGGAACTAGTGGTGACACTACTGCTCTAAGAGTCATCCAACTCCAACACACAGAGATAGTACTGGATAAGAAGATGCAACAAACTTTAGATCCATTTTGGATGGATCTGTGATTCTGTTTCAACCGTTCAGAAAATGAAGGTCAGATTGAAGAAGGAGACAAAACTTGTGGAGTAGTACTTATGAAAGTCTCTGAACCTGAAAGGGCAAGTGCCAGGAGAACCCCCATCTGTATTTGTGTCGAGAAATTTCCTCATCGTCCCATCCACATTTGCTTCGGTCAAAATTCTGGAGGATAAAGATGATAATGCAATGGATGAGGTCCTGGAGTGGTGGCATCTCTCCAAGAACAGGGATGGGAGAGGATGAGATCCAGAGATGAATCATACTAGGTCTGCAGAAGCTTCTTCGGACCAAAGTAGGTCAGATCAAATGAAGCAGATTTGACTACAGAAGCTGCAGGATGGGAATGTTTTGCCTTTGGATGCTATGAAGTCGGATCATGTAGTTTAGATAATTTTTGAGGTGGTTCAGCACCAGTAGAAGAGCTTGGAAGGAGGAGATCTGGAAGGGTTCAAGGACGCTTCCTTGCCTTTTTTTTTTTCTATTTTCTTGGAGGTTTGAACCCAGCAGAGCAGGAAGAAAGTAAACCTTTCAAAATCAGCTTTTTTTCTGATCCAAGGCCCGTGGATTAAGGGCCTTACATGTATCACAGGAAGTGTTCAAATGAGCTGGGCCTAGACAGCAGATGAACAAATCATGCACCTGACAACTGTATCTTGTGGCCACAGAACTTGCATTTTTTTTAACCTGGATGATTTTTCAGCTACTTCAATAATATAAACCTAAAAACTACACTTGAAGAGAAAGGGATTTTTTTTTTTTTTTTTTTTTGAAATAAGGAAACAATCAAGGAGAAAAAATTACCAACATGGTAATCAAGACTGCCACTAGGGTATGACAAGAAAGAAATACAAGAAAATACTAACAATGGTAATAAAAACTTCAACTAAAAAGTGTATAAAGGGTAAGACAGGGCTATTATAAAATTAAGATAAAAGAAAAAATATACTAAATCTGCTTTTTCTACTCAACTACAACAAAGCTCAAGCGCTAACTGCAACCACATCCGTACACGAAGGTAGAAAGAGAGATCTGAGGTATGGTAGGGCATTAATGCATTACGGGTAGGACAGGAGCTCGAGAGCTTTCAGTGTTCTACATGCTGTAAAAAGCAGCAGAGTCAGATCTAAGGGTTGGATCCAAACCCAATCATTGAGGAATGAATGAAAATGACATCATGCGTCTTGTTGCCCTACTTCATACAGCGACAAAAAGAAAATGCAGAGGCTGACTTCTATATATGCTTCATACTAATGAAATCCTGGCATCATAATCATCTCTAGGGTTTCTTTCTTTTTTTTTTTTTTTTTTTTTTTTTTACAAGATCCATATTGGTTTACTACGGATATCATACAAGCTTGTACTTCAGTCTCCATCCCTGCAAAAGACCACAAACCTAATTTAAATACCGCAAAAAAAAAAAAAAAAAACATTAAGATTCTCCCACCTTTACTTCTCACACAATAAGATGATAAAGTAGTGTGTAAAACACTTGGCAAGTGCAACACAACACAAATGCATCAATAATACAGTGTATGCAAGGAAAGGGGCAATCCAGTAGTACTGTTCCCTCACCATATTACATGAAAAGAGAATGAGTGGTTATCCAAAATGGTATCTGTATCAAGAATATTTGGATATTTGGACTGGTCTGAGTAGCAGCATATCTCTTGTGTGCCTGAAGGATGCCTCAGACAGGGCAAAACATTATACAATGGCACGGTGAAACAATGATGATGGAGTTTACAGTATACTTGCTCGGGAAAGTGACTAATTGTACTAAAATCTTTAGAAGGTTCTGAAGCATTTGCTGCACCACTACAGCTAGCAGTGAAAGGACCAAAAAAAGGCAGGCAGATAACAGATTGATCGCACCATGCTAGAAAATACAGTTCTGTAAGTAAACTTACCATTACATTAGATGTTCAAATGATCACTGCTGCACTAGCCTTAGCTATACAGGTTATATCCTGCCAAAGATATAACAGCTGGAAAGCTTCCAAAGCTTCAGCGCACATTCCACTTTCCCAGTCAGCCAGCTCAAGCTGAGCAGACTGAAAAGACAGGTATGGGTGGGAAAGACCTTCAGAGCTTTCAAGCCAACAGAGCCCTGAAAGGACAATACTAGGAAGAAAAAAAGAAGAATTTACACTGGCATTAACAACAAACCAAAAACATAGGGAAAGGATGGAGCAGCTGCTCCAGCAGTGTTCGTTTAAACATCTACTGTTAACGTTGTATTGTATTATGCTCTTCATATTGACCACTCCTGCAGTATCCTTAGCTATACAATTAGATTACTCCAAGCTTGCTACACTTGAAAATGGGGGGGGGGTAGTCCAGGAGTCCCTGTAGAATGGTCCTAGCAAAGCCTGATCTAGAACTAGAGAAGGAATCCAGCTTATAGTCCTTTGTAAAAGTATGCACTAGGACTGCTTCTAGAATCCAACCCTTTCCAAAAAGCAACAGATGAACCCATGGCCAAGGTAGAGTGGGCCTTGACCTTGCCTGGAATAGTTTTCTTATGGAAAGTATAACAAGAGGTAATTAGCCTTACAGAACCATTTGAAATGGTCTGCTTGGACACAGGTTGTCTCTTCTTACCTTCACAAGAAATGAACAATTGATCCGAAAATATAAAATATTTAATTCTGTCAAGATAGTACTAGAGTTGTCTGTGGACATCCAAGGTATGGAATATCCTTTCTCCTTCATTTTTCAGGTTACAAAAAGAAAATAGGGAAAAAGGATAATTAAAGCATAAAAACGTAAGCATAAAAGAATGATTCGTTCTCAAAGGAACCCTGTCCCTATGGAAAATGAGACTGATTTGCAATAGTGAGTCAACCCTCATACCCCTCTTACAGATATCACAGCAATCAGTAAAATGGTTTTCAGTGTCAAGGACATCAAGTCAGCTTGCTCAAATGGAGAAAGTGTTAGCTTCTCTAACACAAAATTAAGATCTCAAGGAAGGGCCACCAGTTTTCTTGTTGACCCCTTATGCAAAAAGTACAGTTGTGCACCTACCATAAATATAGATGTTTGAGTGTATTCACTGTTGCAGTCATTACTCCTGCATAGCCATTCAGAACACTCCTCTTTCAAAAGCTGTTATGGATGTTATCTTGGAGGCCAGGAGACCCAGTACCAGAAATTCTTATGCAGAAAAATGGAAGAGATTCTGTGCTTGGAACCAGGCATTGACACGTCTGTACCAAATATACCACAGATTTTACAATACCTAACTGAGATGCTGAACAAAGGCCCTTCTTTCTCATCAATTAAGATTCATGCTGGCAGGCTGCCCTCAGTCGGCCAGAATTCCAAAGTCTAGGTCCTGCGTCGGTTGCTGCCACCTCTTCCCTGACGTCAGTGCACCAGGGGTATAAAAGATGCAGCTGACGTCATTTTCTTCAGTCTTTCTTGCCCCAGATGTCAGGTGCCCCAAATTGGTAGGCTGAAAAATATGCCAATAAGAAATGCATGCACAAAAATAACATTTCCTTCATCTACAAGCAAATACACCAAAAAGGCTGAATAGGATAGAGAATTGCAGATAAGCCCCAGCAAAGAGAAGGGGGATGGTGGGTGGGTAACCTGGACTGCAACAGTGAACACACTCGAACATCTACATTTATGGTAGGTACACAACTGTACTATGTTCATCGTGTTTTACTGTTGCAGTCATTACTCTTGGGTAGAATCCCAAAGCTGAGGATGGGTGGCTGGGCTAAATAGGATTAGAAGAGGCTATGAGGCCCTGCAGAACTGCAGTGGCAAAGCCTGCTCTGGACTTAGAGAGGCAAGTGGTAGTGCTTTGTAAAGGTGTGCACTGAACTCCAAGTTGCAGCCTCTAAGACATCTTTGGTTGGTACTCTTCTGAGGAAGGCTGCTGAAGTGGCTGCTGCTCTGGTGGAATGAGGCCTAATGCCCTTGGGCACTGATTTGCCATGTTGAAAAGAGCAGAAACAGATGCAATTGCCTATCCATTTGGAAATAGTCTGTTTTGAGATAGCCTTTCCTTGTGATCCTGCAGCATATGACACTAAAAGTTGCTCAATCTTTCTGAAAGCTTTAGTTCTGTCCAAGTAGAAGCGTAACTGCCTGTGCATGTCCAAAGAATGCAGAATTTTCTCACCCTTGTTCTGTGGATTTGGGTAAAAGGTAGGCAAGTGAATGGTTTGGTTGAGGGCCACACTGGACACCACCTTAGGCATAAATGTAGGGTTTGTCCTCAGAGAAATCTTGTCTGGATGAAAAATGATGAAAGGTTCCACAGCCATGAGTGCTTGTAACTCTGAGACTCGCCTTGCAGAGGTTATTGCTAGGAGCACAGCTGTTTTCCAGGATAAGAATTTTATATCTACTGTTGATGCTGGCTCGAAAGGAGGCAGTGTTGAGTTTTTCCAAAACATAATTGAGGTCTCAGGCCGGAATTGGTGCTCTCCTTGGAGGCCTAATGTTTGGCCCCTCTGAGGTACTGCCTTATTAAAGGATGAGAAAAGATAGGTGGTTCCGTATTGTAATGGGCTGAAATGGCAGAGGCATAAATCTTAATTGATGAGAAAGAAGGGCCTTTGTTCAGCATCTCAGTTAGGTATTGTAAAATCTGAGGTGCATTTGGTACAGACATGTCAATGCCTTGTTCCTGGTTCCAAGCACAGAATCTCTTCCATTTTTCTGCATAAGATTTTCTGGTACTGGGCCTCCTGGCCTCCAAGATAACATCCATAACAGCTTTTGAAAGAGGTGCATAAAGGGAATTAAGATCAGATTATCTAAGCATTCAAATGATGTTAACTGGGGTCTGGGTGTATCAAGCACCCCAATCTTGTGTGAGTAGATTCAGTCTGTGAATACATTTTTAATAATTGTCCCTGGTCATTTCCAAAATTAGGAAAAAAGTACAGTTGTGTACACTTACTATAAATGCAGATGTTTGAGTGCATTCACTGTTGCAGTCCTGACTTAAGGGATTTCCTGCTTTGGAGGCCCTTGGTTAGCCAGACTACCACAGTAAAAAAAAACTCCCTCCTTCACATGGCAGATGCCCTACCCTGACATCAGGAAAGTTGGGTATAAAGGCAGCCAGCTGACACGATGACATCAGTTTTTCCTTGCCCCACAGATGGATCTTAAGCAATGGACCAGGTAAGAGGAAAGGGACCTGTAGGGCATCCTTGTAGAGGGTCCTCTGGATAAGGAAGACAGAGGAAAAAGCTGTTACTGTAAGGAGAATAAGGGGATGGAGGGAGGAAAAAAACGACTAACTGAATACACTCGAACATCTACATTTATGCAAGTGTACACAATTGTACTATGTTCTTAGTTCTTCACTGTTGCAGTTCTGACTTATAGGGTTATTCCCAAAGCAGAGATGAGGGTGGATGATGGGAAGAGATCCGGATGCCCTTCAAGATGGCAGTGGCAAATCCTGCTCTGGACTTGGAGAAGCCTGACAGGTGGCAGTGCTTGGTAAAGGTATGCACCAATGACCAGGTAGCCACTTCCAGAATGTCTCTGGTAGGCACTCCCCTCAGGAAAGCAGTGAAGGTAGTAGTGGGCCAAGATGAATGGGTCAACAGATTCAGGTTTTTTTTTTGCCGTGGTAGGTGTAACAAAAGGAAATACAGTGCAAGAATCACTTGGACACAGTTTGCTTGGAAATGTGTTTTTCCTTCAGAGCCCAAGGCAAAGGAAAAAAGAAGTTATGTACTCACTATAACATTCCATGTTGGTAGTCCATCTCACCCTTCATTTGCGCCGATTTACAAGCTCGAAGACTTTTGGTTGGCTCATGGCTAAGGAGATACCCCATACTGCGCCAGTACAAACCCCAGATCTTGTTTGCTGCTGACTAGAAGAAAACACCATAACAGACAAATCAATACTAAAGGGTCTCCAACCAAAGATAACCAAATTATTATTATTATTATCTCCACATCTTCCAGGATGGGGGCAGGAGGGTGGGTTAGTAAAAATGAAGGGTGAGATGAACTACCAACATGGAACGCTATGGTGAGTACATAACTTCTTTATGTTGTGTAGTCCAATCTCACCTTCATTTTTACATACGAGACAGCATCCCTACTGCCTTATTCTTGGGTGGTTCACTGGAAAATACTCCTAAGCACCATGGAGCCAAAGGATGCTCTACCCATGGAAGCTAAATCCAATTTGTAATGTGCAATAAAAGTGTGAGGGGTAGCCCACATAGCTGCTGCACAAATATTATCAAGTGGGACCCTGGCTTGAAAGGCTGCAGAGGTAGACGGCGACCTGGTAGAATGAGCCTTGATCCTGCAGGGTAAAGGTCTGCCCTCCGAACTGTAGATAAAGGCTATGCAACTGGAAATCTAGTTAGATAGTGTCACTTTAGAAACTGTTAAGCCCAATCTGGATCAGAAAAGGAAATGAATAGTTGATCTGATTTCCTAAATTCCTTGTTCCGCTGTTTTCCTAAATTCCTTGTTCCGCTGTAAATAAAAACGTAGTTGTCTATGAACGTCCAGCTGATGAAAACGGTATTCAGCTGCATTACAGTGATTAGGGAAGAAAACTGGGAGTTCTATAGATTGATTTAAGGTAGCAGGGGAACAAATTTTGGGGACAAAGGAGGGATTAGTATGCAGTGACACCCTGTCTTTGTGAAAGATCAAATAAGGTGGCTTAACAGACAAGGCTTGTAGCTCTGATACCAGTCTATTTGACGTAATAGCTACCAAAAACAAAGACTTCCAAGACAAAAATTTCAATGAAGATGAGTGGGAAGGTTCAAAAGGGGGACGAGTCTGGACAACACAAAATTTAAATTCCAAGAAGCCACAGGTTCTTGCAGTGGTGGTCTCAAGAGTGGCTCCTTTCAAAAAGGTCTTGCATAGCTTATGAGACATTAAATTGGTATCCAGAAACCCTAAGTGAAAATGAGAAATTGCCACCAATTGGACTGATAGTGGCAGCGGCAGATTCTTGCTGGAAAAGCTCAGAGAGAAATTGCAAAATCACAGGGATAGAAGCAGTGTAGGGATCTACATTCATTTTCTGTGCCCAAATAGAAAATCTTTTCCATTTACTGCCATACAGCCTCCTAGTCGAAGGTTTATGGGAAGACATAAGAATATGTGATACTGAGGATGATACATCATGAAGCCTGACTAGGGATGGAACTGGAGCAACTACGCTGTCAATTTGAGGGCGTGGATTGAGGGATGTAACAAACCTGACATGTGATTCAACAGATCTGGAGCCCGGTCCAGGATCCAAGGATCGTCCAGAAGAAGATGCTCGAGGAAGGGGAACCAGACCTGACGAGGCCAGGAAGCAGCAAAGAGGATCAACTTGCTTCCCAGCAGACTGGCTTTCTGAATGACTTTGGAAATGAGAGGAAATGGAGGAAAGGCATACAGAAGTCCCATGGGCCAATTATAAGCCAGAGCATCTCTGGGTGTCTTCCCCTGAGGGGAAATGAGGGAAAAGCAGCTGCTGCATTGGCATTGAATGGACTGGCAAAAAGGTCACAGCAAGGCTGTTCCCATTTTCGGAAAATCTGTTCCGCTGTTTCCTGTTTCAAAGACCACTTGTGAAGCAGTAGAATCGCCCGGCTGAGCTTGTCGGCTATCACGTTGGTCGTCCCTGGAATGTGCGTTGCAACCAGAAAGTGCTGGGAAAAAAATCGCCCATTCCTAAACTCACATGGCCATTCCTAAACTCACATGGCCTCTCGACAGAGTGGGTAAGATCTGGTATCACCCTTGTTTGTTGATATACCAAACTACCGACATGCTGACTATCGCAATAGTCCCTAGAGGAAGAAGGTCTTGAAGTGCTTGCAACACCAGGAGCAACACTCTCGTCTCCAGAACACTGATATGTAGGTGAGCCTCGTGTTCTTGCCATGTGCTTTGGACAGTCCTGCCAAGATAATGCCCCCCCTCCGATCTGGGAGGCATCCGTTTTCACAGTGGCAACGGGTTGGGCAGGAACAAAGGGGGCACCCGTGATCAACTGGTTGGAAGCTATTTACCAAAGAAGGTCCTTCTTGCATGATTCCCTCAGCAGGACAGGATGACTCAGAGGGAGATATTGGAAGGACTATTGGGAAGACAGAAGCCACTGGAGAATTCTCATGTGCAACCTGGCTAATGGTACTAATAGAATGGTGGAAAGCCATAGTCCCGGGGAACTGAAGAACCCACTTCGCTTTGACCTTCCGCAACGGGAGAAAACGTTGAATTTGAGACATTGAGTTTTGTGCCCATTCAGCGGGGAGACGAATTGTCATGTTCACTGTGTCTACCTCTGCGCCTATAAAAATCACAGATTGAGAGGGCAATAATGTAGATTTTTCCCAATTTATGGAGATCCCTAACAGAGTACAAAGTTGAATAGTGGTGTCCCTGTTTTGGAGGAGTAGATGCCTGGTGGGGGCTGTTAGGAGCCAGTCGTCCAAACACAAACACCTGGAATCCCCGACGTCTCAAGTGAGCTGTCACTACTGCCATGCATTTGATGAACACCCTGGGGGCTGTGGTGAGACCAAAGGGCAGAACACAAAACTAATAGTGACTGGCTCCAAGCCGGAAGAGTAGATGGCTCCTGGATGCCTTGTCCATTTTTATATGGTAGTAGGCATCTTGGAGATCTAGAGAGCACATCCAATAGTCTTTCCCTAACAACGGGAGTATCGACTGCAGTGTTACCATCTGAAACTTGTCCTTCACGGATTTGTTTAATCTGCTGAGGTCCAATATTGGCCTCCAATCTCCAGTTCATTTTGGTACTAAAAAGAACCTGGAGTAAGTTCCGAATCCTATCTGGTCTGCTGGGACAGACTGGATGACTCTTTAAGAGCAACTTGATGATCTCCACAGTTGCCTGATCCCTGTGATTGGGTGGTACATCTGAGATCTTCTTGGAAGCAAACAGTGGAAGGGAAAAGGGTATGAATATAGCCTCTGGTAACAACTCTTTGTACCCACTTGTCTTGAGTGATATTTAACCAGGCTTCTGGATACAAAGAAATGCGACCACTGACTGGCCCCAGAGAAACACAGTCGAGCCCCACATCAGGAGCGCTGATAAGGCCGTCCACGAAAGGAATCACGGCCTTGCTGGTATTGTGTACCGCCCCTGCCTCTAGGGCAACGTCTCCCATTTCTTCCTCCTCCTCTGCCTCTGAAAGAGGGTTCACCCTGTGTGTCCAGAAAGACCCTCTGGAACTTTTTGAACCACATTTTATCGCCCCTTTGACCTTTAGGGTATGGTCGAGAGGGAACAGTAAAATGTACTCCCACGGCAGAAAGCGTCTTTCCTTTTTGCTTACACCGAGTGAGTGTGTCCTTCACCTTAGAACCAAATAATGAGGAACCATCAAATGGGGCATTGGTGAAAGCAGACTTGAACGGTTCTGCAAAATTACATAAGCGCATCCAGGAGCGACGCCTCAGGGCAATTCCTGAACCCGCTGCTCTACTTGCTCCATCAGCAGCATAGGAGATAAGCCGCATGAAGGAGTTAACTATAGAATTTAAGGTGGACAACTGAGTAAAAATCTTGTCAGGGACATCCTCAGTAAAAGCACCTTGTATAGAATCTCATAACTCCTTGAGGAGATCCCTCTGCAATCTCGTGAAGTGAGTGAGATAGTTCAATGATCGAAGGGTAAATACCGCTGAACTAAAGATATGCATCCCAAATCTGTCCATCTGTTTAGAATCCTTGTTTGGCAGATGAACAGAGGAAGAAGTCTCCGCCAGCTCCTCCTTTGTGGCCTGCACCACCAACATGGCATCTACGGGAATGCCCTTAGACAAAAACCCTTTACCAGGAGGGGCAGACAGAAACTTATTAGGTCTCCTGGGGACTGGCTCCATGGCATCAGGAGTATCCCACACCTTTTGACTAACTAGATCCATCAGTTCATCAAAAGGTGGAGACACCTAAGAGGCAGAAGGTTGAGACCCAAAATCCTTCAGGTATACAGACTCCTCATCAGAAGGGTTGACAGTGGGCCAGTCGCACCTCTGCTTAAGGATTTCCAGGATGTCCACATAGGAGAAATCAGAGGACAACTTGGGGGACCCTTCCGACTCCTCGAAGTCAGTGTCCGATGCAAAGACTCATCCTGGGAGTCAACATGCTTCCTCTTACATAACCTCTTCCGGGGAGGCTCCTCGAAAGGACATTCCGGGGAGGCCTCGGAAGAGTGGGGGCCACCAGCCAATGGCAGCTCCTGAGGCTGTGGATCTCTGCTGTCTCCAGAGAGAGTAGGGACAGAGACCAAAGTGGGCACTCTCGGAGGGAAGAGTGCTGGTACCACTGGTAAGAGCTGGAGAATGAGACAGCATGCTCATCATCTCAAACGCAGACCTCTCCGGCTCTGAAGACCTCCTCCGCTCCGAAAAGACAAAGGTTGACATCAGAGCCAGAGCCGTCGGCTCAGAGGTGGATGCAGCGTCCGAGCTCACCCTGGCCGACCCACCGAGAGGAAGACCCGGAACCGAAGATAGAGTCCAACCCTCCCCGTCGGTGCCGACAGGACAGCTTCAGCCCCTAGACACGACGGACGGCACAGTGTGTGTTGGAGCTGAACCCTGCTCCAAAGCAGCGACAAACGGAGCTGGAACAGATAGTTCTTCTGGTGGCACCAAGCACTCCGGCTCCAAAGGGCCAACATGGCTCGGAGGAGGAATAGCGGACAAGGGCAAAGCTGGATCGAGTGGCTCCGGAGCCGACTGGGTCAGAGCCAACAATAATTTTGGTAAAGCAGACGACTTCATAAGTCTCAACACTATCCTCTCCACATCTTCTTCCGAAAGGCTCCTGGAAGACATAGTAGGGGATTTTGACCTAGGGGGCACTGGAGACTTCAGTAATACAGAAACCGGCAGGGAATCGACAGACCTGCTCCAAGTAGCAGATTCAACTGCTGATTCAATCGGTTCAGACGTCGGCTCCAAAACACTTCGAACCGACTCTGAAACCATAAGGGTGCTCTCTCCTTTGGCTCCGAAGGCTGTGGAGTCGAGGAGGCAGATTTTGACTGTTTAGAAGGCGGCTCCGAGACACCAGCCGGTGCCGGAAAAGGCCTTTTTGAAGATTTAGATTTGCCGGACTTGGAGGAAGCCGAAGAACTGGATAGAGCTTCCTCAAAGGATGGTTTTAGTAGACCCTTGAGTATAATCTTGTTCTTTCTCTCCTGTAACACCCTAGGAGAGAAAGCATGGCAGAACAAGCACGATTCCTGCAAGGGGATGGCCCCTAAACAGTAGGCACAGCTACTGTGGCCATCCGTTAAAGACATACTTTGGGAGCATTTCATGCACTTCTTAAAACCTGAAGTTTGTGCTCCTTACTCTCTTTAGACATTCCACACACATGCAACACCCTGGAAAGGAAGAAGAAGGGAAGAGGACTAGGTCCTCTAACTAAAACGGGCCTAGCCCGGTGGACAGAAAGCTAGGTCTTCTAATTTAAACAGACCAGAAAAGAGGAAAAACTCACGCACACAGAAGCTGAATGACTATTTAGTAAAAATGTAATAATAACCATCGTACTAGGGAAGGAAACTCCAACCCTAAGTAATTAACAAGCGGATCCCCGCCAAAAATACAATCACTGGAGAACTAAACTGACTGTCAAAAGGAGAACCAATAATGGTCAGAAATAACAACAGGAGCCCCTGTTAACTACCAGTGGAAAACCGCCAAAAACTAACACTCTACCTTAGAGAAAAAACAAGGTGCAATGGAGCCTACAAGGAAGTCTAAACTGGCACACAGGATACCAGACTAAAAACAAGTTTAAACTAAGATTGCACCAAAAGGGAAAACAACACAACTGCCTAGGATAATAGCAATCCTAACAACACAATATAAACTCTAATACTATACATGTAAATAGAAAGAATTTGAAACTTAGCCAGAGCCAAGAGAAGCACAACCTAACTCGTCGACACGGCAAATGAGATCTGGGGTTTGTACTGGTGCACAATGGGATACCTGCTTAGCCATGAGCCAACCAGAAGTCTTCAAGCTTGTAAATCAGCCAGGTCGGAGCAGAGGATCAGCTCCGAACCCATATGTAACAATGGGGGCGAGACTGGACTACACAACAAACAGTTGTTCTGATTTTCTGAAAGTTTTAGTCCTGGCAAGGTAATAGCAAATTTGCCTTTATACATCCAAGGAGTGAAGATTATTTCCCCTTGGTTCTGTGGCTTAGGGAAGAAGATAGGCAAGTGCATGACTTGGTTCAGGGACATGTCCATGACCACCTTGGGCATAAAGGAAGGATTAGTGCTGACAAACTCTGGCTAGCTAGAAGACAAGAAAGGGTTCCACTGCCATGAGGGCTTGCAACTCAGAGAACCTCCTAACTGAGGTGTTAGCCAGTAAAAGGGCAGTCTTCCAGGAAAAGAATTTTAAATCAGCTGATGGAGCTGGCTCAAAGGAGGGGTAAGGTCAATTTTTCTAGCCAAAAGTTGAGGTCCCAAGAAGGGGTGGGCTGTCTTCTGGCGGGTCTGACATGCAGCACTCTCCTCAGGAACTGTTTCATTAGGGGGTGGGAAAAGATAGGAGGAAGAGTAGGGATGTGGGCTGAAATGGCAGAATCATGTATCTCAATGGATGAGAAGGACAGGCATTTGTCCACCAAGATAGCCAGGTACTCCAAAATGGCTGAAATGTTGACAGAGACAGAGTTGAGGTCTTGTTGCTGACACCAAATGGAGAATCTTTTCCACTTGGCAGAGTATGTTTTCCTAGTACTGGGTCTTATAGATTCTTTTAGGATATTAAGCACCCGACTACTCGGGGATTTTTCAGGGTAGAATTTTGATGAATTATCCCAGCAGAGAGTTTGAGAGTCTGTAGGCTGGGGTACAGAGACTCTTTGCCTGAATCAGCAGATCTACTCTCTGGGGTAACTGCCAAGGTTTTTCTTCAGTCAATCTCAGTAGCAGGGAGTACCAGTGCTGCCTGGGCCAGTCTGGAGCTATCAGGATGTCCCTCGATCCTTCTTCCCTAATTTTTAGGAGGACCCTTAAAAGAAGAGGCAGGGGAGGAAATGTATAAAGAAATAGATGACTCCATAGGAAGGAGAAGACACCTGTTTTCCAGTCTATGTGAAGTTTGCTCCTGGAACAGAATTTTTTTTAAGTGAACATTTTTTTGGTGGCAAAGAGGTCTATTTGAGGTGAGCCCCATTTCTGGACCATGGTGAGAAATGTTTCCTGATGTAGCTGCCACTCTTGAGGATCCATTAAGTGTCTGCTGAGGCGGTCTGCTAGAGTGTTCTGAGCTCCAGGAAGGTACTGAGCCATTAGGTGCAACCCCATACCATTGGCATTCTCCCAGATCTGCATTGTCAGTCAGCAAAGAGGTTAGGAGTGGGTGCCCCCTTGTTTATATACCACATGACTGCTATGTTGACTGTTTTGACAAGTAGCACAACTGGTTTCCAGTGATCTTTGAAGGCCACCAAGCCCTTCTGTACTGCCATCAACTCCTTCCAATTTATGTGATTGTGCCTGAACTGCTCTTACCATTTGCCCTGGGATACTAGGTGAGGGAAATGGGCTCCCCAGGCTGTGTCCGACAGATCTGCAGTTAAGGTTTGGCCCCAAGGGATGAACCTGAAGGGGAGACCCTGGTTCTGTGTATATGCTTGTGATCACCAAGCCAATTCCTCTCTGAGACAGGGAACTCAGTGGATTTCTGTCTCCAGGGACTGTGAGTGCTGGCACCACAGATTCTTGAGGTACCACTGAAGTTTCCTCCTATGTAACCTGGCCAGAGGGATCGTTAGTATAGAAGATGCCATGTAGCCCAGTGCTCTGAGGAATTCCCTGGCTGAGAGGCATTGCCTCTGCATAATGTCTGGAAGTATTGGGTTAAGAGAAAAGAGAAGGGTCTGGGTGAAGGCCAGATCCTTGAAGAGCTTGGATTGACTCATGGCCTGAATGAGGCAGTCATCCAGATAAGGGTAAATCTGGATGCCTCTTGTTCTGAAGAAGGCGATCACACGGGTCAGACATTCGGTGAAGACCCTGGGGGCAGTAGACAAGCCAAAGGGAAGTGCAGAGAATTGAAAGTGACTGGTATCTGCTCCAATGTGAAGGAAACTTCTGCATGATTCTTCTATAGGGATGTGCAAGTATATATCTTTCAGGTCCAAGGTAACCATTAGAGCCTGAGGTGTGATCATGGGAAGAAGCTTTTGAAGAGTAAGCATTTTGAATTTTGGGACTAGGAGGGACTAATTGCGAATGGACAGATCCACGATAGGGCACTTGAGGGCCCTCATGGCCAGGGTCAATGAAGTGTAAACCTTCTTCCCAAATCTGTCAAGAGCCCTGCTTTCTTTGTCTGTAGGTAGTGTGTTTTTGAAGTACTAGCCGCAACTCTTTTGGGGCCTTAGGCGACAACCTCTGGGTCAGCAGAGGGATTCTTAAAAAGGAATTTAAGCAAGTCCAGTGCCCTGTAAAAGCTGTCTGGTTTAAGACGGACCAGTGTAAGAGAGTCTGGAATGAGAGATGATTACATAATGACATCTTTATTTCCAAAACTGGAGGGATGGCCAAGAGTTTGTGTTGAGGAAGATTAAGGAACTCCCTGACCCTCTTTTCTGTTTGGGGGTACCCCTGTGCCTGCCACTGGAAAAGCTTTCTCATGGTATGCAGCGTCTCTGCAAAGGTGATGTCCTCAGCGGGTGAAGCAGAAGGCAACACCTCTTCTGAATCAGAATCCTCAAAGGAGGTAAGGAAGGTTTCTTCTTCAGTGACAGTCCTCCTGATCAGAGTTTTCATCTGAATCAGGGGGTTCTAAAAAGGCCTCAAGTGTAGGGTCTCTCCTCCTTTTCTTGGGGAAGATTCAGGGGGAGGTTGCCTGCTTCTGACCAAGAAATAAAGGTCCTCTGCCAACCTGACCAAATCCTTCTGATTAACCTGTGGAATAGGAGGTGGTAGGCCTAGGTAAAGAAACAAAGGTCAAAATCTTTTTAGCTGTAGCTTTTGCCTTGGGTGATTGCACATCTGCAACTCTGACACCAGTCTCCTTCGAAGAAATAACCGATGTTGGGGGACGTCGTCAGTAGAGGATCGTTCACCGGAAGCAGAGATCTGCTTAGCGACATTGGACCCAACCGACAAACTAAATGCCAAGGCCGGAGTTGAAGGTGAGGGACCTGACAGCATTGTCAGACTCTGAAAGGGTCTCGACAGAGGCCTGGGCCACTAACTCATTCACAGAAGGGGGCTGCTAAGGCTCCTCTCCTTATGCAATAATGAGCTTTGGAGGACTGGTGTACAGAGAAAGGTTGTTGCCCACGGCCCTAAGTTTGGGGCTTTTTTTGCTTAGGGAGCTCAACCTTGGGACGACCGATGGACAGCATCGCACAATGGGAAGCGAACTGCTGACTAAGGTGCTTAGATGAGATTTCAGCCGTACACCTTATACTCCTAGTATTGAGAAGGGCACACAGATGACAATATGGGACGTCAGGGTTTGGGCCTATAAACAAGTGACACACAAGGTATAGGTCTCCGTGTGGGATTTGTTTACCTCAATGGAGATTGTTGTTAACTTTATCCGACATGAGTAAGAGAGTCCCCCAATAGGGTACTAAACTTTTAGAAGAACTTCTCATTCCAGTGTGGACCATCTGACACGCACTGCTTCAGCCTCCAGCAGTAAGAAAGACTGATTTCATGGTGTTGGCTGGATCCCTTTATACCAAACCATCCTAATGTCAAGGTAGGGCGTCCTCCAGCTTAGGGAGGAGGAAGTTTTTTTACTCTGGTAGTTGGGCCAATCAAGGACTCCTGAAGCAGGAAATCCCATAAGTCAGGACTGCAACAGTGAAGCACAAAGAGCATCTACTGTTGCCTGGGCCAGAAGAGAGTCACAATGATCTTGAAGGATTCCTTCTGAATCTTGAGAAGTACCCCATATATCAGGGGAAATGGTGGAAAAGCACACAGAAAAATTCCCATTAAAGGAAAAGAAAAAAGCATCCGTCTTCCCGGCTTTCTTGCATTAGTCCTGGAGCAGAATCTTGCCAGCGATTGTTCAGAGAGGAGGCAAACAGGCCTACTTTAGCAACCCCATACAGATGGATCAAATATGGGAAGATGCCACAATCTAGTTTCCACTCCTGAGGGTCTGTCCTTGTCCTGCTCAGCTCACCTGTCACTCAATTTTGATCTAACAGAACATAGGATGCCTGACAAACTGTGGTTTGAAGCTATATTCCAAACTAAATTAGCTAGCCTGCAAAGGAGGTAAGACCTGGTTCCCCCTTATGTATTAATGTACCACATGACTGTGGTATTGTCTGTACAACATAAAGAGGTCCTAGGAACCAAGGCTGATTCAGAGAGTGGAATGCCTTGATCAGGACAAACATCTCATTTTATGTGCTTGCATCTATCCTTTGTATCCCACATGCCTTGCACTTTTATTCTTCCTGAAACTGTTCCCCAAGCAAAGTCAGAGGTATCTATACTAACTGCTTTGGTACAGGGAGGGAGAAAAGGAAACCTGGATTTAAGGATATTTGCTGTCTCCACCAACAGATTCCCTTCTGACAAACCCCAGCATTGGGATTTGAAAGAACAAAAGATGTCGGCGATGGGACCAAAGAGGCTTTATATGCCATTGTATCTTTCTCACATGGAGTCTTGCCAGGGGTTTCATGAGAACAACAGATGCAGGTGTAAATAACAGAGTCTGGTCTGACAGATGAGGGGATTACCCCCTGGGAAAGAGGAATTTCTTCCCACTGCCATCTTTAACCTTCAGAACCCATTTGTATAAAACTACCTGCTATCAAACAGAAAAGTAGAGATCAAGACTTTCTAAACAGGATGGAGGGGGGATCCAAGGTCCCCTTGGTTTTGGAGAGGTTTCAGAATTATTTTTGGAACCTCCCTTGCCATTTCTTCTTAAATGTATGTTTACCTTAGTTTTGTTGAAACAAATTGTTTTTTGCCAAAAGTGGATGAGGAGTTAGAGAATCCCTTATAAAATCTGGAAAAAGAGGGGTGGAAATCTTGAGAGATTCCATGTATCAACTTACTCCTTTTCCTTTCATCACACTTTCTGATCACCTCTGCAATAGAGGGGCTAAAAACTGAATCTCTATCAAAACGATAGAATCCCATGTTTAATGTCATCTAGGAGGCTATGAGAATACAGCAAAGCAAAACTCCTCAAAACAATACCAGTGGCATTATCTGTAGAAGTATCAACTGAGTCATAGAAACACCATAAGAAGTAATGATTTGTACAATAGAGGAAAGTAAAGTGAACCTACCTCACAAGAAAAGGCATATGAGCCTGACGATTCAAAATTCTGAAAATCAAAGTTGTAGAAGCATACACTTTTTTCCTATACTAATCAATAATTTTCTCATCCTTAAAAAACAGAATTGGAATTAACTAAATTATTTAGAAGCAGGATTAACTAAAGCTATAGCTGCTGGGTCAGGTTTGAGAAGAGTATATAAAAACTTAAAAGACTGAAGAACTTTGCACTTCCTATTTGCCTTTTTAGGGGCAGATGGCTGACTATCAGAAAGATTGCAGGCAATATCACATATCCCCCCAAAACTGAGGAATAGGTGAAGGTTCTGGAAATTTCTTCTGTAACAGCTCATATTTTCTGTGGGACTGAGAAAAGTACAGTTTTGTACCTACCATAAATGTAGATGTTCGAGGATTCCATTGCTGCAGTCCTGACTATTGGGTATAGTCCGCGTCCAGTCGGCCCGAATACCAGAGTATAAGGCTGACGTCGGTCAGGGCGCATTAGACTGACGTCAGTACGTCAGGGTACTAATGCGCATGACCGACGTCATATCCTCAGTCTTTTCTTGCCCCAGATGTCAGAAGACCCTAAAAAGACAAGTCCCAAAAAACCTGCACCAAAAACATGTACAATATATACAACAATATATACAAAAATATAAGCATGTAAACTCACCTACACAACCACCCCTAAATACAGAGGGAAGGAGGGAGGTAAATTGGACTGCAGCAATGGAATCCTCGAACATCTACATTTATGGTAGGTACAAAACTGTACTATGTTCTTCATCTTCCATTGCTGCAGTCCTGACTATTGGGTAGAATCCCAAAGCAGAGGTAAGGGAGGCTGGCAAATTATAAAGAAGTAGGAGCTGACAACATGCCTTGCAAAACAGCTGTGGCAAAACCAGCCCTAGACTTAGAGTAGATAGGAAGGTGATAATGCTTAGAGAAAGTATGCACTGAACTCCAAGTAGCTGCTTCCAAAATATCCTTAGTTGCCACCCCTTAGAAATGCTGTTGAAGTGGCAGTAGCCCTAGTGGAATGAGGCCTAATCCCAGCTGGAATCTCCTTGCCATGATGGGAATAACAAAATGCAATGCAAAAGCCAATCCACCTAGAAATAGTTTGTTTTGACACAGGCTTGCCCTGAGAACTCAAAGCAAAAGAAACAAACAACTGCTGAGACTGCCTAAAATCCTTAGTCCTGCTTAAATAATAACGCAATTGCCTGTGTACATCTAAAGTGTGCAAAATCTTTTCCCCTTTATTTTGAGGGTCTGCAAAAACGAGGCAAATGAATAGTTTGGTTTAAAGCCACACTAGAAACCACCTTAGGCATAAAAGAAGGATTAGTACGTAATGATACCCTATCCTTATGGAAAATCAAAAGGGCTCTACTGCCATAAGGGCCTGCAACTCAGACACCCTTCTTGCAGAAGTAATAGCCAACAGAAAAGCAGTCTTCCATGACAAGTATTTCAATTCAGCAGTAGCTGCAGGCTCAAAAGGTTGTAGAGTAAGTTTTTCCAACACAAAATTGAGATCCCAAGCAGGAGTAGGAGCTCTACGTGGGGTCTTATATTCTTTGCCCCTCTAAGAAACTGCTTGAACAAAGGATGCGAAAACAAAGGTGGGTCACAATCATAGTGAGCTGAAATTGCTGCAGCATGAATCTTTATGGAAGAGAAGGACAAACCTTTGTCCAATAATTCAGTAAGATATTGAAGAGCCACACTCAAATTAGGCTCAGAAATCTCCAAATTCTTTGCTGTACTCCAAAATAAAAATCTCTTCCATTTTTCTGCATACACTTTCCTTGTACTAGGTCTTCTAGCTTCCATAATCACATTTAAAACTTGTTGAGGAAGTTGAGACCTGCTGTGTTTCAACACAGAATATGCCAAGCTGTTAGATGAAGAGAGTGTAGCTTGACATTGAGCAAATGACCGTCCTTCTGAGATAACAGATGAGGAATCAGAGGTAAAGGCCATGGAGGCTTCTTTACCAGACTCCGTAGTAGAGGATACCAGTGTTGCCGAGGCCAATCTGGAGCTATCAAAATCATCCTTGGCCTGTCTTGTCTGACCTTTAACAGTACCTTTGGAAGAAGAGGTAGAGGTGGAAAGGCATACACATGAAGGTTTGTCCAACTGAAAGACAGAGCATCCACTTTCCAAGCTGTGTGATGAAACCCCTTTGTGCAATACTTTGGCAGCTGGTGGTTTAGTGGAGAAGCGAACAGATCTATGTCTGGAGTTCCCCATGACACTGTCAGTTTCTGAAATACATGAAGATCCAGTTTCCACTCGTGGGGATCCATGATTTGTCTGCTTAACACATCTGCTAAGGAGTTCTGTGCTCCTGGCAGAAACCTTGCCTGAAGAGTTAGTTGCAGGCTTAGCGCAGTCTCCCATAAAATCATTGCTTGCCTGCATAGAGGATAAGAATGTGTTCCCCCTTGCTTGTTGATGTACCACATGACAGTTGTGTTGTCTGTTAGAATCAACACCTGCCCTGGAAGAAGTAACTCCTTGAAAGCCATTAATGCAAACTGGACTGCTAACATCTCTTTCATGTTGATATGTAGATGCTGTAGTCTGGCAGGCCACTTGTCTTGTATCCACTTTCCATTTAGATGAGCTCCCTAAGCAATGTCCGAGGCATCTGTCGTTAAGATCTGACTTGCCTCTGGCCGGGTCACAGAGAGTCCCTTGTTTAGGTGACATTCCTGAGCCCACCACAAGAATTCTTTTTGAAGGCAAGGTATTATTTGAATGACAGTGTCCAAATCCTGGCAGTGCTGTGTCCATACATGTTTGAGATACCATTGTAACTTCCTCATATGCAGTTTGGCATTGGGAAGCACCAGAATACAAGATGCCATGAACCCTAATGCTTGAAGGACTGTCCTTGCAGTCAGCACGGACTGATGAGATAGTTGATGGAAGTAAAGTGACAGACTCTTTTGTTTGTCCGGGGTTAAAAAGGCCATCTGGGCTGCTGTATTCAGTCTCACACCCAGAAAGCACATGTCTTGAGAGGGTACTAGACTGGACTTTATTTCGTTCACAGAATACCCTAGGCATCTTAGCACTGCGATAACATATTCCAGGTGCTGTAGAAGAACTTCTTTCTCTTGAGCCAGAATCAGGCAGTCGTCCAAGTAAGGATAGATTTGAATTCCTTGAAGCCTGAAGTAAGCTATCACTGGAGCCAGAACCTTTGTGAATACTCTGGGCAGTAGATAAGCCAAAGGGCAATGCAGAGAACTGATAATGAGAATTTCCAGCTCGAAACCGCAGATACTTCCTGCAACTTAGCCTTATAGGCACATGAAGGTAAGCTTCTTTGAGATCTAAAGTTACCATCCAGTGATTTTTGCCCAGCAGAGGTAAAAGCTGTTGTAACGTCAACATCTTGAACTTGGGAATGTCCAGATAAGTGTTGAGGATAGATAAATCCAAAATTGGTCTCCACGTGTTTCCCTTCTTTGGTACAAGGAACAGGCGAGAATAAAATCCTAGGCCCCTTTCTGATACAGGGACTGGCTGAATGGCCCCTATGTGAAGTAACTGAGAAACTTGCTTGTGAGCCTCTTTTCTTTGTGGAGGAGGAACGTCTGGCATGCCTTTGAAAGGGGCATTGTATGGAAATAAAATCTGTAACCGTGGTGAATGATATCCAACACCCATTTGTCTTGAGTAATTAAATCCCAATTTTCTTTGAAAAGAGACAGTCTTCCTCCCAAAGGAGCTGCCAAGCGTGAATCTGCTGGCAGCTGAAAAACAGGTCATTGGGTCTGTTTACGAAAGGACTGACCCCTGCCCTCACCAGAAGTCTGAGCAGGTGAACTCCTGTTCTAGGCCTAAAAGAACCTTGAGCCCTGCCCCTACCACGTCTAGACCTACCCCTAGACTGAGAATCATAAGCAGGATATGTCCACCCCTTAGCAGGCCAATTTCTACTAAACTTGGTGGCTGCACCTGCAAAAATCTTTAACAGTTTGCATAGACTTAGCTTTGTCCTCCATTTTCTTTAAAACTGCTTCCACAGGCGATCCAAACAACACATCAGACTGTAAAGGAGCATCCAAAATCCTTGTCTTAACATGCTCAGCTAAATTCTGATCCTTCAACCAGGCATGCCTGCGAAGAACAGAACTGGTAGCAGCCACCCTCGAGGAGGCCTGTACAGCATCAAAACCACATTGCAAAGAATGCTTACCCACTTGTTCAGACACATGAACCAAATCCAGCAACTCTTTACACTCAATACCTTCCACCAAAGCATCCACCTTAGATTTCAATTGTGAAAGGAGATAATTCTGATATTTTAGCATGTGAAACTGACAATTCAAAGCTCTCATGGCTAGAGTGGAAGAAGTATACACTTTCTTTCCCCACCTATCCAAAGCCCTTGCCTCTTTATCAGTGGGAACAGGATTTTTAACCACAGAAGCCTTTACACCCTTAGGCCCTTGAGAAATAGTTTCTGGGTCCGCCCTAGGACTCTTAAACAAATATTTATGAGCCGGGCACCCTATAATACCTATCAGGCTTAACAGGAGCAGGAGGCAAAGAATCAGGGTTCAGGGAAGCCTCTGCAAAAACATCTTCCACCACATTCAACACAGGAGGAATAGCTAAAGGCCTATGCTGGGGTAAAAATAAGAACTCCCTAAGCCTTTTCCTGGAATCAGAGTAATCCTGGCCTTCCCATTTAAAGTGCTCCCTCATGGAATGCAAAGTCTCTGAAAATGAGAAATCCTCAGGCGGAGAAGCTGTAGGAGTGGAATCATCCACATCAGAATCAGAATAAGTGGGATACTCCTGCATATCTTCCACAGAAGATTCTGAAGCCTCTGAACACTGTTCAAAACTATCAAACTCGGTTCCACCCTAGGCCTCTTATCAGGCGGGGCATAGAACCCCTAATCATAGTAATCAAATCTTCTGCCATTTTAAGCATATGTTTCTTAGGTACAGAACCCGAAATGCTAGGAGAAGCCCCCACTGAAGCTGAACTAGGCCTACCTCTTAAAGAAGTTTTGGCAACAGAAGGAGAGGCTCTAACTACCTTGGGAAGAGAGGGAAGAACAGTCACCTGAGCAGCCCCTCAGCCTGGCCTACCTCCTGAGAAGGCACATCCTGTAAGAGTATAGTTTCTGCCTGGGACTCCATGGAAACTCCTGGCAAAACCTCCGGCTCCACTGAGCCTTCTAGAGAACCGACGTCCGGGACTGTGGGTTCCTCAACCCTAGGCTTCACTGTTTTATCCTTGCGCTTCTTGGAGGAAGCGGGCGTCGGAGCATCCGACGGCATTTTATAATTGCAACGCTTCCCAAACACTAACCTGGCACAGTCTAACCTCCTCTTAATAGTGCGTTTGTTAAACCTAGCACAAGAGCGGCAACCAACAACGTCGTGCTCGGGCCTAAACAAGGTATACACAAGGTATGATAATCCCTATGAGGTATCTGTTTCCCACAAGAAATACAGTTATTCACTTTTTCTGACATCCGGTAAAATACTGAGGCAAGAAAAACCAAAATGTTCCCCAACGGGGTACTTAGCCAACTCTGTTTCGGTCTGAAACTCCGGTTTCGGAAATATTTCAGTACGCCAACCTGCACTCGCAAAACTGCCTCTGCATCGGACCATGCGGCAAAAAAGACTGAGGATATGACGTCGGTCATGCGCATTAGTACCCTGACGTACTGACGTCAGTCTAATGCGCCCTGACCGACGTCAGCCTTATACTCTGGTATTCGGGCCGACTGGACGCGGACTATACCCAATAGTCAGGACTGCAGCAATGGAAGACGAAGAACATCCTCAGTGTCTCCCCATTGAAAACACTGGCACATTCTGGAAATAGTCTCAAAGAAAGAAAAAGACACCTACAGGGAGAATCAGAAACTTATCTCCCCAGAGTCTGAATCAGAAATCTGCGGAGAAAATCCTGCATTGGTCCATTCATCTTGTTAGAATATTTATAAAGGGTTAATCAAGTTGTAACTAAAAACTTTGCTTAAATGTAGGAACAGAGCTTCGCAATGTAAAATTGGCATCCATACTATGTGATGAAACCCTGACTAAGATGAGCGGTGCCTTGACAAACAAGAAACATCTGTTAATGGACATGCTTCCTTACAGAATCAGTAAAGACCTTCAGAAAAACAGATCCTTACATAAATCAACAGGAAATTCTGAGACATACTTCCTCGCATATGCTTTCTTACAGAATCAGTAAAATAAAAATTACCAAAAGGTTAACAGTATCCAACTGCATGACAAAAACTGTATAAAAGGACTGTAGACTGAATATTGTTTTGGGCAATTGTAGGAACCTGGTTCCGAGGTAAATGAAGAATCATCTGTATCTGTAACGAAAAGCAAACCTTGTACAGTAAAAGCTATAAGCTGTAGCATGTAATACATGTTGTTTGTTTTATGAGTAACTGTGCTTAAGTAAGTCTAAAAATTAAATCAAGTCCATTTAAATTTATCAGTGGCGAGCCACTTCACATTTGAAACAGGGGGAATGGAGCCCCACATAGGGTCACTTCAGTAAAGGAGCAGTAAATAAATGAAACTGTGCGACTGACACTGAATAGGAGTACTCTGGATATTTACGGCTCACAGCAGTACAGTTTCAGTTGTCTGAATCCAGTGCGAGACTGCCGTGCAGTTCAGTCACAGTTAAGTATATTCTCCAAGTCGGTGAATTCCAAGGTTTAAATTATGTCGCTGCCAGTTTTGTTTTGCCAGCTTTTCGAGTGACTAAGGGGACTTTACAGCCATCTACAGTCATCAGCCTGATGACATGTCCTTTTATTGGGTGGTCTTTTTATTGGGTGGTAAGAAGTTTTCTGAGTCACATACTGTATGGATGCCATTAGGGACCATAATAAAAAATGCAAGCAGACTTTGCTTTAGAAAGTAGTGAAAGGCCAGATAGAGTCTGGGAAAAATTTAAATGTTGGTATGACCAACATGTCGGTAAATGTAAAACACTTAGGACAGGTTGATGTTAATGCTTTTTGCAAATGGATTTATACATATGACTGGCATTTAAAGCAAAGGACCACCATAAATAAGTTGGGATACGTTTCATGTGAAAATTTAGATACTTCTTTCTGGTTATTGTGTCATAGAAATTTAATTCAAAATTTGGTCACAAAGTTACACCATCTTGTGGAAAGCACGGAGGATGTTCAAAACTCTTTCGGTAAGGAGGACAAAAGTGAGAAAAAACAGAAAACACTGGGCAATGTACCTTATATCCAAGATGAATCACAATTATGTCCTGTTACTTCTATTATTACAGAATTAGAAAATGAAAGGGCTATTATATCAACAGAGCCCACAGTAGTAAAGATAACTGTCAAAAGTGGGAAATACAGGAGTCAGATGCCCCAGATAGGGAAAAAAATGAGTTTTTACAAAACCTTTATACGGACTTTAACATTCCTTAAGCTCAAACTGAATGTAAGGAATTTAAGCAGAAAATGTTATTCTTATGTCTGGTTCGATTCTCAGCTAGAGCATCTTCTGCGTGGAGACATGCGTGAATGGGCGTACCTTCGTTGAAGGTTGTGCATGCAGGCCGGCAACTCGGCACGTAAAAATCAGCTGCCAATCATTAGCGGACTGGAGTTCCGCTGTGGCGACCCCTAACCGGGAAAATATGAAAGACACATACATCATACAAAAAAAGTACCACAGCTTTAATATCTTCAAAGGAAACAGTGAAAAGATATTATGGAGCAAGCAATTTATTGCAGGAGGACCTTAAAAAAACTTTACAAAAAAGAGCAGCATATAGACTAATTACAATCTAAGCTGACAAAACACAGAATTAAATTTGAAGAACTTAAAGAACAATTGGATAAAAACAAAATACCACAAGCAGAAGTTGTGGGGTCAGGCACATCATCATATTTGTACACACAGTCACGGTTGTTGCAGACATTTCCGCAGTGTAATGATAAAAAGGGGATATTTTACAATATGCTCACATTTGAGGACTGGATAGCATACAAGTCAAGTCCAGATGCTTGGACGGACACTATGAAGTGCTGAGTCTGGGTTTTCATCCAAAAATGTTTTAAGACATTTACTCAGCTTAAACAAAAAGACTACTCTCTTGATACAAAAGTAGGCAGAAATACAGCTGTTTAATGGCCCATATACAGGGGCAACCTTTAACAGCAAAATTGTTAGATAATTTTAAGATCACTATCATAGATAAATTAATGGAACAGGCCGATCATTTTAGGTTAGCTTCTCAAATAATTTGTCAAAAAAGTGATGATGAAATGTGTCAAAAAGTAATACAACAGTTAATACATTTGTTTTTGGAACAACTACAAAAGGTCCCAGGAGACTAAGTGCATTTATGAGGAAACTTCTGACACATTGGGAGACTTGGTACAAAAACTCATGCGAGGCTGCACAGTGACAGACGATGGTACTTAAACTCACACCACATTTTTATCTCTATGGGAGGGATGCGAGTCACTGAAGTAATAAATGAGGTAAAGGGGAGAGGTAGAGGGAGATGGTGCAATCAGCAGCCTCCTGAGCATGCTGCATCTGCCCCACCAGCTCCACTACAGTGTCAGGAAGAAGGTAAACGAATACCAATGTTTTTTTTCCATAAGAAATTGGGACATGTAAAACAGCAATGTGAGTATTATAAAAAGTGGCATAAAGTGCAAAAAGATAAGGGTATTTAGGCAAAAAAAGGAAAACGTTGAAGAATCAGACGGGGAGGATAAGACATGAGTCGTAGTTCAAAGACTATATAGTATAGGAAAAAATAGCCATAAAGTCCATCCATACGATGAAACGGGAAACATACGTCCAGTTGATTTTCAGGCCACTAGCCCTGTAAACCCACAATACATGGCTAGGGAGTGCCTTAAAAACAGAAATTGAAAAACCACAATATGTTGCTTCAGATGAGGAAGATGAATGCCAGGGTCGAGCTGTTTGCCAGAATGCAGCATCTACAAACAATGAAGATGAATGGAGTAACATACAATAGGGATGTGCTACCCCCCACTCTGGTACCTTTCCTTGCTGCCTTTAAAAAGGGTCGGTATGGATGACCTGTGATTGGTATCTGGGTAGAGGGATCATTGTGGAAAAAAGTACTCATTGATACCAGGAGCAGCCGTATCAGTTACGAATCTTAAGCTACTAGTGGACCCAACAAAAAGAATACGTATTTCGATCTTTAATGGGACAGGATGCTATGCATTAGGCAGTCATCTTGTAAACGTTAAATTCACTCCAGACAGACAAAACCTCAAAGATTCCTTCTTAATGCACCTGTCATGTTCTACTATCATTATTGGAATGGACATAATGGGAACATTAGGAATAGTTATATATCTCCCAAACTGCATACTATGGATTGGGGAAGGGGAAACGTACAGGTAAGGGAAAGCACATGCTGTACCATTTCTTTACCAGAGAAAGTACATAAACCAGATGGACATATTGAAGATGACAGCAGGGTCATATGGCAATCTATGCAACAACAGTTTCCCCAGTTATGGTCTAAAGTACCCAATGACTGTGGAAGCTGGATGTTCCAAGTAGGGGTAGCAGTGAGCAGGATTATATACCACCATTTCAAAAACAATACCCCTTACCCAAAAGAGGCAGAATAAAACATGGAAAAATACATTGCAGAGTGGGAATAAGAAACAATTATACAAAAAGGCACTAGTCCCACAAACTCGCCAATCTGGTCAGTCAAGAAAAAGGATGGTTGTTACAGTCTTATTACTGACCTACAAAAGGTAAATCAATACACAACTCCTTGAGCTTATTTGATTCCAGGGGTTCCAGAACTGGCAGTGCGAACAAAGCCACAAAGTAAATGGTTTATGGTAATAGACTTGGCAAATGGATTTTTTGCCGTGCGGAGGAAGGATTGGCCTCGGTTTGCATTTACGTTTAAAAATCAACAGCACGCAGTGACAAGGTTACCACAAGACTTCCAAAATAGTCCTGTCACTTTTCATCAAACAGTAGGATCAATTTTAGAAGACTTAGCAAAGAATGATTCAGTTCTGCATTACAAAGGTGACATTTTAATTCAATCTGAGACAGTAGAAGAACATGTTAGGCTGTTAAAAAGGTCTTCAATACACTACAACAAGCAGGATTTAAAGTAAAATGTGGATATGTCACAAAAGTTAATTTTTTTTTTTTTTTTTTTAAGTAGTGTCATTCAACCATCAGGCAGATCTCCATACCCATGAGTGCAGGGCATTTTACAGATGGAAAACCTCTTTCAGTATCAGACTTGCATACATTTATGTGCATTATGAACTATAATAGGGAATTTGAGGACTATGCTGCAATGGCAGTGCTTCTATATAAAATGCTACAGGATCAGAAGAATGCTACACTATTAGAGTGAAGGTCTCATGAAGAGGAAGCCTTTTGTCAAATGAAAGCTAAAATGGCACAGGTAACAGAACTTATTGCACCTACAAATAAGCTTCCATTCCTGTTACAGGCAGCTGCCAGGAAAATACATTTTCAGTAGTACTGTTACAGGAATGGCCACATGGGGGAGATAACTGAATGGAAAAAAAACACTGCATCCCGTTACTTTCTGTAGCAAAAGAAATGACACCTGTGGAAATGGGTCATCATCCCTGCATTCAACAACTATTGGACATTTACTGGGGAATCAAACGGACAGAATATCTGACAGTGTTCTCCAGTATTGTTGGAACATCATGGAATTAAAGCATTAATAGACAATTTTGAAATTAATAAAATCACAGAAGGAATTAGGCAGTTTTTGCCAAACGGATGGCCTTATTTGGCATGTAAATGGTAACCATAGAGACGGGAGATAAATATGATCTTTCAAACTACATAGGTTATGAAGGTAAACAGCATAACTGTTTGGGGAAAAAAAATGTCCCCAGACATTGTTTCTTTCAGTGGAAGTTGATCATTTCCAACCCTCCATTTTCAAAGACGAAGCCAGATTCTGGGACAAAGGAAAAATAGTGGACAGGTTTTTTCGGTTGTACCTTGAGACCCCAAAGTTGGGACAACTCAGACAGCCAGGATACAGTCAGCAAAGTGGGCAGAACTTGAAGTAGTTTTGTACGTTTTAAAATATTGTAATCCAGTTAATATATTTTCCGGCGGTGCTTATGTAGTAAATTCCCTGAGACTACATATGGCCACTTGGGCCAGAAGAGGGCTTGTTGATAGTGCAGGTAAAGCCTTGAGACATGCTGAAATACTAAAACAAATGTATAAGGCAATCACAACTGCAAATGCACAGGGGCAATACAGCATTTTAAAGGTAAAAGCACATCAGAAACCCACCTCAGGCACATATACGTTAAATGCAAAGGCAGACATGCTCGCTAAGCAAGCAGCACAGGTAGGATGGGACATTTATGAAAACAAAGGCGGCAATATTGATTCCATAGATATGGTGAAGGCAGAAGATAACAGAAAAAATTAAATGAAGCTCTGTCTGTAAAGAATAATTTAGTAAACATACAAAGAACAGAGAAAACAGATCAGTGCGAAAGGAGGGAGCACCTCTAAAGGAGTTCTGGGTGTACAGAACAGAAAAGGTCTTGTGACTTCCCTATGTACCTTTTCAGTTAGCATGAAAGCTACTAAAACTAAATCATCTGGTGTTGGGACACATCGGCAAAGATAAACTGTGGAAGGTAGTAAAGGAAAAATATTGGAATCAAAATTTTAAACAAGATATGCAAGCTAGTATCAGATGTATGTTTAATCTGTTTACAGGTTAATGTTAAAAGTAAAAAAAAAAGTAAAAAAAAAAAAAAAAAGTTACATAGGGTGCAACCAGCTGACTGACTCCGATATGCAGTATTGATTATGCTGGACCATTACCTTTGGCAAAAGGGGGGTAAAGTATCTGCTGGTAGCAGTGGATGTATTTTCAAAATGGGTAGAAGCAATCCCTACCAAGACCATGACAGCAAAGGTCACAGCGGAAGCCTTATGAAAAAAACATTTTCTGTCACTGGAGATGGCCTAGGGTCAAAGAGTCTGACAATGGGCCACAGTGTGTCAATCAGCTTGTCAAGCAAATGGGCAATTTCTTAGGAATACAGCAAAGACTTTCTGCGCCATATCAGCCGCAGTCTAAAGCCATAGTACAAAGAATAAACAGAACTCTTAAGGAAAGATTAAAAAAGGAAATTCATGGGTACATCTCCCAGGCATTTTAATGGGCATTAAGGCAACACCCAAGAGTAAAACAGGAATATCACCCTTCGAAGTAACGACAGAAAGGAAAATACCTGCACAACTGCTACTCTATCCAGACATACCAAATGGTAGGTCGATGTTAGAAATAGGGAAGCACCAGCAATGGCTGAAACAGCTTACAGAAGTTTGTGGGGTCTATATTATATAAATGAAGAAGTAAAATCCTGACTCACCGTTGATCAACCCCTTTTTCCCAAAGCTGCACAACACTGAATGGCCAAATCACGGATTTCTTTCCAAGGGAAAGAAATTGGGTGGCTGGTCTGTTAAATCTGCCCTTTTCCCGACTGTAGTGCAATCTCGGAGTTAGTATATTTAGTTGGGGGGGGGGGGTGAATGTGGTGTGTGTATTTTGTGCTACCAATTTCTTTCCCTTGGAAAAAAATAGGTGACTGGATGTTTCAATGTTGTGCAGCTTCGGGAAATAGGGGTTGATGAAAGGTGAGTCGAGATTTTACTTCTTTATTTATATAATACAGACCCAAGTTTGTGATGGTATAGCTAGAGAACAAGCTTTCCATTTATGGGAAAAGATTACAATTGTATCGCCAGAAGAAAACCTTCCTTGTGGAACAAAAGTTCTTGCAAAAACATTATAGACGGAAGGTCCATGGGACAGCAACTGGCAGGGACCTTTTGAAGTAATGGAGCAAATAGGACCCTTGGTATATAAAATCAAGAGCGGTAAAAGAGGCAATGTTTGTTTACAGAGATCAATTGAGGGTTGTAAAACAAATTGACAATAGACAAGTTGACAACCCTAAAACATTGCAATGGTATTTTATTTTAATTTTTTTTTTTTATAGATGAATTTTTCAGTTGAAATTAGCAACATGAAAACGAATGGAGTACATCTTTTTGGAATACCAAAATGTAATCGGTTGCAGACTAACGAACCACATACCAACCAAAATGCTAGTAAATGCTATGTAAAAAATTATTGCCTTAAGATTAAAATTTATAAGTTAATAATTAGACCACTATGTTTATTCATTTTGATTTTTCTGTTGCATTGGTTTACGCCAACCACACATCACTCTTATAAAAGAGAAAGTAAAGACATATGGAAAAATAAAGAGGACTGGTTACCATCTTTTAATACATTTCTGGCAAGGCAATGTTGGTATGCACGAGGCATAGATGTCTCTAATTGTTGGGTATGTAGTTTAATACCCAAAATAGCAGGGGTAATGCCTTTAATACCAGTTCCATTGAATACATCTGACAGTTGGTAAGTATTAATAAATGAAACAGGAGAGCAAACAGTCAACATACAATTACATAAACCAAGGGTACAGCTATCAGCCATGGTTCAGGGAGTTCAATGTTTTCAACAGAATAGCACAATACAGTTAGGAAACACTGCACGTTAACAGCTACATTTGCAAAACTCCATGAAAAAATACCAGAGTTTGGTGTTTTCAATATTAATTTTCCCATTCTCATACCACCTAAGGGTCGGCTGTTATTAAGTCGTACACTTGTAATAAACTTCTCGAAATTAAACAAAAAATGAGTGCAAAAATAAAGTTACACGTTGAAAAAATAAAACATCCGTAAACTTTATGGTTATACACTGTGACACCTACAATGGGCAGGGCAAACGGTAGCATAGTAAATAGTAGTGTTGCTTTGGCAGTTGGATTATATTACATCTGTGGCAAATATGCCTTCAAATGGTTCCTGCAAGGATGGAGTGGAACTTCATAGATAGCATTAGTTATATCAACAATGTATCATGTAAAAGAGCTACCAAAAGGAAACATTAGAAATGCTATAAAAAGGAAGGTCAAAAATTTAATACAGACTCTGACAGAAGAGTTAGATGAGTCATTGATCTATCATCAAAACCTTAATTATCTAAAAAAAGAAGTTATGTACTCACCATAAAGTTCCATCTGAGTAGTTATACTTCATTTGTCTTCAACCTGTGGGTCTTCAGATCCACACTGGATCCAACATGGCCACATTTTCCAGCTGTGGCTCCGAGCTCCATGCTCCTCCCCTTACCCACAATGCCCCCCTTCTCCCCTCAGATTGAGTTTGCTGCCTAACATTTATCAGACACCTGACTCAATGACACCTTATCACCAGGATAACCAAAAGGAAACTCCCTTAGCCTGGACAGCACCAAGGATCCCAACAATAACCATCTGATAAGACAAAATATCATCATCTGAATGATAAGGTTAGGGGGAAGGGGGGGGGACTGCTGAAGACAAATTAAGTCTACCTACTCAGATGGAACGTTATGGTGAGTACATAACTTCTTCATCTGAAGTCGTTTACTTCATTTGATCTTCAACCTGTGGGACAGAGTCCCCAGCTACCAAACCCTTGGGTGGCCCACATGGAAGGATGTTCCGGAGCACCGCAGAGCCGCTAGAGACCATGTCTAATTTATACTGCGAAATAAAAGTATGAGATGAGGCCCAAGTGGCAGCTGAACAAATATCATCCAAAGATACTCTGGACCAAAAGGCCGCTGACGTAGCCATACATAGGGTCAAATGAGCTTTCACTTTCCCTGGCAGAGAAATACCTCTCCAAATATGCTCGGCCAATGCATTGTGAGATCCAGCGAGTAATTGTCACTTTCAAAACTGGTTTAACAAAAAAGGGCTTGGCATAAGACACAAAAAGTTGATCAGAATTACGGAAGGGTTTAGTCCTTTGCAGGTAAAACCTCAATTGTCTATGCAGATCCAATAAATGTAACCTATATTCCCCTGTGTTCTGATAGTTAGGAAAAAAGACTGGCAAGTTAGTGGTCTGATTAATATTAGCTTCCGAAGCTACCTTAGGGAGGAAAGACGGGTTGGTACATAGCGACACCCTATCTTTATGAAAGATCATGTAAGACACTTTGATCGAAAGAGCCTGAAGCTCCGACACCCTTCTAGCGGAAGTGATAGTGACCAAAAAAGCAGTTTTCCAAGTCAGAAATTGCAAATCCAATGAAGCTGCAGAAACCAATGCCTGCAACAGTAAGGTAAGGTCCCACTGTGGGACAGGATCCTTTACCGAGGGTCTAAGAAAAGCACCTTTAACAAAGGTCTTACAAAGTTTAGAGGAAGCCAATAAAGACATATTTACCCCCTTGTGAAAATTAGAAATGGCTGCCAGTTGGACTTCAACCGTAGAGGAACTGGTGCCCTGTTGAAAAATGCTAGCCAGAAAATCTAAGACTGGCAAAAGAGGAGTGGTAAAGGGGTCCAGGGTCCACTGAAAGGCCCATATTGAGAAACACTTCCATTTACTATGATACACTTTTCTGGTAGAAGATTTGTGAGCTGCTACCAGAATAGACTTAACAGGGGATGACAAACCGGGAGTCCTAATAATCATGGGAACCAGAGCAGCCAAGCAGCGAGTTTCAGACTGTCCAGGTCTGGCTGCGGGATCCCCGAGGGATGCAAGAGAAGATCTGGAACCAGATCCAAAGTCCATAGTGGAGCAACTAGATGAGACCTGAGTAAGGGAAACCAAACCTGACGAGGTCAGAATGGGGAGATGAGGATCACAGTGCTCCCCAGCCTTTGGGCTTTCTGCAGAAACTTCGACATCAGGGAAAGAAGAGAATATACATAAAGAAGGCGAGGAGGCCAAGCATGAATCAGAGAGTCTCTGGGGGTTTCCCCCGGTGGGGGGTTCAGAGCAAAAAGCTCACTGCATTTCACGATGGAAGGAGATGCGAGGAGATTGCAGCAAGGATGACCCCACTCTAGAAAGATCTGCTCCACTACTGAAGGGTTCAGAGACCACTCGTAAGGCATCAGAATAGATCTGCTGAGCCTGTCCACTAAAATGTTGGACCATCCAGAAATGTGCGTTGCCACCAGAAAACGGCTGGTGGAGATCGCCCATTCCCACACTCTCACGGCTTCTCGACACAGGGGATAAGATCTGTTTGTTGATATACCAGACCATTGACATATTGTCCGTAGGAATAGCAATCGTTCCTAGAGGAAGATGAGCATGAAGGGCCTGCCACACAAGGAGAACCGCTCTCCTCTCTAGAACACTGATGTGCAGAAAGGTCTCGGAAGGGGACCACGTGCGTTGGACTGTCCTTCCTGAGCCACCCTAATAGGGAGGTGTCCATGATCATCATGGTCTTGGGAAAGGCAGGTTGGAATGGATGTCCCTTGGGGGGGATCTGAAGACTGAATCCACCACCAAAGGGAGTCCCCTGCACGCTCGAGATTCTCACCGGAAAGGACAAAGGGAGATCCAACATGGACCACTGAAACGCAAGTGTCCACTGCAACACACTCATATGAAGGCTTACTATTGGAAGAATATTGATCGTGGCCGCCGTAGACCGCAATGCTCTTAACACTGCCTCGGCTGTCGGTAAATGGGTCTGAAGAATGTGTAAGACGTGTAACCTCAGATTGTGTATCCTATCTAATGTAAGGAACACCCTCGTTTGCAATGCGTCCAGCTGTGCCCCAATGGAATCCAAAACCTTAACTGGGAGTACAGCAGATTTGTTCATGTCGATTGTGATGCCCAACTTGTTGGCTAGCCGAAGGAAGGAGCCCCTGGCCTGACAAAGTAGATGCTCTGAAGAGGCAGTAAAGAGCCAATCATCCAGATACGGAAAGACCTGAATACTCTGAAGCGTCAGGTGAGCCGCTACTACCGCCATTACCTTGAACACCTGCGGGGCTGTGTTCAGACCAAAGGGAAGGGCTCGAAATTGGCAATGACTGGCTCCTAGCCGGAAGTGAAGGAACCTCCGGGAGCGCCTGTCCATCTTGATATGAAAGTAAACTTCCTGGAGATCGATTGAGCACATCTGGTCTCTGGCTTGCATAAAGGGCAAGAGAGACTGAATCGTGACCATCCTGAATTTTGTCTTGGTTACAGACAGGTTAAATTTGGACAGATCCCAAGATTGGTCTGATGTCCCCAGTCTTCTTTGGCACTAAAAAGAACCCGGAATAAACTCCGGATCTGAACTGGTCTAGGGGGGCCGGTTGGATGACTTTCTTCCTTAGCAGTGAATCTATTTGTACTGCTGCCTCCTCCCACTGCGCGGGTGGGATGTTCGGGAGGGCTTTGTTGGATGGGGAAGGTTTCTGGAACAGAACGGAATATCCTCTGGATATGATGCTCAACACCCATTGATCTGTTGTTATGGACTCCCGTGCTAAAGGGTATAGCGACAAACGACCCCGACTGCCTCCAGAGAACAGTCAGGCAACCCCTCAGGGCTGCTGCCCGGGTTTATCCGAGAAGGGTTTTGGGACTCGAAATTCTTAGGACCCCCTCTGCCTCTAGGGCAACGTCTGGGGGAAGGTGAGTCCTGAGCGTCCCGGAAAAACACCAGAGACTTGCGGAACCACATCTTCTTTGGGCCTCGCCGTTTCCTGGAAAAAGACCTATGAGGTGGAGAGAAGCAGATCCCAACAGCGGAGAGTGTCTTCCCGTCCTTCTCACTGTGGACCAAAGTGTCTCTGATTGTTTTCTCGAACAGGGAAGAACCGTCGTAAGAGGCGCTGGTAAAAAATCTCCCTGAAGAGCTCCGTAAACTGACATAAGCAGAGCCAGGTGTGACGTCTGATGGCAACGCCTGTCCCTTCCATCTGTGCAGCTCCCTCCGTGGTGTGAGAGAGAAAACGCATGGACGTGTTCGTCACTGCTTTTAGGGTGGCCATTCCTGCATCGAACGTCTTCCTGTCCTCTGCAGACATGGACCCTGGGTTCAACTCAGTGATTTCCTTAACAAGATCTCTCTGGAGTCGGATGATGTGCGCCATATAGTTAAGCGCCCTCACAGAGAAGGTCGATGAAGCATAAACTCGCTTCCCAAAGTGATCCAACCCTCTCGATTCTCAGTCAGGAGGGTGGACCGTGGAACTCTCTTGAGCGAGCTACTTCTTGGTGGCCGCCATCTCACCATGACAAAGCAACAACCTGGAGAATCCTAACCTAAGGATTAATAAATGACCTGGATAAACCATCCTAGTGATCAGGAAACCAAAGAACCAGGTTAGGGGGAAGGAGGGCGGGTCAGTTGCTGACAAATGAAGTTACCTACTCAGATGGAACGTTATGGTGAGTACATAACTTCTTTATCTGAAGTAGGAAACTTCATTTGATCATCAACCTGTGGGACAGAGTCCCCAGCTACTAAAAAACTTGGGAGGTCCTCAAGGAAGGATATTCCGGAGCACTGCAGAGCCAAAAACCGCCCTTCCTCTAGACACTAAATCCAACTTATATAGTGAGAGATAAAGGTATGAGAGGATGCCCAAGTAGCCGCAGAACAAATGTCATCCAAGGGAATTTTCGACCAGAATGCAGCTGATATAGCCATAGAATGGGTAGAGTGAGCGCGAACCCCAGTAGGTTCTGGCAGGCCAGATAGTTTATACATGAACAAAATGCAATTCGAAATCCATCTGGCCAGAGTCACCTTCGACACAGGCTTACCCAAGAAGGGTTTATCAAGAGAGACAAATATCTGATCAGATTAGCGGAAGGCCGCTGTTCTGTGTAAATAAAACCGTAACTGCCTATGAACATCTAACAAATGAAGTTTGTGCTCCCCTTTGTTTAGATAGTTAGGGAAGAAAACTGAAAGAGATTAATGGACTGATTGATGTTCGTCTCGGAGGCCACTTTAGGTAGGAAAGATGGGTTAGTCCTGAGAGAGACCCTGTCCTTATGGAAAATCAGATACGGGGCTCGAATACAGAGAGCTTCAAGCTCCGACACTCTTTTAGCTGAGGTAATGGCTACCAAAAAGGCAGTTTTCCAGAACAAGAATTTCAAATCAGCAGAGGCTGCAGGTTCAAAAGGAGGTCCAGTTAGAGCTTGAAGGACCAAGGTTAGATCCCAAGGAGAGACGGGGTTCCTAACAGGGGGTCTCAAGAGAAATGTACCTTTCAGAAAGGCCTTACAAATCTTGGTGGAAGCGGGGGGACTGAGATCATCTCCAATGTGAAAATGCAAGATGGCAGCCATTTGAACCTTTACAGTAGATGAACTGGCCCCTTGCTGAAAAATATGCGATAGAAAATCTAGCACTGCTGGGATGGGAGCAGTGAAAGGGTCCAATTTCCTTTGAGACGCCCAAATAGAAAACCGCTTCCATTTACCATTGTAAACCTTCCTGGTAGACGGCTTATGCGCCACTACCAGGATAGATCTAACTGCAGACGAGATACCAGAAGTCCTAGCAACTAATGGAACCGATTAACCACGCTGAGAGCTTTTGATCGACCAGGTTCGGGGGTTTCAATCACGAAGGATGAGATATTAGATCCGGGATGGGATCCAAGATCCAGACAGGAGCTATAAGATGGGACAGCAGGCACGGGAACCAGGTTTGACAAGGCCAGAATGGGACTATGAGGATAATCTTGTTCCCCAACCGACGAGCTTTCTGTAAGAATTTTGTTATCAATGGAAGAGGAGGAGAAGCATACAGAAGACCGGGTGGCCAAGCATGAACTGGAGCGTCTCTGGGGCTTTCCCCCGGAGGGGGAAAGAGTGAAAAACTCGATGCACTTCGCGTTGGAAGGTGACGCGAATAGATCGCAGCAAGGCTGACCCCACTTGCAGAAGATCTGTTTTGCTACTAAGGGATTCAGGGACCACTCATAAGGTGAGAGGATAGTTAGACTCAGTTTGTCCGCTAGGATGTTGGACCGACCCGGAATGTGCATTGCTAACAGAAAACAGTTGGTGGATATCGCCCAATCCCAAACTCTCATGGCTTCTCGACAAAGAGGGTAAGACCTGGTTCCCCCTTGTTTGTTGATGTACCAGACCAGCGACATGTTGTCTAACTGAATCTCAATAGTCCCTGGAGGGAGAAAGGCATGAAGGGCTTGCAAAGCTAGAAGCACCACTCATCTCCAGAACATTGATATGCAGAATGGTCTCTGTCTGAGTCCACGTACCTTGAACAGTTCTGCCTGGGCGTCGACACCCCGGCACTGGGACTCCTTGGATCTAACGGCTCCGAAACCCGATAATGGATCGGAGAAAGAGCTATCGGGGCAAAAAGTGGGGCTGAACTCCCCCCCCGGAGGGGGGGAGGCAGCAGCACTCCTACCTGCATCTGGGTTTGGAGGAAACGACGCATCATCTGGTCCATATCAGCGTCAGAGAGACTGCGGGTCGACCTAGAAGAGGCTGCCGAAGCTGGCCGGGAGGGCCACCACGACTACCTCGAAGATGGTCGGGCCTCCTCCGGAGAGAAGTATGGAGAACGGAGCCGAGGGGAGGAAGGCCAGGAAATCTTCTCAGGTGAGGAGAGCAGCTTGGCAGGCAAGGCCGAGGGGGCAGAGTTGGTCCGCCGCTTTCGGCTCCTATGCCTTTCTCCTCTCCTTCCTAGAGTCCCTCTCTCCCAAAGAAGAAATAGGAGGTTGAGTCCCAGCCAGGGGAGATGGAACAGGCTGAACAGCCGCAGCTGTAGCCACTGAGGGAGAGGAGGAGGAAGCCGACTCCAAGAGTAGAAGACCCGCCAGAATCAGTTTATTCCTCCTATCCCTCAGGGCCCGGGGGTTAAATGCTGCACAAATTTGGCAGCCCGAAGACAAGTGCGATACACCCAGGCAGAGGACACACTGAGTGTGGCCATCCGCTGGGGAAAGCTTATGACCACACTCAGTGCACTTAGAAAAAATGGCCTTAGAGGCCTCGGCCATAATCCCAAAAGAAAACACACACGCACCTCACACAAACACCCAAGGGGAAAAAAGGGGGAGTACCAGGCTTTAAACTAAGAGGAACGGTAAAGGGGTTTAAACTAAGGAGTTAACCATTCACACACAAAAACTAATAAGGTTTTAAGAAACTTTTCTTACTCACAGATCGCCTAAAGCTAAGAGCTCAAGAAACCCGTGCTAGACAAAGCCTCGGCAAACAAGATCTGGGGATTGGAAGGAGGTGGCAGGGCATTATGGGTAAGGGGGAAGAGCTTGGAGCTCGGATCTCTAGCTTGGAAAGCTGCCGGCTCGGATCAGATACCCACAGGTTGATAATCAAATGAAGTTTCCTACTTCAGATCAAGGGCTGGAAGGGACCTGCTCCGGAGGGAGACGGCCCCGGCAAGACTCCCATCCGTACCGGAGTGTGGATAAACCTCCGCATCATCTTGTACATCTCCACTTCAGAGAGGCTTTGAGTGGACCGGGAGGACGTCGCCAAAATCGGATGGGGGTGCCGGTGGGGGCCTGACTGGAGACCGGCTTTGTTGTTCTTCGGGTTCAGGGTAAAACCTAGGGGACCTGAGCGCCTAGGAGTCACAGGCCTGGATACAGGCTTCACTTTCACTGACAGGCCTGCCTGTGACAAGAGGTCGGGGGATCGCTTGCGAGTCCGGTCATAAACCTGATCTCTTTCCCCGGACCTTTTGGCGGGAGTGAGAGTCCCAGAGGCCAGGAAAGAAAAAGACTGAGCAGCAGCCGCTGCTTTGACTGCACGGGAAGAGGGAACCGCAGTCCCAGAAGAAGGCAGCAGGCTCTTAAGGATCAATTTGTCCCACCTGTCCTTAAGTGCCCTGGGATTAAACCCAGCGCAAATAGGACAGGAGGACTAAAGGTGTTCAGCCCCCAAGCAGACCACGCACAGAGAGTGTGGCCATCCACCGGGGAAAGCTTATGGCCACACCCTGTGCACTTTCTGAAACCAAGCTTCAGGGCATCTGCCACTCCTTCAGCCTGCCCAGACACACCAGACAGACACATCAGACAGACACATGCGCTCACGAGGGAAAGAAAGGAGAACGAGAAAGGAAAGCCTACTCTTTTTTTTTTTTTTTTTTTTAAACTAACTAAACGAAGAACCCCGGGGAGGTACAGAAAAGTTCAAGAGAAATGAAAAGGTCAAGAGGAAGCTAAAAAAGAAAATTATACAGTTACAAACACTGAAATAACAAGCTGGAGCTAGCACCATGCTTGTTCACTCTCAGGTGGCAAACGAGATCTGGGGCATTATCAGTAAGGGGAGGAGCATGGAGCTCGGAGCCATAGCTGGAAAATGCGGCCATGTCGGATCCGCATCGGATCCGAAGACCCACATGTTGAAGATGAAATTAAGTAAACTACTTCAGATATAAAAGATATGTCGACACCAGAAACACAGTGTAGTAGGTACACTAGGAACGTAAAACCACGAACCAATCCACTGTATACACTCGTATAACGGCCAGGAACTAAAGTTTCTTCTGCTGAACGAAGTTATACTTTAACTTCACTGTAGATAACAGTCAAATGGTTAAACCCTCAATACAATAAATGAGGAATCTCGTTGAAGCCAAGATAAATAACTGAGAAATTACTTATAAAAGTTAACAATTTATTCTTCCACACATAGAGTTTAGCGCTTTCACCCGCACACCACGGGCTTCCTCAGAACTGTTAAACAAACTCTCTTTCAGTATTTAAATACAAAAAACATTGGCGCCATATGTAAATTGCTTAAAGCTACAGTGATCTCAAGCAAATTAAACATATAAACGTATGTCTATAAAAATATGTCTATAAATACTAGAAATAATAAAATATTGACCAAACCATCCTTTCCTTTCCTATTATATGAATATAAAACATCCACAACTGCCTTAAAAATATATATAAAGCACTTTGTTATAAAATAAGAGTTATATTAAACTCTCAGTACAATGTCCATTTTAAAAAATTCAAAATAATACAATAATTCCAATATACATAGTGCTCCTTGCTGACATACATGCCTATAACCTAGCTACATTTTATGTACACTAAATGCCTATTGATATATGCTAATAGAAAATGCTTTAATATAAAATAAATAGCATATAACATTTACATCGGCCAAGTTGCATAGTGCTCCTTGCTGACATATATGCCTATAACCTAGCTACATTTTATGTACACTAAATGCCTATTGATATATGCTAATAGAAAATGCTTTAATATAAAATAAAAAAAGAGGATTTTAAAAAGAGGATATATTCACACATGTACAGCATTAAAACAAAGGATGAAAAAAATGCCTTATTTAAACATATCAACAATGTAGGTGCTCAGCATGATTTCAAATTTGCCATCTTGGAAAGAATTACACATAACCCCAGAGGAGGTAATATGAAAAATCAGATAGCATACAGAGAATATTGGTGGCAAATTTATACAGATGCGATGACATGGCCTGGTTTGAATGATTATATTTCAATTAAGCCACTACTGAAAATTAAAAATTAAAAACTAATGTGTCATTTGTTATAACTTGGCCGATGTAAATGTTATATGCTATTTATTTTATATTAAAGCATTTTCTATTAGCATATATCAATAGGCATTTAGTGTACATAAAATGTAGCTAGGTTATAGGCATATATGTCAGCAAGGAGCACTATGCAACTTGGCCGATGTAAATGTTACATGCTATTTATTTTATATTAAAGCATTTTCTATTAGCATATATTAATAGGCATTTAGTGTACATAAAATGTAGCTAGGTTATAGGCATGTATGTCAGCAAGGAGCACTATGTATATTGGAATTATTGTACTATTTTGAATTTTTTTAAAATGGATTTTGTACTGAGAGTTTAATATAATTCTTATTTTATTACAAAGTGCTTTATATATTTTTAAGGCAGTTATGGATGTTTTATATTTATATAATAGGAAAGGAAAGGATGGTTTGGTCAATATTTTATTATTTCTAGTATTTATAGACATATTTTTATAGACATACGTTTATATGTTTAATTTGCTTGAGATCACTGTAGCTTTAAGCAATTTACATATGGCGCCAATGTTTTTTGTATTTAAATACTGAAAGAGAGTTTATTTAACAGTTCTGAGGAAGCCCGTGGTGTGCGGGTGAAAGCGCTAAACTCTATGTGTGGAAGAATAAATTGTTAACTTTTATAAGTAATTTCTCAGTTATTTATCTTGGTTTCAAAGAGATTCCTCATTCATTGTATTGAGGGGTTAACTATTTGACTGTTATCTACAGTGAAGTTAAAGAATAACTTCGTTTAGCAGAACAAACTTTAGTTCCTAGCCGTTATACGAGTGTATACAGTAGATATAAAAGATATGGATTTAGAGATGACATCATTTCAGAACAGGTCTATGTCCATGGTATGGAGCAGCCGAAGCCATTTGAGAGTTAAGGTGGTTTATCCAGACTAGTTGAAGTATTGGCAAATGCCACTTTCAGTGCAGTTTCTGACATTACTGTCGAAATAACAGCCATAAGAACTATGGTGCTGCAAAATAGAATGGCCTTAGATTATATACTAGCCTCCCTGAGTTGTACCTTACTTCAATAGAATGTTGTACATTTGTCCCAGTTAAACAAAATCTCTTAAAACACACCTAGAGGTTATTGCACACATCTCACAGCACAGCAGAAAACTTGGAATACTGACTGGAGTGATTGGATAAGTCGAATATTCATGGGGTGGACAGGAAAAATTATCTTTTTTAATTGCTATTGGTGTCATCATTATGTTTGCTGTATATTACTTGTATGTATTAACGTTTTCTTAAAGATTGTTGGCTCGGCTGCTGAGTCAGTAAATGTTATTATCGTAGTGTAAGCAAAACAAGAATTTTTCTTAATTGATGCATAAAATCATGCAATATGTTTTAACACTTCTCTAATTAATGCAAAAAGAGAACTGTTGGAATATAATTAAAGGGTTAATGAAGTTATAACTAAAAAGTGTGCTTAAAGGTATGAATAGAGCTTAGCAACATAAAATTGTTATCCATACTATGTGATGAAACCCTGACCAAGATAAGTGGTGCCTTGAAAAACAAGAAATAGAAGAAAAAGACCACCCCAATGACACCCCATCCTCACTAATCTGATTTCTCCATATAAAATCTGGCTACACTACGTTCAGCAAATAAACTCCTTGTCTCCTCAATTAAATCTAACAACAAAGCTGGTGACCCACTTTTCTCAAACACTATAGGGAAAAACTGATTTCAATTAAGCCACTACTGAAAATTAAAAATTAAAAACTAATGTGTCATTTGTTATAACTTGGCCGATGTAAATGTTATATGCTATTTATTTTATATTAAAGCATTTTCTATTAGCATATATCAATAGGCATTTAGTGTACATAAAATGTAGCTAGGTTATAGGCATATATGTCAGCAAGGAGCACTATGCAACTTGGCCGATGTAAATGTTATATGCTATTTATTTTATATTAAAGCATTTTCTATTAGCATATATCAATAGGCATTTAGTGTACATAAAATGTAGCTAGGTTATAGGCATGTATGTCAGCAAGGAGCACTATGTATATTGGAATTATTGTATTATTTTGAATTTTTTAAAATGGACATTGTACTGAGAGTTTAATATAACTCTTATTTTATAACAAAGTGCTTTATATATTTTTAAGGCAGTTATGGATGTTTTATATTTATATAATAGGAAAGGAAAGGATGGTTTGGTCAATATTTTATTATTTCTAGTATTTATAGACATATTTTTATAGACATACGTTTATATGTTTAATTTGCTTGAGATCACTGTAGCTTTAAGCAATTTACATATGGCGCCAATGTTTTTTGTATTTAAATACTGAAAGAGAGTTTATTTAACAGTTCTGAGGAAGCCAGTGGTGTGCGGGTGAAAGCGCTAAACTCTATGTGTGGAAGAATAAATTGTTAACTTTTATAAGTAATTTCTCAGTTATTTATCTTGGTTTCAAAGAGATTCCTCATTCATTGTATTGAGGGGTTAACTATTTGACTGTTATCTACAGTGAAGTTAAAGAATAACTTCGTTTAGCAGAACAAACTTTAGTTCCTAGCCGTTATACGAGTGTATACAGTAGATATAAAAGATATGGATTTAGAGATGACATCATTTCAGAACAGGTCTATGTCCATGGTATGGAGCAGCCGAAGCCATTTGAGAGTTAAGGTGGTTTATCCAGACTAGTTGAAGTATTGGCAAATGCCACTTTCAGTGCAGTTTCTGACATTACTGTCGAAATAACAGCCATAAGAACTATGGTGCTGCAAAATAGAATGGCCTTAGATTATATACTAGCCTCCCTGAGTTGTACCTTACTTCAATAGAATGTTGTACATTTGTCCCAGTTAAACAAAATCTCTTAAAACACACCTAGAGGTTATTGCACACATCTCACAGCACAGCAGAAAACTTGGAATACTGACTGGAGTGATTGGATAAGTCGAATATTCATGGGGTGGACAGGAAAAATTATCTTTTTTAATTGCTATTGGTGTCATCATTATGTTTGCTGTATATTACTTGTATGTATTAACGTTTTCTTAAAGATTGTTGGCTCGGCTGCTGAGTCAGTAAATGTTATTATCGTAGTGTAAGCAAAACAAGAATTTTTCTTAATTGATGCATAAAATCATGCAATATGTTTTAACACTTCTCTAATTAATGCAAAAAGAGAACTGTTGGAATATAATTAAAGGGTTAATGAAGTTATAACTAAAAAGTGTGCTTAAAGGTATGAATAGAGCTTAGCAACATAAAATTGTTATCCATACTATGTGATGAAACCCTGACCAAGATAAGTGGTGCCTTGAAAAACAAGAAATAGAAGAAAAAGACCACCCCCAATGACACCCCCATCCTCACTAATCTGATTTCTCCATATAAAAATCTGGCTACACTACGTTCAGCAAATAAACTCCTTGTCTCCTCAATTAAATCTAACAACAAAGCTGGTGACTCACTTTTCTCAAACACTATAGGGAAAAACTGGAATCAGCTCCCTCCTGAACTATCTACCCTAGCATCTACCTCTCAATTCAAAAAACACATTAAAGAACATCTAAAAACTCAGTGGCTCTGTCCTTGTGCTAACCCTGACTGAAACTTTTATTTCCCCTCCAGCTCATACCCTTCCTCTCTCCCCCATCTTTTGCCTCCTAATCTAGTTACTTCTCTTTTGCTTTCCTCTTAGTAACAGGATAAAATTTAAGGACTTTACTCTTTCTGCCCATACCCTTTTTGTTTCTAATATGCTTGCTTATTTAGATTTAGTTTAACTTTTAGCATAATGTCTATAGTCAACACTTTTATAACTACATTTCCTTTTTTCCCTTTTACCAATGTCACCACTGTACGATTAGTTTATATGGCTATGTTATACATTTTTTTTTTCAACATTGTTATTGTTTTTGCTTGGAGCTCTTCTCCCCGGGCCTCTACTGAAAATTGACATATATCCAGCTAGACTAGCCTGGTCAACAAATGTAAAATAAATAAAAAAATCTGCTAATGGACATGCTTCCTTACAGAATCAGTAAAGACCTTCTGAGAAACAGATCCTTAAAAAATCAACAGGAAATTCTGAGACACGCTTCCTCACAAATGCATCCTTACAGAATCAGCAAAAAAAAAAAAAAAAAGATAACAGACTCTAAGTGCATGACAAAAACTGTATAAAAAGACTGCAAACTGAAGATGGTTTTGGGTAATTGTAGTTCCCAGATAAATGAATATTCATCATCTGTATCTGTAATGTAAAGCAAACCTCGTACAGTAAAGGCTAAAAGCCGTAACATGTAGTAAGTCTTTATTTTATGAATAACTGCGCTTAAATAAGTCTAAAAATGACATTAAGTCCATTTAAATTTATCACATCTTCCTGCCCAGGTTCAGACTCGTATCCCTCTTTCTTTTATCAGAAACTAGTCTACAAGAAGGATCAAAAAGCCGAATTACAGCTTAAGCCAGTCCCAGTCAATTACTCCCGTACAAAAAAAAATTTGAGAATATGTAGATACATGTTCAGTTTTCTCTTTCTTTTTGAGAGGAAGAGTGGGGACAACAGTGTTATTAATGGCAGCAACAGCAGCTTCCCCCGAGATGAACACAACATTCTAACAAACCAAGAAAGACTTCAATGTTCCTGCTCCCTGAACTGATAAGAGTATCTTTCTCCATCTCTTTTCCTACTCTGGCGACCCCAACAACCACACAGGATGTGGCTACCTCCCGGCCCATAGTTGCTGCAAGTGTTACACCAGAGCAATATGGGGTAAAAGATGAGTGGTCCAAGGTACAACTAATGGTCACAGCAGAGTCACCCACCTGTGGCCTGAGCAAACTACTAGCCTGCTCTGGTGGCAAAAGCTGTTTGCTTAACGACCAACAATTTGTTCCAAGGTCAAGCTGCAAATGGTACCTTTTTCCCCAAGCAAAACAAGCAGCAAAAGATGATAAAAATTTAAAATCTTTAAAAGTCACTTTTTAAGATAGAAAAAAAAAAAAACACTTAACTGACCTCAAAAAGTAAAATAAACAGTTTTTCCACTGATTTTTTTTTTTATTTTAAACTTTAAACTGACGGGGGGGGGGGGGGACTCCAATTTAAAAGTACAACACAGTCTCATGGCAGTCTGTTAAAAAACAGACTCCTAGGTTTTAGCTTTCCTGAACAGGAAGACTGCTGTCAAACAAAACTATTTTTTTAAAAATAGAAGGCTTTTTCCCCAAAAGAAAGAGAGTACAAGCAAACCATAGATCTTCAAAAGCCTCAGGAGTGTACTCTTCAATGGCAGGAAAGCTCTGAAGGACTTGAACCCAAACCCGTCATTTTAGTCAGCTCAGCTCAAAATGATTGATTGTTTAGGGATGTGGACGGTGCCCTGAAGCTTTGGAAACTGGCTAGCTTTTCTATCCTTGGCAGGATATAACCCATATAACAAAGGCTACTGCAGCAATATGCTCAATATGATGAACATCTATCAGGAACAAAACCAAAGGGGAAGAAATGAAAGAAAAAAATGGAGACAAATGTGAATTATTTCTTATTCCAAGAGGCACCAAAAGGTCAAGAGTTCCTGTTGCAGCAGTGGATGAAGTAGAAACATACAGCCAACGAATACATTAAAAGGAAGGATAGCTAAGGTCACAGTCGGCTCCAAGTTTAAACTTGGGTGACAGCAGAAAATGGCCATACTATACGGTCCAAGTGAAGGCAGTGCACCAGTAAACAAAAGACCCTGCCTCTACTAAACAAGAGTGAGACTTCATTTACTTTGTTTTTTTCATGTTAACTTAAGGGGAAATTCAAAAGACTTATTTGTGCCAAGTACAATGGGAAATGTGTGTGGAACTATCTGCTACATACATTATAATATACTTCTTATTACTGGCCATCAAAACACTCTCCAATTTCAGTGAATCATTACTATGAGAAATGGCACTGTTCATTCTTTAAAATGCAATAATTGCCAAATGCATTTTCCTGGGATAATATAGGCAAAAATAATCTGTTTAGTTAATCTACAGTCAAAAACTACAGAAAATTCTTGCAGTGATCAACTGTAAAAGAATGAACAGTGGGTGAGAAAAAACACTTTTGTATGTTTCAATTAAAAGGGATACATAAAACAAGTAAATTTCAACCTTAGACAAACTGCCCCTACAATGGCAGTTGCAAACTGATAGCAGAAATCATGTGGGGTTAAGTCCAAAAGTTGGTGTCCAAAATAATCTGGCTTGATACTACAGTATACCATGTCTGTGTCATCTGCATTAATCAAAGGAGACAAAAGTACTTTGCAGTGCAATAACAGTTTAACAAGATATGTTAACCCTATGGGTTGATCTTCTAGAGGTCACTCCTTGATAAGGTCTTAACTGAGCATTACTTCTGCCATCAGAATGCAACAGTTTTGTTTTCAGAAAAATCCTGCACAGAAGGAATTTTTCATCCTCTGCCAAAGCATAGCATAGTGCAACATTGCAGTTACATAACTAAAATTCTCAGGACCCACCCATTAGCTACTAGGCCACCAGTTAACACACCTATGCAAAATAAAGGAGCCTTGATAGTACAGAAATATGTAAATAAGAACATATTCACTCAGTTTAAAAACTCCAACAGCAGCTACTGGTGGAAGGAGCACTCCCCCACAAAGGAATACACAAGATGATTTTCCTGCTGATGAAGTAGGTACCTATAGTAGATCAATTTATATGATAAGAACATGTCATACTCAGTACTACAGACCCTTCCTTTATTAATCCTTTGTTGGGCGGAATTCTAAAAGTGGTAGTAGGAGGAAGGATTGCCTAGCCAAGATCTCAGATGACACAGTCCTGGAAAAAAGACCTTCAAAAGACAGCTTAACATTATGAATCATAAATGAGACAATGATGCTTGGTAAAAGTGTATGCTCAGGATCAAGTGTCCGTAGAATGGTGACGACCAAGTGGATATAGAATAAATACGTGCAAATGCAATATTCTTGATGCAAGCACAAGACACAATAATCATGTGAGTTTTGTAACTAGCGGTCAGCAGAATGATGGCAAAAAAGCAATGCAGTTTGCATGGGTGATTTCCCTTTCTCTCTCCCCTGCTTGAGAGAAAGTGCTATAGCCACTTTTTTTTTGAAGAAATGTGGACATGTTGTGTGGTTTTTGTCTGTGTACCTGGGGGGGGGGGGGGGGGGGGGGTTGCAGATGTGGTTTCCTGCACATAAATACAGTAGGACCCAAAATGCAATGCACAAATGTTATGGTCACAAGGAAGAGAATCTTCAAAAAAAAAAAAAAAAAGAACTTCAATGCTGCTCAGTTAGCATGCTCAAATGGTGGATTTGTAAAGCTCCTCTATCATTAATGTTCAAAGGGTGAGAGATATTTAACAGAGGACAGAGAAGCAACAGTCCCTTAAACTGCTTGACCAGCCAGTACTGGGTCATAGTTTTCCCCTACTCATGACATTTAGGAATAGCATAAGATGCATCTAGACACCATAGTACTGCAAATCCAGCTCATACAGATGTCGGAAATGTATCCCATTAATCTGCACTTTACTCAACCTGGGAGGCTCATGGTACAACGCTGCCCATACTATAAATGTTCCCCACCTGGAGGCATAGGCCTAAGTCAGAGGACAGCTTCCTAGCAACTTCAATCATCTCAAACACAGAACTGCAAGCCCCACCGATTAAGGCTGTGCACATCAGAAATCAAACCCAAAGGTATAGCTGGTTGTTTTCACAGTTATAAGGTTATTCTCACTTGCATACAAATATTTCAAGCACAGGCATTATATGCCCTTCTACACTGTCAATATACCAAAACACATGTTCTCATAACAAGTGTCCAGGTTGTTCTTAAACATATCTAAACTAATGTTTGCTTTAAATGTAATTTGTTAGTCTGTTCCATGCATCAGCTGCTCTCTCGGAGAACCGATTAGTACATGTCTCATTCCTACAAAATCTTCTACATAGGTTGTCTGACAATTCCCTGCTACTTTTTCATAACCCCAAACAAACATTCTCAGAGGTAGTTGTCTCTAAATGCTCTGTATACCTGAATAAGACCTCTTCTTAGATATAAATATAACTATCATTAACCAACTGGTTGATGTGATTAGAAAAACTCAAAGCAAGATCAACCCATATACTCAGGTCCTATATACTCAGGTCCTTAAATGAATATACAGTTTCAATCACCAAGTGCTGCATTATTCATATTTAAATTTATATGTCCCAAATTTCATATGCTTAGTTTTTGATGCGTTTATCAGCATAATATTCTCCTGTGTTCAAATGGTCAATTTAGTCAAGTTCCTTTGCAGATATGCCTAATCTGTAACATACTGAATCAGTTTACCAAATTTCAGGTCATCTGTATATAGGCTGTAGAACACCAAAGATTCTTGGCTAGCAACAGGAATGCTTCCTGCACAGCTATGAAATTTTGGCCTAAAAGCTGGCCGTCCTTAGTTATTATAGGGGGAATTCAAATGGTTTCATGTTTTCTTTTTCCTCTGAACATTGGGAAAAGGTGTGAAATTAGCAAGAATGGCTAAAACATATTCAAGAGTCTGTCATGGCATGAGACAGCAACAGACCTGCTATGTGAATCAGAAGATTTAAGGAATGTGTTCTTTCAAGAATCAAAAACATCAAGCCTTTGTAGTGCCCCATTTCCAAAATCACTGATCAGGCATGGTCATTGAACTCAACATCCAGGAGAAGTTGAAGTCTATGCTTGATATATGCGCCAGCTCATTCACTTCACCAGAAATATGAACTGCAGAGAGAAGAATGCTTCTTCCCTATGGTACAATGTCAGACAAACATTACTTCTCTCCAAACATAATCTGTAATAGTTCCATACTGCTCACTTGCTCAGACATTAAAAGACAGGTTGTTTTACTGGCTGGACATGTTCTCTAAAAGCATCTGTTTCAGGATTAGGAACACTGTTTTGAAATCCATCTGATGATGTGGAACCCTCTTCTCTGAGGGATATCAATCCATGTTCCACGTAGGAGTCATAATGGGCTCCTCGCCCTGTCAGCAAAACATCAGTTTTCAAAATCTGCGACAGTTTAGACTTCAGGAATGAAAACCCACAGCACTGGTGGAGACCATCAACTGCGCGACAGGCAGGTGCCTGTCACCAAAGGCAAGGTCTCAACATGTAGGGACTCTGAATCCACTGGTATCTCACAGATCACTGTTATATCTGCCTTCTCAGATGTACAAACAGCACCATGAAAATTGTGGCTTTCCATCAAACACAGAAAGGACAATAAGGTCTGAGCAGGCAGTCTGTGTTGCATTCACACCCAGGTCAGAATTATGACCTCCTGAGCCCTCTCCAAGGGTAGGAATAATCACTATCTGTAAGTGACCAGTTCTTCCCAGATGACTAAGCTGAGGTCACAGACTTCTTCCAATTTATAGCTCCTTTCCCTCCCCCAGGATGGACCAACAAGTAGTTCCAGAACAGGGCCTACTAGGAGCCAGTTCATGTACAGGAATACCAGGACAGCTTTCTCCTACAAAACTTTCGTCAATAAGTCAGTGAAAAGTGGGGCTGAAGAAAACCCATATGGCAACACTTTGTACTGAAAGTGATGTTCATTCAGACTTGAAATCTTAAGAGTCTGTTGTGTAGACCCTAGATTTTGAGGTGCCAAAGGGCAGTCAACTGTGTCCAGCGACATCATCCACAACAACCCAGCCCCATGCAGGACAGCAAGGGTGTTATCCCCTGCAGAATGGACATCCAGAAGTTGCACTGATCATATGTGAAGGCTGATGTCACTGAAGTCCAGAAAGGGATGGAACTTGCCTGCTCCCTTTGGAACCAGAAAGAGCAGAGCTCAAAATCCCTATACTACTTCCCATAATGGAACAACTGTGGTCCTTGAGCAGCACAGTCTAGGTCTGTGCTGAGAGTTCCTCTGTCAAGGAGTGAGCTGCTAGTACAACACTTCCTGGACAAGCACTTGTAATGCTCCAGAAAATGGCCAAATGTGACCATGTCTAGAACTCACTGGTACCTTGTGACAATTCCCCAAGGAGGGTGGGGGTTTCAAGATGGGAAAACTGCACCCTCAAAAGGATTCCAAAAATGTACACAGAACTACTGCAAACCCACACAGGCACTAATGACTTTAATTTGCTTTTGCCAGCACCCAAAGGTGCAATATTGTGTGATGCTGGATAGGCTTCATCAGACAAAGATGAGAATTCCTCTAAGATTTGGAAAAGACTAGCAAAGGAAAGAGTGGAAGTGGCCAGAAGGGGATCAGAAAATCCCCCCAAAGAAGCAAATGAGAGCTTGCTCTAGAGGTCATCAACTACATCCTGAGGAGACTGGATGAAGTGTATATCCTGCAAAAAGTGGGCAACCAGGACTGTGTCAATGAGCTTCTCTTTGAGAAAAGGGGTCTAAGTCATGCCATCCTGCCAAGACTCAAACACAAACCTGTGGCACTAGACTAAGAGCCTGTTCCGTCACAACTAAAACAGGACACAGCATCCCACCACACAGGCCATCAACAAGGGCTCAACAAAGGTCCTCAACGCCAAATGGAGAGGGTCTTCTAGTTCATCCATGTCCATTCCAATAAACTGAACCTGGACATGACATGAACTGTTTTGTCTCAATGCTCCAACATTACACAGAAGTAAACCCTCATGCCATACACCTGTTCAAATTCTGAATGGCTTATCTGAAGCCAAGGTGGTAAAATATTGTTAGTGGGACCCCTGTTGGGCCAAACAGATACCACAAGGAGTCAGCAAGTAGATTAACATCTGGTCAGTTGTTCTCCCAATCAAGTTATTTCTTATAAAGAGCACTGTCTTTTCTAAGGCTGATAGGGCCACCAGGCTGCTCTAACAGCAAGTCTAATGACAGTCTCCAAGGGACAGACTACCATTAGCCCCACAGGCTTTTCCCAAGAAACTATTGTATGCGTTTCTGAGAAGATATGAGAGTAAGAGGTCAGTCAACAGGCTGAGGTCATTGATAAAAGCTTGATCAACAATAGAAGATGTTGAAGGGGGACCATGCTATCCCTTTGCCAATCTTAAACATAGCCTACAAATCCTCTAAATATTACGTGGATCCTGAAAGAAAGGTATCAATACCACCTGTCCTTATGGGGGAGATCTTACATAAAGATGACCTCAAGAAAGGCCAGTGCCAAGTATTAGTGAACTGGGTATTTTCAGTGGAATACTTGATAAGCAAAACTCAAAAGCCTGCTCCCAAGCTGGCACAGCTTTCAGATGAACTCTCCCAAACTATGTTCCTGCAGGTGCCATCTCAAAGCATCTGCTTGATGTCAGAGTCCTAAAGCACAAATCCCACTATGTGATTACCAGATATCCTCCACAATTTGGGTGAGCTGGTCCATGTGGGCCTCTGAGCTGGATCAAGGAAGAGACTAACCAAGTAACTCGCACTTAATTGCTGGAATCAGGATGACACCTTCAATCGACAGATACAGTAAACAAAGAACTTTGGGACATACTCCCCAACAGCAGCATCTAAAGGCACATCTCAGCTGATTCCAAGGGAGTTGACTGAGGCTGAAGACAATTTTGGACTACTGTCTGTTTTTATTTAAAGTAAATAACCAATGAATATGGTTTTAGATACAACTTTGTTAGGTGATAAACAAAAATAATTACAATGGATGGAATAAGATTATATACAAGAGACATGAAAATATACTCAAACACAATATGTAGTTCAGTATGTGCAAATCAGGGTTAAGTCTCAGATTCCACAGCAACAGTCAATACACAATTTTCAACAAAGAACTAAATGCAAATAAGTAATGACTCCCCACTGTTCAAGGGAATGTTAACCACTAAAAGGATGCAGGCAGCCAAATGGAAAACTGACTTTTTTCAAAGTTCTGGCTTGGGAATGCATGTCCTTGCTGTCAAGATCCAACAATTGCCCACAGCTGACAGAAGGACCCTTCTAGCAGTCCACACAAAAACATACTTGGACTACTACCACTTTTCCTGCCTTTCAGACTAAGTAAACAAGTTAATTCTCTAGCACTTGTGGCAGTTATCAACTTTGTATTCTACCCTGAGAAAATACAGTCCATGCTGGTGCAGGAACAGCCATATATGCAGCCCATGCTGGTGCAGAAATAGACACATGTATACTTACTCTAAAGCTATTCCAGTTGTACCGGCGCTTTATTTGTGGTGTTACCTCTACAGTGCGCTTATTTTTGAATTAAATGGCGTTTATCGCTCTCTGCACTGTTATCCATTTAAGTTCATAGGTTCATAAGTTCATACTAGGCTATCTGCCCAAGGGCATTTATAAGCCTAGCCCATAGTTATGTGGCTTTCGCCACCCCTTTAGTTTGAATAAAACCTATGCCTATCATTTTGCTGTGCCTCTGTCAAGCAGTGACACTGAAGTAATCCCTGGGGTATATCTGCAATCTCCCATCCATTGGTCAAGATTCCTCTTGAACAAGGCCAGAGAGGTGCTCTGCCTTAGGTATACAAAAACATAGCTTTATGGACCACAACAAGGATCAAGTTTCTAACGGAGAACTGTTAAAAAAAAAAAAAAAAAAAAAAAAAAAAAACACGGAAGCCTCTAGTGCATGAGTATTATGGGAAAGCATATTTGCTGACTTAGTGGATATCTACAAGGGCGATTTTGCAGAAAAAAAATCTTGATTCCTATGCCCTTGAGTTAGATCATAGGATTCTCTTATCAGATCACATTAGCAAAACAGAAAAGACAATAGGCTTTACTGTAAATTAAAACTGAATTCACATACCCGAAAAAGTTTTTGAGAGTGTTTGATCATAAAGGCCATGCCATTGTTTAACTTTGCAATGTTGTCCTGCAAGTCCCCAGCTGTAACCTAAAGGGAAGAAAAATAAGTTATTTTCCCTTATTGTTTTCTGCTTGTGCACTGCTGTACAAGGGACAGTACAATGTTACTCTTCACACACTGACAGTTAACACTAAAGTTATGAATTACTATCAAATTTATGTGATATGGACAGTATACAAAACAGATCTCCATTTCCAATTATAACCTACTGCAAGTGAATGCTTAAGAATAAATTAAGGCGGACTTTCCTTGGGAATAGACATTCAGGAGATGGTTCTTCTAATGGATCACTAGCAGTCAGTATTAGATTGCATGTTTCATCAGTGCTTAGCAGAGACTGCCATGAATGTAAATAGTGCCTAATAACCAGGATAGTGATAAGGGGTGGCTCACAGTATACTTTCCAGCACTATCCCTAAAGGGCAGCAAAAAGTACAGTTTTGTACCTACCATAAATGTAGATGTTCGAAGATCCACATTGCTGCAGTCCTAACACTTGGGTAGTCCGCTGTCCCAGTCGGCCCGAATACCAAAGTATAAGGCTGACGTCGGTCAAGGCGCATTAGTCTGACGTCAGGGTACAAATGCGCATGACCGACGTCATTTCCTCAGTCTTTTCTTGCCCCAGATGTCAGAAGACCCTAAAAAGATAAGGCCAAAACCAAAAAACACCAAACACTCCTGTACCAAATATATGTACAATATATACAAATTTACAAAAGTACAACCCCACCCACACCACCACCCCTAAACACAGAGGGGAAGGAGGGAGGATTGGACTGCAGCAATGTGGATCTTCGAACATCTACATTTGTGGTAGGTACAAAACTGTACTATGTTCTTCATCTCACATTGCTGCAGTCCTAACACTTGGGTAGAATCCCAAAGCAGAGGTAAGGGAGGCTGGCAAATCACAAAGAAGCTGGAGCTGTCAACATGCCCTGCAAAATAGCCGTGGCAAAACCAGCCCAAGATTTAGAGTAGAGAGGAAGGTGGTAATGCCTAGAGAAAGTATGCACTGAACTCCAAGTAGCTGCCTCCAAAATATCCTTAGTTGCCACCCCCCTTAGAAATGCAGTTGAAGTGGCAGTAGCCCTAGTGGAATGAGGCCTAATCCCAGCTGGAATCTCCTTGCCATGATGGGAATAACAAAATGCAATGCAAAACCCAATCCACTTAGAAATAGTTTGTTTTGACACAGGCTTGCCCTGAGAACTCAAAGCAAAAGAAACAAACAACTGCTGAGACTGCCTAAAATCCCTAGTCCTGCTTAAATAATAACGCAACTGCCTGTGTACATCTAAAGTGTGCAAAATCTTTTCCCCCTTATTTTGGGGATCTGCATAAAAAGTAGGCAAATGAATAGTTTGGTTTAAAGCCACACTAGAGACCACCTTAGGCATAAAGGAAGGATTAGTACGTAATGATACCCTATCCTTATGGAAAATCAAAAAAGGCTCAACCGCCATAAGGGCCTGCAATTCAGAAACCCTTCTTGCAGAAGTAATGGCCAACAAAAGCAGTCTTCCATGACAAGTATTTCAATTCAGCAGTAGCCGAGGCTCAAAAGGTTGTAGAGTAAGTTTCTCCAACACAAAATTGAGGTCCCAAGCAGGAGTAGGAGCTCTACGTGGGGTCTTATATTCTTTGCCCCTCTAAGAAATTGCTTGAACAAAGGATGAGAAAACAATGGTGGGTCACAATCATAGTGAGCTGAAATTGCTGCAGCATGAATCTTAATGGAAGAGAAAGACAAACCTTTGTCCAATAACTCAGTAAGATATTGAAGAGCCACACTCAAATTAGGCTCAGAAACCTCCAAATCCTTTGCTGCACTCCAAAATAAAAATCTCTTCCATTTTTCTGTACACTTTCCTTGTACTAGGTCTTCTGGCTTCCATAATCACATTCTAAACTTGTTGAGGAAGTTGAGACCTGCTGTGGTTCAAAACAGAATATGCCAGGCTGTTAGATGAAGAGAGTGAAGCTTGACATTGAGTAGATGACCGTCCCTCTGAGACAATAGGTGTGGAATCAAAGGTAAAGGCCATGGAGGCATCCTTACCAGACTCCTCAGTAATGGGTACCAGTGTTGCGAGGCCAATCTGGAGCTATTAAAATCATCCTTGGCTTGTCTTGTCTGACCTTCAGGAGTACCTTTGGGAGGAGAGGCAGAGGTGGAAAGGCATACACATGAAGATTTTCCCAACTGAAAGAAAGAGCATCCACTTTCCAAGCTGTGTGATGAAACCTTTTTGTGCAAAACTTTGGCAGCTGATGGTTTAGTGGAGAAGCGAACAGATCTATGTCTGGAGTTCCCCATGACACTGTCAATTTCCGAAATACATGAAGATCCAGTTTCCACTCGTGGGGATCCATTATTTGCCTGCTTAACACATCTGCTAAGGAGTTCTGTGCTCCCGGCAGAAACCTTGCCTGAAGATTTAGTCGCAAGCTAAGCGCAGTCTCCCACAAAATCATTGCTTGCCTGCATAGAGAATAAGAATGTGTTCCCCCTTGTTTGTTGATGTACCACATGACAGTTGTGTTGTCTGTTAGAATCAACACTTGCCCTGGAAGAAGTAACTCCTTGAAAGCCATTAATGCAAACTGGACTGCTAACATCTCCTTCATGTTGATATGTAGATGCTGTAGTCTGGCAGGCCACTTGTCTTGTATCCACTTTCCATTCAGATGAGCTCCCCAAGCTATGTCTGAGGCATCTGTCGTTAGAATCTGACTCACCTCTGGCCGGGTCACAGAGAGTCCCTTGTTTAGGTGACATTCCTGAGCCCACCACAATCATTCCTTTTGCATGCAAGGTATTATTTGAATGACAGTGTCCAAATCCTGGCAGTGCTGTGTCCATACATTTTGAGATACCATTGCAGCTTCCTCATATGCAGTTTGGCATTGGGAAGCACCAGAATACAAGATGCCATGAACCCTAAGGCTTGAAGGACTGTCCTTGCAGTCAGCCCGGACTGAAGAGATAGTTGATGGAAGTAAAGGGAAAGATTCTTTTGTTTGTCCGGGGTTAAAAAGGCCATCTGGGTTGCTGTATTCAGTCTCACACCCAGAAAGCACATGTCTTGAGAGGGTACTAGACTGGACTTTATTTCGTTCACAGAATACCCCAGGCATCTTAGCACTGCTATCACATAATCCAAATGCTGAAAAAGGTCTTCCTTTTCTTGAGCCAGAATCAGACAGTCGTCCAAGTAAGGATAGATTTGTATTCCTTTTAGCCTGAAGTAAGCTATCACTGGAGCCAGAACTTTTGTGAATACTCTGGGCGCAGTAGATAAGCCAAAGGGCAATGCAGAGAACTGATAATGGGAATTCCCAGCTCGAAAGCGCAGATACTTCCTGCAACTTAGTCTGATAGGCACATGAAGGTAAGCCTCCTTGAGATCTAAAGTTACCATCCAGTGATCTTTTCCCAGCAGAGGTAAAAGCTGTTGTAACGTCAACATTTTGAACTTGGGAATGTCCAGATAAGTGTTGAGGATAGATAAATCCAAAATTGGTCTCCACGTGTTCCCCTTTTTTGGTACTAGGAACAGGTGAGAATAAAATCCTAGGCCCCTTTCTGGCACAGGAACCGGCTGAATGGCCCCTATTTGGAGTAACAGAGAAATTTGCTTGTGGGCCTCTTTTCTTTGTAGAGGAGGAATATCTGGCATGCCTTTGAAAGGAGGCAAGGTATGGAAATAAAACCTGTAACCGTGGTGAATGATATCCAATACCCATCTGTCTTGGGTAATTAAATTCCAATTTTCTTTGAAAAGTGCCAGCCTTCCTCCCAAAGGTGCTGCCAGACGAGAAGGCTCTGGCAGCTGAAAAGGCAGGTCATTGGGTCTGTTTACGAAAGGACTGACCCCTGCCCTCACCAGAAGACTGAGCAGGTGAACTCCTGTTCTAGGCCTAAAAGAACCTTGCGCTCTGCCCCTACCACGCCTAGACCTACCCCTAGACTGGGAATCATAAGAAGGATATGTCCACCCCTTAGTAGGCCAATTTCTACTAAACTTTGGAGGCTGAACCTGTAAAAAATCTTTAACAGTCTGCATAGACTTAGCCTTGTCCTCCATTTTCTTTAAAACTGCTTCCACAGGCGAACCAAACAACACATCAGATTGTAACGGAGCATCTAAAATCCTTGTCTTAACATGCTCAGCCAAATTCTGATCCCTCAACCAGGCGTGCCTGCGAAGAACAGAACCAGTGGCAGCCACCCTCGAAGAGGCCTGTACAGCATCAAAACCACATTGCAAAGAATGCTTACCCACCTGTTCAGAAACATGAACTAAATCCTGCAACTCTTTACACTCAATACCTTCCGCCAGAGCATCCACCTTAGACTTCAATTGTGAAAGGAGATAATTTTGGTATTTTAACATGTGGAACTGGCAATTCAAAGCCCTCATGGCTAAAGTGGAAGAAGTATACACCTTCTTTCCCCATCTATCCAAAGCCCTTGCCTCTTTATCAGGAGGAACAGGATTTTTAACCACAGAAGCCTTAACACCTTTAGGCCCCTGAGAAACAGTTTCTGGGTCTGCCCTAGGACTCTTAAAAAGATACTTATGAGCTTCAGGCACCCTATAATACCTATCCGGTTTAACTGGGGCAGGAGGCAAAGAATCAGGATTCAGGGAAGCCTCTGCAAAAACATCTTCCACCACATCCAGTACAGGAGGTATAGCCAAAGGCCTATGCTGGGGTAAAACTCCCTAAGCCTTTTCCTGGAATCAGAGAAATCTTGACCTTCCCATTTAAAATGCTCCCTCATGGAATGAAGAGTCTCTGAAAAGAAAAATCCTCAGGAGGAGAAGCCGAAGGAGTAGAATCATCTACATCAGAATCAGAATAAGGAGGATACTCCTGTAAGTCTTCAGCCGAAGACTCAGAAGCCTCGAACACTGCTCAAAACTCTCAAGCTCAGGTTCCACCCTAGGCCTCTTATCAGGAGGGGGCATAGAACCTCTAATCATAGTAATCAAATCTTCTGCCATTTTAAGCATATGTTTCTTAGGCAGAGACCCTGAAGAACTAGGAGAGACACCCACTGAAGTTAAACCTGGCCTGCCTCTCGAAGAAGCCTTGGAAACAGAAGGGAGGGCCTAACCACCTTAGGAAGGGAGGGAGAACAGCTACCTGAGAAGCCCCGCAGCCTGGCCTACCTGCTGAGAGGACACCTCTTGTAACAGTAAAGTCTCTCCCTGAGACTCCAAGGAAACTTCTGGCAGAACCTCCGCTCCACCGAGCCCTCTAAAGAACCGGCGTCCGGGACAGACGGTTCTTCCAACCTAGGCTTTACTGCTTTGTCCTTGCGCTTTTTAGGCGAAGCGCCGGAGCATCCGGCGGCATTTTATAATTACAACGCTTCCCAAAACTAACCTGGCACAGTCTAATCTTCTCTTTATAGTGCGTTTGTTAAATCTAGCACAAGAGCGACATCCAACAACGCCGTGCTCAGGCCCTAAGCAAGGTATACACAAGGTATGGTAATCCCTATGAGGTATCTGTTTCCCACAAGAAATACAGTTATTCACTTTTTCTGACATCCGGTTAAATACTGAGGCAAGAAAAAACCAAAATATTCCCCAACGGGGTACTTAGCCAACTTTGATTCGGTCTGAAACTCCGACTTCAGAAAATTTCAGAACGCCAACCTGCACTCGCAATACTGCTTCTGCATCGGACCATGCGGCAAAAAAGACTGAGGAAATGACGTCGGTCATGCGCATTTGTACCCTGACGTCCTGACGTCAGACTAATGCACCTTGACCGACGTCAGCCTTATACTTTGGTATTCGGGCCGACTGGGACAGCGGACTACCCAAGTGTTAGGACTGCAGCAATGTGAGATGAAGAACATCTGTATTTATGTGGATGGGTGTTCTAGTCCCAAGATCGTGGGCCAAGGGGCAAAGACAATCACCGTTAAAGTTAATACATGTTTCAGAAACGCAGACCATTAAACCATATATGGCTATACAGCAGACATACCAGAAGTGAAACATACAGCCACTAAATTAGACATACACAGATATTAAAGACTACACCACACACAGCAAATGAGTAATGCAAAATGCAACTAATAGGCAATGAAACTAATGGTAATGCTGAAACAGAATATATTACAGTGAAAAATGTGGTAGCCTGAAAAGTATAGAAAAAAATAATGCACAAAATTTGACAAAATGGTCTTCAAATAGGTCATTTAGAAATATAGCAGGTTTCAGCAAACTAAAGACTTATTAGCTAAATCAACAAAAAATGGGCTTTTGGCAAACCAAAAGATCCGTAAGTGACAGCATTAAGAGCATATTGCACAAGTTTAAGTTATGAGTTTAAGCACATCTGAATTCTTTTAACCAAAGTCAATAAAGCAAATACATCGCTGCTCATTTTAAGGTGCGTTTCAGGGTACTTGTGAAAAAGAGACAATGAACTAAAGCCAAACATTGGCCTCTGAAGTGGGCTCTCCTTCATTTCTTACAAAATTGTTGAACTTCTTGCATTAAGCTTTTGCTGTAAAGGCAGAATTTTGCTTTCATTAAGTTTGTTAAATCTTCCTCAGTTAATAAGGAAAGCTACTCTAGGCGATAGTGAAAGTCAATTGGTTTCAGACAGCGTCATGTGGCGGTGTTATTTATTGTGGAATAGGTTGACAAACCTAATCTTTTTATTTTGGTTTCTTGCAGTAGTGAGGTATTACGGGACGTGTTTCTTCCACATAAGGCCCATATTTATTATTCCTAATTAGCTGTAGTAGGAGGCACTATTCAAAACACTAACTACTGAGGTGAGACAAATGAGCTGACAGCTGAAAATGTCTCGTGTTTTGCATCTTTTTCAGACTGGTACTGCATAAGGACTTAGTCTTTAAGAAACACAAATATCAAAACGTAGCCTGCAGAAATGCATACTTAAGAAAAAAAATGTAAGTCCCTTAACCTGTTATTGATTTAACAAATTAAACTGCTCGACTATTAATGCTTACTGAATTGTTAAAACTTCTATTAAAATCTGTTTATATAGACACAGCGATGTATCCTAAAGGGAAACTTTCACCCCCCCTGGGGGAGGAATGTTGAAGCTGAACACAGCCCTGTGGATGTTATAGAGGACAGCATGAAGGCTTCAAACCTCTTCTAATTGTAGAGCTGTAGGAAATGCTGCCTTCTTCATAAACTTTCTGGAGCAAATCCCTGGCAAACATCACACTTCTTGATATCATAGCCTAGACTTAGGCAATAAACACAGTTATCTATGAAAACATTTATACGAAATCTGCTTCCACAGACATACCTTCCAGAAAACACAAGGTCACCTTCCCACTTCTCACACAAAAAATGAACACTAAATTATTTTGCTTTCTGAAAAGAATCCTCATTAGGGTACTTACCTGACTCAAGCTCAGAAGAAGAATGAACAATGTCAGGAAAATGATAATTTGTGATGCTAGTGCCATGAGACGCATGCAATGAACCACAACAAGAAAGTTCCAAGATGGCATAGATGGATGACCGCTATAAACTGGGAATGTCCCAGTGTCAACGGAGAGGGTGTCCACTACAATACGAGGAAGAAGTGGCAGACATATGGAGATACCTGTGGCTAAACACTAGTAGACAAGACTACTAGAGCATTGATCTAAATAAAAAGACAGATCTTTGTCTGGCAGTTGGCCCTGAGCCATTAGCTGGCTTCTTCCTTCACTAGAGAGTACAAGATTTGATTCTTTCCACCTCCATTTTGATTCTGAACAGGTCACTTGGATGATACTCCTGGTCACCTTGAAAATGGATGCCTCTATCCAGTGGGGTTACCCATTAACAAACAAAAATAAAATACATGTTCTGTAACTTAAAACAAACCAGTAGCCCAGGACTGCTAGAATCCAATCAAATGCTTTCAGTGGGGGAATATCCTGTTCTACATAGTGCATCTCTGGAATTTTGTTAATGGTCTCCGAATGGCTCTGAGAGATGCATGCTTTGGATTGTGTGAACCACTGGCTGATTTACTTAGGAAGCAATTCAGTGGATTAACATTTTTGTTAATACCTCCACTACTGTTTTCCCATGTATATCACATTTCATGTTTAAACTGTCCATCTCCTTCTGGCTCATGACTTGATTCTAATGTTATTCAAATGCTCCATATTTTATTACTCTATCTTTGAGAAGTAAAACCACACAGACACATGCATGTCATTTCGTCTAAAACTCAACTTATCTAAACTCATTTCATCTGAATCAGCGAAACAGAAGAAAACTCCAGAACAAATGTCTTCTGCAGGGGGGAAAGACACCCCCCCCCCACCCAGCAAACCCCACACTCTCCTAACATATATATATATATATATATAACAACTCCACAGTCACAGTACTGTGGAAGAAAGGGAAAAAACACCAAGTGCACCACCAGCTGGCACAATCCAGCACACTGCAATAAGACATAAGTACAGTTGTGTACACTTACCATAAATGTAGATGTTGAGTGTATTCACTGTTGCAGTCATCACATTAGGGTTATCTGCTTGCAGTAGCCCTCAGTCGGCCTGATTAACAAAGTCTTGGGTCCTGCATCAGTTGCTGTCCCATCTTCCAAGACATCAGGTAGTCAGGGGTATAAAGCATGCAGCTGACGCCATTACATCAGTTTTTCTTGCCCCAGAGGTCAGCTGCCCCCATAATGGGAAGCAATTATATAAATAAGGTAACACCTCCAAAAAAAAGCACATACACCAAAAAGCTTTAAACAAAAGAAGCAAGAATAGAGATATAGCCAATAGAAGTCAGAGGGTTGGAGGGAGGGTAACTATGTCTCCAACAGTGAATATACTCGAACATCTACATTTATGGTAAGTATACACAACTGTACTATGTTCTTCATGTTTCAACTGTTGCAGTCATCACATTTGGGTAGATTCCCAAAGCGAAGGATGGGAGGAGGAAATTAAGATAGCATTAGGACCAGCTATAAGGCCCTGCAAGACTGCAGTGGCAAAGCCAGCTCTGGATTTAGAGAAAATTGGCAAATGGTAATGCTTGGTGAAGGTATGTACAGAACTCCAGGTAGCAGCTTCTAGGATGTCCCTGGTCGGGACACCTCTGAGAAAGGCTGTAGAGGTAGAAGCAGCTATGGTAGAATGTGGTCTAATCCCCTGTGGGGTAGGCTTTTCCATGGTGCTTATAGCAGAAATTAATGCAATGGCCTATCCATTTAGAAATGGTTTGCTTTGAAATGGCCTTCCCCTCTGCCCCTGCAGCAAATGTAACCAGCAGTTGTTTAGATTTCCTGAGAGGTTCAGTCCTATCCAAATAAAATCTAAGTTGTCTGTGCACATCTAAGGAGTGCAGAATTATCTCCCCTTTGTTCTGTGGATTAGAAAAGAAGGTTGGCAAATGAATGGACTGATTAAGGGCCACACTGGATACCACCTTGGGCATGAAGGAGGGATTGGTCCTAAAGGACACCCTATCCACATGAAAAATGATGAAAGGCTCCACTGCCATGAGGGTCTGTAATTCAGACACCCTTCTAGCTGAAGTGATGAAGGAAGGCTGCTTTCCAAGAAAGGAATTTCAACTCTGCACTTGCAGCTGGGTCAACAGGAGGTAAAGTGAGTTTTTCCAATACAAAGTTAAGGTCCCAGACTGGAGTAGGGGCTCTCCTGGGTGGTCTTACATCTTTAGCCCTTCTGAGGAACTACTTCAGCAGTGGATGAGAGAAGAGGGGTGGTTCTGTGGTGTAATGAGCTGAAATGGCTGATACATACATTTTGATGGAGGAAAAGGCCCTTGTGCATCATCTCAGTTAAGTATTGAAGAATCTGAGGTAAATTGGGTGCTGCTATGCCCATCCCCTGAGTTTGGTTCCAGGAACAGAATCTTTTCCATTTTTCAGCATAGGATTTTCTAGTACTAGGCCTCCTTGCCTCCAGAATGACATCCAACATTTGTTTACTGAGGGATGGTAACGGAGAGATCAGGTAATTAGCCAGGCTGCCAGGTTCAGGGTTTGAAGCTGTGGGTGCAGAATCTGGCCCTCCTGCTGTGACAGCAGGACATTGGTCTGAGGCAGGTGCCATGGTGCTAGCAGTGACACTGCACAAAAGGGGGTACCAGTGTTGCCATGGCCAGTCCGGTGCAATCAGTATCGTCCTTGGTTTGTCCCGTTTTATCTTTAGTAGTATCTTGGAGAGGAGAGGCAGAGGGGAGAAGGCATAAACTGATTGGATGCCCTGTGCTTCACCTGGAAAAACCTCTTTCCAAGCTTGTTTGTGGGGAGTCCTTGTGCAGAATTTTTTCAGTTGGTACTTCTGAGGGGAGGCAAAGAGGTCTATATCTGGGCTCCCCCATTTGTTTCTCAACATGTTGAATATCTTTGGTTCCAGTTTCCACTCGTGTGGCTCCACGAGATTTCTGCTTAGATCATCTGCCAGTGTGTTCAGCTTTCCTGTCAGGAAATGAGCCTGTAGGTGCACTTGGTAGCTCAAGGTTGTGTTCCACAGAGACATGGCTAGTCTGCAGAGAGGGTATGAGTGGGTTCCCCCCTGCTTGTTTATGTACCACATAATAGTGGTGTTGTCCGTCTTTACCATTAATTGTCCCGGAAGGATATGGTCCTTGAAGGCTGTCAGAGCATTCTGTACAGCCAACATTTCTTTCTGATTGATGTGGAGGTGCATTTGACTTGGGTTCCATTTGCCCTGAATGCACTACCCTGCCAAGTGAGCCCCAAATGCATAGTCTGATGAGTCTGTTGTTAGGGTTTGGACAGCAGGGGGTGAGTGAATGGCAGTCCCTTGTTTTGGTGACAGGCGTCTGCCCACCACAGGAACTCTATCTGTAGACAAGGAATGATAGGAAGCATTGCTTTTAGATTCTAAGAATGTTGATACAATTGTAGTTTCCTCATATGCAGCCTTGCATATAGAATTAGTAGAATGCAGGAGGCCATGAACCCCAGGGCTTGCAGTATTTTCCTTGCAGACAGCTGGGTCTTTGTGGCCAGTAGTTTGAAGTAGGCTGTCGAATGAACTTGTTTTTCTGGCGCGAGGAAAAGCCATCCTGGGAAGTTGTGTTCAAGCTTGCTCCCAGGAATACAATTTGTTGGTAGGGTACAAGATGTGATTTATTTTTGTTTATAGTGTACCCCAAGGAAGTTAGCAATTTCTGTACAAACGCCAGACAATTCAACAGTATGTCCTGGTTTTCTGCCTGAATTAGACAATCATTCAGGTAAGGATATATTTGGATATTTCTTTGCCTGCAAAATGCAGTGACTGGAGCTAGGCACTTTGTGAATACCTTGGGCGCAGTAGATAAGCCAAGGGGCAGTGCAGAGAACTGATAGTGCATGTTTCCTGCTTTGAAGTGTAGGTATCTTCTGCAGGATTCCCTTATTGGGATATGCAGGTAAAGCTTCTTTAAATCCAGTGTTGCCAACCAGGCATCTTTGCCTAGCATAGGAAGCAGTTGGTGAAGAGTCAGCATCTTGAATTTTGGAATCACCAAAAATGTGTTTAGGACAGAGAGGTCCAGTGTAGGATGCCAGTTGTCGTCTTTTCTGGGTAGCAGGAAAAGTCTTGAGTAGAAAACTTTTCTGCATTCCTCTTCTGGAACAGGGTGAATATCCCTGATGCTTGAGCGCGAAAATTTGCTTTTCAGCAACCGCCCACTGATTTGGGGGTAGGTCTGGCCAACCATTCGGGGATGGTAAGGAGTGAAAGTGGAATCTGTATCCTTGGGAAACTATATTTAAAACCCATTTGTTCTGGGTAATGAGTTCCCAATTTTTTGCCTGCCAGGCAATCTTTCCCTCTAAGGGAACAGTCAGTTGTTCAAGGCTTGGAAGATTTTAAAGTTAAGTCATTGAGACAGTTTACCATAGGGGGAATCTTACAACTACCTGCTTTGGAAGTGGGAGCCCCCCACTGCTTAGACCCGTGAGTATCTTGGGACTGAAGCCTGGGTGTTCTGCTGGTTCTGAGTTTGGACTGGGAATGCCTGGAAGAAGCAGGAAAGGACCAATGTTTAGAGGGCTAATGCCTACTAAATCTGGGAGGCTGTACTTTCATGAAATCTTTAACAGTTTGCATAGATTTATCTTTTTCCTCCATCTTTTTAAGTACTTCTGCTTTGTTATCAAACAGGCGGTCTTGGTTTAAGGGAGCATCCAGCAATTTAAGCTTTAACATGATCTGGCAAAGATTGCTCCTTAAGCCAAGCAAGCCTTCTAAGTACAGACCAAGTGACAGCAGCCCTGCAAGATGCCTCTAGTGAATCAAAACCACACTGCAAAGTATGTTCTCCAACTTGTTCAGCAGAATGCATTAAATCCTGTAAATCTTTATTTTCAGCACAATCAGGAATCAAACATCAATTTCTGTTTAAGCAATCCAATAATATGTTGCTGATACTTTAACATATGGAACTGGCAGTTTAAGGTCTTAATGGCCAAGGTTGCAGAAGGGTATACCTCCTTACCCCATCTATCCAGCGAGCTGGAATCTCTATCAGAGGGGTTAGGATTTTTGGCAGTAGTAGCCTTAATGCCCTTGGGCCCCTGTGAAAAGGTCTCAGGATCCGCAGTAGGATTTTTAAAAAGGAACTTCTGAGAGTCAGGAACCCTGTAATTTCTATCAGGTTTTCTGGGAGCAGGAGGTAAAGAGTCAGGGGCCAAGCTAGATTCCGAAAAGGGATCATCAACAATGTCCAGTACAGGGGGGGATAGCTAAAGGCCTGTGTTAGGGCAGGAGTAAGAAATCCCTAAGCCTCTTTTTAGAGTCAGAGTAATCCTGGCTTTCCCAGCGAAAATGCTCCCCAACAGCATTCAAGGTTTCACCAAAAGAGAAATTCTCTGGAGGGGAAGCAGAGGTAAAAGAGTCCTCTGCATCAGAATCCTCATAGGTAGATAAGGGTAAATCCTGGTCTTCAGAGGAAACAGAAATTTCAGAATCCTGATCAGAAGAATCATAAGCAAACTCAGTCATAGGTCTCTTAGAGGGGGAAGGTTGGCTTCCCTTGATTAAAGTAATAAGATCTTCAGCCATTCTTGTTTGTTTTTTAGGCATAGAGGCCTGATCATATGGTCTGGCATCGGTTTTCTAGGCATGGATCGAGCTTTAGGCCTTGAAGAAGATGGCGTCAGTTTAATATGCAAGTCAGTAGGCCTGAATGCACCCTCAGAAGCCGGTGCCTGCACAGTGGTTCCGGACCCATCCAAGGTAGAGACATCTGCAGGTTCCACAGTTGAAGCATCTCGCAGCATACCTAGCTCTGATTGGGTATCAGTAGAGGCCTGCGAATCTGAAGTAGTGGGTATCAGCTGTGAAAGCACTTCACGGAGTACCGGTGAAATGGTGACTAGCTTAGAAGAAGCGTCGTCGGCAGCTTTGGACCGTGGTGGCCTGTCTCTGTCTACCTTTGCATTTTTTCGAACTGTTGGTAGTTGGGTGGCTTACCGAAGCCATATCTGGATAACTGAACAGAGTACCAAAAAATTTAGAAGTGTAAATATACAGACGACAAACAGTTCATTGTTTAAATAAGGCACAAAACCGACAGTGAGGTACGTTGTGGTCAGGGCCTAGGCAAGGAATGCAGTACGAATGAAAATCTTTGAGGTATTTGCTTTCCACAAAAAATACAATTATTGACTTTTACTGACATCAGTTTAGAGCAAGAAAAAGTTTCCCCAGCGGGGTACTTAACTTAGCTAAAGACTTCGGTTCTGAAACTTGAAAATGAAAATTTCAGTAGTCGGCCGACTGGCACTTGTGAACTGCTTCTGCTTCGGGCACCGCACGGCAAGAAAGACTGATGTAACCGGCAAGAAAGACTGATGTAATGGCGTTGGTGGCATGCTTTATACCCCTGACTATCTGATATCATGGAAGATGGGACAGCAACCGACGCAGGACTCAAGACTTTGTTAAACAGGCCGACTGAGGGCTACTGCAAGCAGATAACCCTAATGCGATGACTGCAACAGTGAAACATGAAGATCATCTGCAGTACTATTTAGCTGCACATCTTTATGAAAACTCATCAGTGATAAAAAAAATATAAAGCCCAAAAACATTTGTATTTCTGTTTCTTTGGAGTTTTGCTAGTTTACATAAAATGAGTTTAGATTAGTTATGCTTAGATAAACTGAGTTTTAGATGAAATGACATGTACCCATATATGTGGGATAATATAATGAATGGATAACACTTGGTCCATCTTGAAAATATGCACCACAACTTGTTAACCAATCATTATATTGTACAAACACATTTGACACTCAATACACTGAAAAAAAAAGGAAGCTAGATTCCTTTTCTGATGACTACAGATACCCAACCACAATGAGGTCAAATTTATCTGAATAGTGGTGTTACGGGAAGCGCTTTTTTAAAGTAAGCTGCACAGTAGGTTATGGTTATCTTGCTCACACACACAAACGCTTAAATCTATTCCCCTAGCCTAACCCTGACTCTAACCTTAAACACAACCACTCGCATACTCTTAATCTAGCCCTTATTCTAACCCTTAACTACGCACAAACTCCCCCTTAGTATACATCACACTTAACCTTTTTCAGTAAAGCAATAGGTTTAACCACCTGTCCCTCTTGGTGAGGGACAGTGTCTCTTTGGGCATTTGTGTCCTGCAAAAAAAAAAAAACTAAATAAATGGCAAATGTCCTGAGATTTTAGGACAAAAAACATCTCCTACAGTTGCATAAAATAGTTGTTTTGTATCTGAAACATCTGAAAGTTATAAGAAATATCATAAGCAACTCAAATTCTGTAAGAATAAGCCTTTATTTTGGCAAAAAAGTGAAGTTCTGTCCTTTGCACTGGCCGTGTATATGTTTTGTCCTGCAAAATCTCATGTTTCTATAAAAAATGTCCCACTGGGCATTTGGGAAGGTGGCAACCCTACACAGCAAACATTCAATATAATATCCGTTCAATAAACTGGACATTTGCACAAACAACTTTGCACATCTGGCTGTCAACTAAACACACACAACACTCATATACAACACACACACACACACACAGTTTGCTATTTTTACTGTATAGTGCTTAGCCAATAACCAGTTTAATAAAGATAAAGCTGAAAGCTTGAGACAATGCAGTTTAACTGTAAACTTAAGCAATTCTAGAAACATCTTTACCTTTCTTCAGAAATAATGCAAGCAATGGCACAAATGCTGCTTTGGGTAACAAATGTAAAAAAAAAAAAAATCCACCCTTTCACAGAATCAACAAACCTGGAACGTGCTTGGGAAAGCATTTGCACATAGCATTGTTTTCAGCTTACGACTTTGAAAACAAAACAAGAGAATATAGCTGTACAACACAACTTTTAATTAAGAATACAGCAATCCTTCCTTACATTTTTGGGCCACAAAATGTGTGGAGTAAACATAAGAGCCAGGTTGTGAGCAGACATCTTATTCTTGTCCTGTTGCTTGGCCGTGTGATACAGGAGGTCCAGCAAAAGTTTCAAGAAGTTGCGATTGGGTGGTGGAAGTAGCAGGAAAAGCAGCTGCAGAGCCTCAATCTGGCGCTCCTTGTCAGGCGTGTTTGTCTTGTTCCCTTTATCATCAAATTTCTTCAGATCTTGGAAGAAAAAAATGAAAAGCTTCCTTAACATCTGACTACATGCTCTTAAGTGAATGAATCTAAAGCACATTTCAGATACAAAATGTTTAAGAGAATAGAAAAGACATTCACTCACTGTATCAAGTGATCTGCAATAGGGCAGCATGCACCAGCTAAATGTTTTTCTTTTGGTACCCCCAACCCTGCTACAATTCTTGAAATCAGAGTACCTCATGTGGTAGATGCCATGTCCTTGTCCCTGCAGGAGGCAATTACAAAAGCCAGGCCACTTTGGATCATCTGTTGTACTCAAGATTTTCACAAATGGGGAAAAAAAAAAGGCATATTGTTAGCAAACACTCGATACTTTGAATCTCAGAAGTGCCTGTCTATTCTGGCAATGGGTATGTGGGGGCAGATGCCTTTTCTCATGTTTATGGTTTCCATAAAACCTTTAGGGCAGAGTACAAACAGAAGGGTCAACAATGTTTGCATGGTATACTTTGGTACCAAAAGAAAATTTTGTTTGGTAAGTCTAAAATAGTCCCCTCAGGGCCATCTTTTCTTGGAACTTGAAATAGGCTTGAATAAAAATATGTGCCCTTTTCACTCTGCACTGCATGATATAGAAAGCCCAGTAATGTCACTGATTAGATCCCTTTGTTCTCTCAGTACTGGAGAAAAGTTTAAACTGCAAATTATGACCTTGTCTCAAAATATGCAAGACCCAAGAATCTTGAGTAATCCTATCCCAATTTTTTTTTTTTTTTTTTAATATACACAACCACCCCCCCACCCTGCATTTTTTGGGTCTGGACATTAGGTAGATATCTAATAATGAAGAGATAAGGTTGGGTGGGATATGAGAAATGGAAGCAGGAAAGAGCTATCATTCAGAGCTGATCACCTTTGGTGTCTCAGCCTTGAAGGCCCTTTTGGGGACATTGGTGTTTTCTTCTCACCAGGCCATTTTCCTTTTGCAGCTTAACCTAGTCGTGTCCTCCCAGTGGAAGAAACAACTTTTTAGGGAGGTAATTTCTGCTATATGTGGGGAGATGAAACAGCTGTTTCACTGGTTGCACTGTCTTCTCCCTTTTCCACAGCTTATTAAACACCTGCTTATCTAGAGCCTCAAACAGCAGCTCTTATTTCTAACATAGCATCAAGAAGCTGAGCTTTCATATGATCTGGCAGAGGCTGTATCCTCTACAAGGCATGTTTCCCAATGACCGACTATGCTGCTGTTGGCCTACATGATGCATTCTTTGCATCACAGCCCCACTTGACAGTGACTGCCAACTTAAGAAGAAAGATTGCATAGATTCAGTACTTTCACAGAGCTTTATCCAGTCTTCTAAGTCTTGTCCAAAAATTTGAGATAGGAGGGCTCTTGGAACTTCATCTTATAAGTTAGCAGCTTGGAGCCCTGAAAGACAAGGAGGACGTGTGTGTAGATGTTCTCCCTATAACTGTCTCTACTACTTTTCTTGTCATTGGCATGAAGACTCCTTCCTGCACCCCCAGCAGATCATTCAAATCAATTTACTATGACTGAATCAGCAAAAACATTCTTATACAAGTACTTGAATCCACAATCATGTAAAAATAGTGAAGATCCCTGGTGGCAATGGGCTGGGAATACAGTTAAAAAAATGCATCATCCAAGACTTCAAAGTTCTGGCTGTGGTAAACACATTAGCTCTCTACACTTTTTCTGGGAACGAGAATAATCTCTAGCTTCTCACATGAAAAAATTCTTCATTCTGCTGAGGCCATCTCCAAACTAGAAATGCTCTTTTGCAGAGAAAGGGGATAAGGGGATCTCACCGTGTCAGAAGTGGAAGATGTGTCCACATAAGCCACTTCATTCACCTCACAGGAAAAGGATTCCAATACCTTGGCAGGGGGATTTTCCCTCATTATTTTTTTATGATTGAGCCTCAAACTGATGGTTTTTAAGTTCTTGAGAAAAAGTATCAAGTTCTGAAGCAATTTCATCAGATCCTAAGAGGGTGTTGGGGGGTGGGGGTGACCACCCAGTTCATGCAGAGGCAACATGATTCTAGAAGTAGAGGCTGCCTTAGAAGTCTGTTCACAGGCAGACACTGAGAACTTTGATTTTCCAACTGCAGACATCCTTGATATTCTACACTCATCCCAAATCATCACAATATGGGAGTCAGAACAGTCTGCCTTTGAGGAGGTGACTAGACTGTCCAATTACATTAATGATTCAGCTAGGGAGCAAGGGATTTCCTCTGAAAGTGTGACTGCCTACTGGGATACATTTCCGATATCTCAGTCCAGCAGGTATGGGGGTTGAGAGTTGCAAAGGCACCTCACCAGACCAGATACTCTCAAGGCTAAGGAGTCCTTGGAACTCCGAATGTCATGTCCTCCCATCTCACACTGGTGTTTCTCGGTTATTTTAACTGGAGCACATGCAGGTGACTTGGCTGATACCACACATGCATGGACAAGGCATGGCCTTTTCTGGTTTACAGTACTACAAAGATTTTGATTTCTGCTTGATGGCCTTCTAATTGAAAGTAGCCCAATAAGGACACCTGAGACATACTCCTCCCCAACAAAAACGAGCAATGAATATGAAGCCAAAAAAGAAAATTCCTGCTCTACAAACAAGCAATAAACAAAAATGATTTTTTTTTTCATTATTATTCTTTTAATGGGTTATTTATTCGTGCATTGGAAACCAATAAAAGACACTGTGAAACTGAAAGCAGCATGAAAATAATTTAATTAATGCAGATAAAAAACACTGTGAAACTCTGAAAGCATCATGAAAATAATTTAATTAACGTAGATAAAAACACTGTGAAACTCTGAAAGCAGCATGAAAATAATTTAATTAATGTAGATAAACACTGTGAAACTGAAAGCAGCATGAAAATAATTTAATGTAGATAAAAAACACTGTGAAACTCTGAAAGCAGCATGAAAATAATTTAATTAATGCAGATAAACACTGAAACTGAAAGCAGCATGAAAATAATTTAATTACTGTAGATAAAAAACACTGTGAAACTCTGAAAGCAGCATGAAAATAATTTAATTAATGTAGATTAAGCGCTTTCGACCTTTAACTGGTCTTCTTCAGAATAAAAATCCAGTACACTGAGAAGATTTTTATATCATCCCAGCAACATAACTACCCAATAAAAACACTATCAGTCTAACATATCCTTAAAAAACATACCAGATTAATGTCACAAAATGCCATACAAAAGAGCTTGAAAACTGAACAATTATAAAGCTATTGAATGTAAATGTTCAACAATTTATGTTTATTTACATGTGTCAAAATATCTTCATTTTTGAAGCACTGCTTTGTAATTTACATTACTATTCAAACCTGGGTGGTGGTAGGCATATAGCTTAACCTGCTATTTTAACTCTCTAAAATCCAGTTCTCCCTCTGTCACCATTAAAATCATTCCTAACATGATCAAAATTCCAAGGCTGCAGCCCTGAAAGAAACTACAATGGGCCACATAACAGCCCTCAGTGGAAGTCACAGAGTCCTGACTAGGTCCTCCTTTTCCTGAGCCCAGACTCAAACTAGGAAGAATTGGACTTTGGGAATAGTTGATGGCTGTAAACCTCAATCTGTGCAGAGGGGTACATGCTGTTATCACACCTGACCAGAGTTTAAATTTTCTGTGGAGATAGAGTAGCAAAATGTTATGGTATCTAGGACCTATAATGGGTGAATAATGTCAGAGAGGAGTTAGCTCAAAGATAACTGGGTTGAAGAACACAGGTTGTGAACATGCACACTGTCCTTAACCTTCTTAATGGCTGCAGGAGCAGAGTCCAACTACATCCAAACTGCCAAAATAGCAGCTGGATGACCATCTCTATAGGTAGGATGAACCAAGGAACCTTCTGTTCTAGACACAAATTATGGCATTTTCTGTGGGGGTAGGAGCACCAGTTCCTAGTGAAACATAAAAACCTCAAAGATTTGTTTTTCCCAACAAAAGCGGGGCCCACACACAGGAAGAGTTGAAGGATATTTTGGGTTCACTGCCTTTGTTGGCAGAAAATTTAGAAACAAAAAGTCTCCAATGAGCTGTGGATGAGCTTTTACACACTTTTACAAAGGGGAAGTGTAAAATAGCCGTGCCAGGCATGAATTACAAAAGATCCCATGTCTAGTAATGTGCAGAGTAAAGGTGATTCGTGGATGACACAGGTTCACACTATACTCTATGCTGTCATTAAACCTTACTTGCTAAGGTCCAGCACCTGTAGCTCTAATTTCTACTAGACAGACATCTGTTTGATTTCTAAGCCTTCAGCTGTAATCTTATGTGTGAGACTGCCTGGCGCCCATTCCTGCCCAGCCTTAGTCAACATGCCCTGCAGGACTCTGGGTAGACTTTGGCCTCATGCCCTTCACCTGGACTAAGTAAGTCTACAGAATGCTGCCTGGAATTAGACTGGTCACCCTCAGCCACTAACCAGTCACTTACCAGCTGGATAGTGCTGTATCCCACAATACATGTATGGAGATAGAAGTCAGGGGTGTGCCCCCTCTTGGCCTGAAGTCATCTGCTGTGGCTTAGTACCTTACTTGCTGAGAGAGTGATAGCAATACCTCTAGTAGCCAGTAGGACTTTTTGCAATGGACTGACCTTGACCTTCCACATAGGTAGCCTGCTGATTCACATGTGAGGAACTGTCATCTACAACCATCCAAGGAGTTTCTCCCATATATGCCTGCTGGTCACAGGTTTAACCACTGGCACATAATGCAATATTATACACACTGCTCCTCCTCAAGATAGTAAAGGAAAGGATGGTGCATGCTTTGTTTAGAAATTTTGACTGCCAGAGCGACATGGTGGGTTTGTATCTAGGCATTAAAGTCAAGAATATTTCTCCAAAAAAAATCAATTGTGAGTACAGAAAACTTCCATGTTAAGGTCCTAGGCTTGCGCCTGTAGGGATGTGACAGTCTCCCATTTGGTTTTTTTTATAGGAAATGTCGGCAAATGTTGTAGATCAAAAACATTTAATATTGCCTTGTGTGAACTGGAGGACTAACCCTCACAACCCATGCAAGCAGCTTTACCACTTAAGTAAATAAAATCTCTTCCAAGGTCACATTTTCAAAAAATGCTGAACTGTAAAGATGATGAACCCAGTCAAAGAGCCCATTCTGGTTCCCAGGTGTTACATCTACACACTGCATTCCTTTGTTACATTTCAGCCATGTATAGACAAAGGTCCTAATTAGTAAAAGGTATACTGATAATACAGAACCGCATTTTTAATAGGCCTTTTAAGAACTAGTCATGCTAAGAAAACCACTGAGATACTGCACAATATCGATAACAGATACAAATGTATCCAACAAATTAGTGCTAAACTCCTTGCAGTAACTCCTAACACACTAATGCCTCACCTCCCTTAAATAAGATACATTCACCTTTTGTTATTCTGGTGGTTTCAACACACATGTACACAGTTCTAGCCATACTAGTTAGTGCAAATCTAGGAATTTTGTCGCCTCACAGTTAGACGTTGCCCATTCGATTCTCAGTTAGAGCGTCTTCTGTGTGGAGACATGCGTGAATGGGCGTTCCTTCGTTGAAGGTTGTGCGTTAGGAACGGCAAGTCAGCACGTAAAACTCTACTGCCAATCATTAGCGGACCGGAGTTCCGCTGTGGCGACCCCTAACTGGGAAAAGCCGAAAGACACAAATTGTTTAAGCTCGCAGATTTGGGTAGAGAGCAAGATGATAAATATGGAGTCCACTTACAGCAATTTTGGTAGACCTGCAGTTGGTATCGTTTTACATCCTAATTTTGTGAGGAATGGTTTTGCTCACTATAACGGGTATAGTTTCTGGTGGGTTTTCTTGACACTTTGAAGAATGAAGACTGAAATTTAAGTTTTTGTCTATAATTATTCCTAGTTGTGTGGAAGACTAGTTCTAGGATGGTATTGTCAGATGCACATGTATCAAATGCAGATTTATAGCCATTTTATGATTTGGGGACAAACACCACTACTTTTGTTTTCTTTGGATTTAATATAGAGGAAGATTGTTTCAACCAGGTTTCTATCAAGGAAAAGGATTCCAGATTATATTCTTGTAGGTGGATATTATGGTGAGACTGTCTACTAACTATATAATTGTTGACATATCAGATGCTGATGGAAGGTAGCATCTGAAAATGTTGTACAGTACAGGGCCTAATATGGACTTCCATTGGATATATAGACGGAGGCGACGATTTGCAATTTAACACAGTGAGGTCTTTATTGAGATAGCTTCTGAACCACCTTACAGATGGATGGTCACGTTTGGAGTTTATTAACTGAAGAATATCAAAAGCTTTGAAGAGGTCAAAGAGGACAGACGACAACCTTGCTGTCATTCCTGTGCTGTTATGCCACATTTTGGAAAGCCAGAAGGTTATTACTGAATAGGTAATGAAGCAATTGCATATGTACACATTTTTCCAGAATTTTTGATATGTGTAGCAATATAGCTATAGGTCAATAGTTGGTCATCTCAATGGATGCCCACCTTTTTTGTAGTGGAAGATTACATGTTTCCATATGTTGGGGATGCAAGATTCTTAAGGATATGTTAATAAAAATGGATATTGGGCAAGCCATCTCCCCTGTTGTGAGTCTAAGGTATTTAGCAGGCAGATTATCAGATGCAAGGATAGTTGGTTTTAGCTTCTGCAGGTAATTTTTTATTGCTGTTGTGGGTACAGGTTCGACTGAGAAAGCGATGGTTGCAGATGTGCTAACATTGTGGTGGCGAGAAGCGTGATGTGTAAGGTTTTAATAAAGGCATCTACGGATCAAATATGCTTGTTTGGAGCAAAGGTCTCAGTTGCCTCTTGCTCGAAGTAGTGAGATCTCTCTCTGGAATATATCACTTATTCAATGGGCCCAAGAGCATGTCCCTGTCCAGCATCCATTCACTTGGATTTGCTGAAGTCCTACTTTAATGGACTAGCCATGCAGTTATTTTGAGATGGTATATAGGTTGCCTTCAGCAGCAAACTGTTTTCCAGATACTGCTCCCAAGCCTGCATTTTTAGCCTCCAGAGGTGGTGAGAACATGCCCCCCTCACACCCTTGTTTGTGTACCTCGTCTGTGGTGTCATCTTTTATAACATGCAGGTGCCAGGTTTCCCAAATGCCATAAAGGTGCTGACAGCCTGAATAACTGCCATCCCCTTTTTTATGATTAAGAGCAGTTTCATCTCTCTGTGCATGCCACCTCCAAGCTATGTTCAAGAAATCTGTGGTTAAGGTCTGGTTTGGGGGAGATGGTCTGAAGTGCATGCCGGTGTTCTTTTAAACTTGTATCAGCCATTTCAGGTCTCTCTCTAAAACAGAGTAGGACTGCAATGCTGTGCCCCAGGGACTGAAATTGCTGGCCCCAAATATATTTTTTGCAAGAACCACTGAAGTTTCCTCATTTAAAAGAGGAATTGGGGGCACCATCAATATGGGGGATGTCATGACACCCAGAATGCCAAAGAACTCTATTATTACTACCACTGACCTTCCTACATTTACTGAAAGAAAGCAGAAAGGGATTCCACTTTCTAATGCAGCAGGTTTGCCTTTGAGTTGGAGGGAAACCACCCCCTCCCACTGGAAGATTCACTGTTCTGGCTAGGCATATCTGGTACATCTGCTGATTCAGGGAAAAACAAGACCTTTTTTTTTCACAATTTGGATGAAACCATTGACAGATGCTACATACAGCCATGGTATGTCCTGGATCCTAGGCAGAAAATATACTGGAGGCGTAAGTCTATATTGTCTACATGGAGTTTACAAGTGGAGCTGGGAGTTTTCTCAGGAACAGACATACTACCAGACCTCTGTGTCTCAGTGCTCTTCAGTCACATGCCTGGACTAACACTAAACAGTGATGCACTCTTTTGTAGCAAACTTGCACAATGCAAGAAATAAAGAATCAAAGATGGAGTAGGTGGATGTCGCCTATATTTCAAGTGAGTGAAGACATCCACACCATAACTCTCAACTGTCCAGATTTTCACAGACTGTCCAGATTTTTGACTCATATTTTTGGTCAGTTTCTCATAAAATTGTAGTTTTCTGGTATATCATTGAAGACTGAATTCAGAAAATAACGGCAGACATTTGATTTTCAGACTTCGTATCCTTCAGAAAATTAATGCTAATGCAAATCCAGTTATTCTATCAACTTTAAGTTTTTAAGAGCAATATTTAAAAAAGGTCCCTATTTTTGGGCCTTTGGCTCCCCATTATTTGTGGCTTTGCCTGGATTTCTTGCTCTGAGATGTTGAGAGGTATGATCCAAACACATTTTCTGCCTAGGATCTAGGGCATAACAGCTATCTGCAGCATCTGCCAATGACTATGAAAAGAAGCCCGACAGGAATACCAGACCAAATAGGAGCCAAACACCATGTCTGCAGATGCACAGTAATAGGATAATGCAGACATCAATCTCAAAATTAGAAAAAAAATCACATCCATAGGGGAGAAGACAACCAATTATAAAGTCCAATGGAGACTTCTAGGTCTGAGGATGTCAACTCCACAAAGGCACTTGAACAGCCCATGACCCTGCTGTCTGTTACCACTGAGGCCTCAGATGTCATGCCTGTCGTCCCTAGCATGTCCCACCATTCAAAAGACCAATCCTTGCACTCCTCACTGAATGCCTCCTCCACACCTACTTTGGAAAATCACTTTATTAAACATTTGGAGAACAGAATCCCCACTATAATTTTCAAAGAAGACATCTGCGCCCATAAATGTGAATCCAAGGCACGTTCCCATAGGGTACACAAATTCTGGACGTCCTCTTATTCACACAAGGCTACAATGTCTCTTTGAAAAGGGACGCTTGGGAGAGTTTGCTTTCCATGTCCCCAGCCAGACTACCTCCCAAGATTGGGGCCAGCTGGCAGAGGACTTCAAGTTTTTATGCAGCCCAAAGCCAGATTCTGAACAGCTTTGTGTCTGGAGTCCACCACTTAGGAGTAAGAGGGAGATCTTCCCAATGTGAGACACTGACCCCTCTGATTCTGTGAAAGAAGAACTGGACTACAAGTCACAGCTTTACTCTTCCTCTCCTCTCTCTCCGCTGATGCAAACAATGAGGACACATTCAGCTTTGAATCTATACCAGACAGCATGTCATTTGGGGGCACCCACTCAATCTTACTTGTGCAGCAGTCTCTAAAGTTTCTGTTTCACTGAAGGAGATAATGGGACGCTCTATATCTTGGGTCTCCAAAGCCAGTCAACCTAGCCATGGCAGAAGGGTGCTCATCTCAGGAAAGTTTGGTCAAACATAAAAGTCATCCAGAAGCAGCAATCTCTACAATGTATAACTGCAGTAGTGAAGAAATGAAACCTGTGTACTTGCCATAACAGTAGATGTGTAGGGCCAGACTCTTTGGTGCAGAGATAAACGACCCCCAGATGCCTCCAGAGGGGAACAGTCAGGCCTCCTTTCAGGAGCTCTGAGAAAGAATCTCTAAGGCCCTGGTTCTGCAGACCACCTCTGCATGAGGGTGACTTCTTCCATTCAAGTTCTCCCCTCTGCCCCTGGGGGAAGTTCCTCCGCATCAGTCCTAGAAAGGACCCAAGGATTTCTTAAACCACAACTTTCTACCACCTTGCTGTTTCCTACAGAAGGGCCTTTGAAGAGTAGAAAAATGTACTCCCACAGCAGACAAGGTCTTTCCCTCCTGTTCACATTTGGAAAGGGTGTCCTTAATCTTGGGGCCAAACAGAGAAGATCTGTCAAAGGGCACATCGACAAATGAAAACAATTTGAATGGTTCTGCAAAATCACATAAGTCCATCCAGGCATGTCTCCTGATGGTTATGCCTGAAGCATCCACTTGTGAAGTACATTCTGCCATATGGGAGATCAACTTCACGAGCTTATTTGAGATGGACTGGAAGGTGGCCAATTTTGAGAAGATTCTGTTTCCATCCTTGCACGACATGGTCCCAGAAAGAGATTTGGTATGCTCCATTGTATATCTTTAGAGTGTCTTAAGATGTGCTAAGTAATTCAGAGACTTGAGAGCAAAGGTCACTGAAGAATATACACACACTTCCCAAATCTGTCCAATGCCCAAGACTCTCTATTAAGAGGATGGACAGATGAACTCTGTTCTGGTAGTTCTTTCTTTGTGGCTGCAGCCTCAACCACGGCATCAGCTGGTACTCCCTAGCTGTAATGTGTGCTGTCTTTAGGGGGAGCTAAAATCCTGTTGAGTCTTTTCGGTATTGGGTCAACAGTGTCCAGCTCCTTCCATGCCTATTAAGGTCAATGAGCTCACTGGCTGGGCAGGTCACCCAAGTAGTAGATGGGCCAGACCCAAAAGCCTCCAGGAACACTGATTCCTCCTGGGAGGGGGTGTGGGAGGACCAACCACCTTTTTGCTTCTCCAAAGACAACAACATTGTCAGGTGGTGATGTGGAGGACAAAATCAGTGTCCTCTGTAAAAGATTCCTGGGAGGAATCCAAGTGACTCATCTTGCACATATCTTCCGAGGAACATCCACAATGGGATGTTCTGGGGAAGTGTCAGAAGAGACAATGTCCTGACAGACCAGCTGGAGACTCGTTTGAAATGGCTGTCCCAGTGGAAGGAATAGTCTAGGCTCAAAACAAAGAACAATATGAAGCAGGGTAGTCTGATCAAAAGGTGGCAAGGATGTCTCTTCTCTTCTCTAGCCAAGGAGAAAACCTCTCCACAACCTCAAATGCTGAATGCACAACCTCAAATGCTGAATGCATAGGGGACACAGAAGTCGACAGCTCTGAAGTCGGAATATCTCGGACCATTGGCTCCTGCAACCCCACCACCACTCCACCAGAGGTGGGATTCAGACCGAAGCTATCCAATGCAAAGACTCCAAGGGGAAGAGATGGCTATGAATGTTTCATAGACAACTTCAAGCCCTCAGATCTGGCACCAATGCTTCAGCTCCACGAGTTCTCTTGCTCCAAGGAACAATCAAAGTCGAAGAACAAATAGTCTTCTGATCCAAGTAGACATCCCCAGGGATCTCAGATCCGAAGGCTCTGAAACAGAGAGTTGGGATTGGAGAAGGAGATACTACAGGGGAAGTGGTCAGATGTCAGCTCACAAACCTGGTGGGGGTCAGAGCCATGAGAATCATAGGTTGGTACTAGGTCATCGGCCCAAAGGCCTATGCAAGCCTAGCCATAACAATTCCCTGGAAATTTCTTCCCACAATATTTACTTCTCTGGGCCCCTGTCTAGCAGGGCGACTGACATGATCCCTGGGGTGAATTTCTTATCTCCCATCCAATCATCAAGGTTCCTTTTGAAGAGGGCCAATGAGGCACTCTGCTTGACATGTATGGGCAGTCTATTCCAAAGTATGGGGAGTCTCTGGGTCAGGAACCTATCCCTCCAGCATGTTTTGTTCATTGTGATGATAAGGTTTAGATCCCTGGAGCGTGTGGCTCTGAGGGATTGGGATTTCTTTAAGTGGAGCATGTCCAACAGCTCAGGGTTTGACATGGCCTTGTATGTTAAGCAGAGATCGCCTCGGAGTAGACAATATGCCACAGAGTATAGCTGGAGTTTTTTTTAGATGGTCAGCATATGGCATCTGCTTTAGGCCTGTGATTCTTTTAGTGAGGTATTTCTGTGGCTTTTCCAGCTGTTGCAGATGTCTTGTGAGGTACATACCAAATGGGGCATTATACTCTATAATGGGTCTAATGAGGGATGAGTACAGTGGGACAATGACCTCTTTTTCTGGATGAAAAGTCCTTAGTGATGAGGTGTGCCACATAGAAGGATTTCCTGACTGTTGTGGCGATGTGGTTATCGAAAGTGAGACCACTGTCCACTTGTGTCCCCAAGTCTCTCATCACATTTTTGATGTTTAGTGTCCTGCCACCTACGTGGTAGTTCATGGGTACATGTTTTTTTCCAAAGGGGATAACTATACATTTCTTGGCATTAAGCTTGAGCCCATGGCTCTGGCACCAGGCATCTGTTTCTGTAAGGCCCTTTTGTAGAATATCCACATCATTTGGGGATTCTATAATGGCTCCCAGTTTGCAGTCATCTGCAAACTTTGTTAGCCAGAGTCCCTTGGTGTTGGCTTGTACTTCAGAGAAGTAGATGCCAAACAAGAGTGGTCCCAGGACTGAACCCTGAGGTACTCCACTTGTCACCTGTCTGGAGCTGGATTCGGAGTCTGCTACTTTTACAGTCTGGGTTCTGTCAGTAAGCCAGTTGACAACCCATCGAGTGACGTAGGGATTTATGCCCAGCTTAGTAAGTTTATCTATGATTCCAGAGTGGGGGATGGTGTTGAAGGCCTTGGTGAGGTCCAGATTGGCTGTGTGGACCGCCTTACCCTCGTTCACAGTTCTGGAGACTGATTCGAAGTCGTCAATCAGATTCAGGAGACAAGATTGGCCCTTCACAAACCCAAACTGGGTGGGGTCCAGTGTTTGAAGGTTGCCAATGTCTTAGTTTATAAGTTCCATGATAACGCATTCCATGCCCTTGCAGATCAGGCTTGTCAGAATGATGGGACAGTAGTTCCCGGGATCCAAGGCGGATCCTCCCTTGTGGAGAGGGATAACTGTAGCTGTGCGCTCAGTGGGCACGAAGCCTGAGGTGAGGCTATGATTAAAACAGGACATTTAGGTGGGGTGGCAGCTCATTTTGTAGTTCATGTAGGACACAGCCTGGGATGTCATCTGGTCCCATGGATGCTGTATTCTTAGCTTTGGAGAGTGCTGTTTCTACCTGTGTGGCTGTGATTATCGGAATTTTGCAATCTTTTGGTATTGAGATGGGCCCTTTAGGGGGTGAAGTTGGCACTAAATCGATCTGCCAGGATATTGGCAATATCCTTGGGATCAGTATATTTAATGCCATTCTGTTGTAGCTCAGAGCAGATCTGAGCATTGCCATTTAGATTCTTGACAACTATAGAATGCCTTGTGGTTGTCTTTGTAATCTTTGGCAATTTTATTTTCATAACTAGCTTTTGAGGATTTTATGTGAGATCTCAGTTTCTTATTGAGGCTGTTGAGGGAGTCTTTTTCATCCTGGGATTTTCCTCTTTTCTGCAACAGTTTCTTCCTTCTGTTGTATAGTTGGTTTATAGCAGGGGACCACCAGATTGGCTTCCTTTTTTGGAGAAGATCATCTTGGTTCTATTTGGGATGGCACGATTCATGCATGAGTGGATGTGCTCGTACAGTGCCTTAGTGTAGGATTCTGCAGTCGAACTTCCAGATCCCATCTGCGTGGGTGTTATGAAGTTTGTCACTTCTGACTTCAGTAGCATGAAGTTGGCTTTGGAGATGTTTTTTAAGGAGGTTTCCTTACTGGGGGGTGGAGGTGGGATGTGGATGTCAAGGGTGATTTGCTTATGGTCAGGCCTGACCAATGAGGGGGTGACCACTGGTGTGGAGCATCTGTCTCCCATGTTGGTAATGACCAGGTCTAGGATATTGGAGCCCCTGGTGGGACAATGGATTAACTGATCCAGGGCGTTGGAATTTAAAATTCCAAGAACCGTTGAGAAAAGGAGTTGGTACCAGAGTAGTTTTCCCAATTAGTGGCAGGGTAGTTGAACTCACCCAGTATTAGGGTGTTTGGTTGTATCGTAATATTTTCCAGTATGTTTAGGAAGGTGTAGTGAGAATCTTGGGGTATGGTGGGGGATCTGTAGCAAGCTACAATTTGGATTGCAGTCTTACCTAGTGTCAGTTGCACCTGGAGAACTTCAGATGCATTATGTTGGGCAACTAGCCTGGAGGTGTGAATATCCTTGGTGAATATGGACACTCCTCCACCTTTAGTGTTTCAGTCTTGGTTTTGTGGCCAAAAAGTGTGGTAAGAATTGTAGCCTGGTATTGCAAGGGTGCTCTCTGGAGCCTTGAACCCCCATCTGTACTCATGCTCTGAGAAACTTCCTCATCATCCTGTCCATATCTGCTAATGAAAGACTTCTGGAGGATCGAAGAGAATATAATGGAAGGTGGCATAGAGTGTCTTCGATGTGATCCTTCCAGGAAAGGAGAAGGAAGCCTAAATGGAATCGGATCTGATAGAAGTGGTGGAGATCAGATGCAAGAGAGGTTTTTGAGTGGCTGATTCAGATATCAATGGATCTGACTTCTTATGAACTTTTGCAGGGTGTTCCATTGAATGAGATGACATTAAAGCCTTAACGTGATAAGGAGACCTTTTTGGGACTCCTTTTCCTTGGGCAAAGGATCATGTTTACTTTTGTACAACTTTTTTGCATGGGTTTGAGCACCAGCAACTGACAGAGAAGAAGAAAGAGGCACAAGACCTTGTAAAACCAGTTTATTTCCCGATCTGTTAAAAACAATGGTGTTGAAACCAGAGCAGCTCGCACATTCCACATCAAAGTGTGCAGGACCCAGACAGTACAACACATCCCCTGTGGGCATCTGAGTTGGGAACCTTGTGCCAACAGGTTAAAACATTTTTTTAAACCCAGAAAATTTGTCAGACACGTCTGCGAAAAGACAGAAAGCAACAACGAACTTCACTAAAATAAAACAACTTTATAACTTTACATAGCAGCTTTTTTAAAGCTTTGTATTTTTTTTTTTTTTGAGAAGGAAAGAAAGAATGAAAGAATGAAAAACCTACTAACAATGGTAGGAGTACTCCAAAGAGTACAAGAAGTTACCAGCAATGGTAGAGAGAAAAAAAAACAACAAAAAAAAAAAACAGTAGTTTAAAGAGATCAGTAATTAACAACTAATTCACAGAGAATGGGAGGGAGGAAGAAAAACAGCAAAATATAACTCACGACCAAGAAAAAAATGGACAAAATCCAAAAACACTCGAGAGCAAAGGAATCTGCGTATAAAACCTAATTGTGTTAAACGAGATCTGAGGTATGTTAGGCAGGTGGGGCATTATGGATAAAGGGAGAAGTTTGAGAGCTCTACGATCCAATGATCTTGTAGAAGTGGCCGAGTCAGATCAGTAACATCAAAAACGAACCTCCTGCGCGAGAGCAATTGCACGGCTCGAAGCAAAGATTCAGAAAAACATCAAGTTAGCCAGAAAACTGTTGCTTTTGTATGGCTTTGATGCAAATATTGTCAAATCAGGAAACGCATGACGTTTTGTCATTCGTCAGAGTCACATGATACTTAGACCTGACGAATGACAAAATGTCACACGTTTCCTGATTTGACAATACTTGCATTAAAGCTGTACAAAAGCAACAGTTTGCTGGCTCACTTGATGTTTTTCCGAGTCAGATCCGAACCCATAAGGTGAGGAATGAACAAAAAGGACATCAGATCAAAGGGTATAGCTAAAACAATGGAAACATTCTAGACTACAGAGATGAAGGCAAAATAGATTTTATGCAACAGTGAAACCTCTTCCCAAGCTGACAGAAGTAGATGATTTTCAGATTTTAATTGCCTTCTGGGTTGGTATTTGGCAAGTAGAGTTGAGAGAGCAGGTCAGTCTGTAGGTCTGTAGATTATTTTGTGTGCTGTAGTTAGATGGGTGAATGAGAGATGGTGGGGGAGTTCCACCCACCCTAATTGTCTTAGTGAGTTACAGTGGTAGGGCAAGAATTTGGCCTTGGTGGCAGATTTGGCTATTCTGTTGTAACACGCATCAAATTTGGATTTTGTAGAATTTTGGATATTAGTGAGGAGAGGGGCACCATAAAAGAGAGAGGGTAACAAAAAGGTATTTGCAAGGGTTTGTCTAGTAGAGAGGCTAAAAAAGTGCTGGTGCCTGTAGAGCATAATGAGCTTTTGGTGCATTTTTTGATGTTATTGTTTAAGTGTAGGTTAAAGTTAAGGTTTTCATCTAAAACAATGCCTAGTAAATTAGTGTGTGGGAAAACTTCTATAGTGGTACTCTCTTGGGCTTGTATAGTGAAGAGCTTTTTTTATCTAGGGGAGTGGTTTTCTTAGGGGGCAAACATTACTAGTTTAGTTTGTTTTGGATTTAGGGCAAGAGGATTGTTAAGCATCCAAGATTCAGTAGAGTTGAAGGCATTCTGGGTGATTTGCTGGAGTTCAGAGCTGGAATTTGCAGTGCATATTATTGTAGAGTCATCAGCATACTGGATTACTGAGCATTGTGACAGAGTGGAGTGAAAGTTGTTAATAAAGATGTTAAATAAGAGAGGAACAAGTATGGAGCCTTGGGGTACCCCTGTGGAAGTACTGAGGAAGGGAGAGTAAGACTGTTGCAATTTGGTAGATTGCTGCCTATTGTAGAGACCTATTCAACCATTGTAGGGTAGGTAGAGAAATGTAGAGGGTGGATAGTTTAGAGAGAAGGATAACGTGGGAAATGGTATAGAAAGCTTTGGAGAAGTCTAGGAAAAGTGAAGCGATTATTTTACCAGAATCCTGTGTTCAGTTAACTGTATCAAGGAAAGATAGGAGGGCAGTAGTGGTGCTGTGTCCTGGTCTGAAACCATGCTAAGTGGGTGACAGAATTTGATTTTAAGCAGGTGGTTGAGGAGTTGGGCATGGATGCATTTTTCCAGTATTTTAAAGAGAGGGGTGAGAGAATTGCTATAGGTCAAAAGTTTGTGGTGTCTGTGTTGGTGCCGCCTTTGTGTAAAGGGGAGAATTAATGCTTTTTTCCCCCCAGATGTCTGGGAAAAGGGATTCTTTAATCGATCTGTTAAAGAGTATGCTGATGGGAAAAGCTATAGAGTTTGCAGCTAGCTGCAGGAAATATGGGGGTAGATTGTCAGGGACCAGAGTACAGGGTTTTAGCTTAAGTAAAAGATTTTTTTTATTGTGGTGGTCGGTATGGAGGAGAATTTTAGGTAAGAGTGGAGGGTAAGATTGTTTTCTAGGATGGTCATCAGCTGTCTTGGTGGTGGTGGTAACTGTAAGAAAGGTGGTGGTTAGGTTAGCTGTGGTGTCACTGAAGTAGGAATTGAAGAGGTTGGCAAGTTTGATAGGGGTTTTGTGTGGGTCAGGAGATGGGCTACTTTGAGAGCCTGGGTACATAATAGCTGTGGATGGAGCACCAGAATTTTTGGGATTATTTTTATGTTGGCTGTGAAGGTAGTGGGCTTTTTTTAATCACTGATTATTAGACGTTTTCCCTGGTTATGGAGTTGCTTGTAATGTAGTAGAGTTGAGGGATCTTTGTTTTTCTGCCATGATTTCCAGATTTTTATCCCTTGTGGACATCACTTCTTTGGTGGATTTTGAGAGCCAGCTTGCATGGTTATGTTTTATTTGTTTTTGGCAGGTGGGTGCTTGCCTATTTAGGATGTCTAGGACTGTTGAGTTAAAGAATTCAACAGCCTCATTAAGTGGTAGGAATTTGAGGGGTTCCCAAATTTACTTTAGCTAAGGTTTCATTAATATGGATGATTGAAACTTAGTCAAATTTCTGGTTGATTTGTACTGGTGTTGCCCTGGTTTCTGGTTGATTTGTATTGGTGGTGGCCTGGGGTTGGGTAGTTTTACGTAGGATATATACCGGTTGGTGGTCGCTTATGGTAGTAGGTAGTATGCTTGTAGTGATAACATTGTTAGGGTGGGGCACTAATATCCAGTCTATTGTGGAGCCCCAGTTGTTATTTTTGTGGAGCCCCAGTTGTTATTTTTGTGAAGTGTGGTGATGTCTTCAATAAGATGGGAGAAGTTGTAAAGGTTTATGTTTTTTGAGGGGTTGCTGTGGGCAATGTCTAACCAATCGATGTTTACATCACTTAGAATGATAGTTTATCTATATTTTGGGAAGTCCAGGTAAGTATGTTTTCTAACACTGGTAATGTTGTTTCCTGGCAGAATATACAGAACAATTATGCAAATGTTTTTATGGTTAAGTTTTAATATAGAGATTAGTACTTTGGCTGGGAGAAGTTGTGTGTGGGTTTTGAGTAGGGGATTAATGTATAATTGCTAGGGAAGAGTATTGCTACTCCTCTTCTCTTGTTGACCGATCGGCTCTCAGACATGAGAAGCCTGGAGGGAGAAATTTGATGTCTTTTACATATGATTTCAACTAGGTTTTGGTAGCTGCTATAATATCCGGGTTGTTCTGTGAAATCCACAGGAGTTCAGGTATCTTGATTCTAAGGCTTTGGAGATTTATGGCTGATAGCATGAAAGATTTGCAAGGTTTGCTGGGGCTGGGTTGTACATCACTGCACTGGGATATAATGCTTTGGCAAATTGTGTGCGTTATACTTATCAGTTTTTTTCCTAAAAATGGTATAGTTGTTGCTGCCAGTGTGATAATGGGGGGAGTCTTTGGAGAGGTAGAATGTTTAGTTTGGAGAGTACAGAGGAATTAGTTGTGAATAAGCTAGGGTGGATGTCCAAGTAACTTGATAAATGTTGTGTGTGGTGGTTGCACAGGTGGGTGTATGAGGTATGTTGGGTGTCTGGAAATGTTGTGATTATTGTTAGGACATAGTGTAAGTGAGAGAACTGATATCACAGTAATAGTAGTGATGGACATGATGGTGGTTGAGTGCAGTGTGAGAACAGAATAAATATGAGCAGGATAGCAATAGTTTATGTGATGGAGCACTATACGGCCCTATTTAAAATGGGTGGGCAGGTAGAGAAGTTAGGAAGTATGGTATGACTGGGGGAATAATTAGGGAGGTTATGGGATAGGTGGAAGACTGGTATGGGAGGGGGTCAGGCTAGGTACAAGATTAATATTATTGGGAGGGTGGGGAGCAGAGTGACTGTAGCGAGCAGAGTGGGCTCGGCCCCCACAGGGAGAAGAACTAAAACACTATCAGTTTAAGGTGAGTAACACACTTAAAATATCAGTATCTAAAAAAAGCTTAATCCAGGTAGCTCTTGAATACTTTAAATAATTACTACTGTAAGCACACAAACAGGGTTGTTTGCAGTAAGTTGTGATTAATATAGAGACTATGCTAAAAGTAAAAGCAAAAATTCACTAATTTAAATAGTAAATGCTTGGGGACTGTGTGTGTGTGTGTGTGTGTGTGTGTGTGTGTGTGTGTGTGTGTGTGTGTGTGTGTGTGTGTGTGTGTGTGTGTGAGGCTGACTCGAGGTATTTGCCCAATCAAGTGGCAAATGACTGGAACCCTTCACTGATGTTGTGCATACACCTTTTAAGCCTTAAAAACTTTACAAAAACTACGTTGTAATTCACCTATTACAACAGAAAAGCTGTAGGGTGTCAGGTTCTTGCTTCACGGAGGTTTTATTTAGTTAAGATAGCCAGCTTCAGTGGATAAAGTAGATATTGTTTTATGCAGTTAATCTCAGTGTTTGGGGGGGTATGCAGGAAAGAAACCTTTTTTTTCTCCCAAAATCTGCCTCCCATTAACACAGTTACTGTGCTTAGTGGTAATGTTCATCAAAGGGTCATAGTGACTAACAGACTAAGAACCCTAAAGGGCCCTTTTAAGCTTAGCGACACTACCCAAATGTAACGGGACAGGTTTGGATCCCATACGTTTTTTTTTTTTTTTTGTAGAGTATATATAACTTGGGAGTGAGTTATCCAGTATTTACAAGCTCCCTAGTTCTAACAGGGACATATGTACCACACCAGGGTTAATTTACTATTCCCCATCCACTAATCCAGGTTGTACTTAAGTGTATGAAAGAACTTTGCTTCACAAGAATGGGAAGCTTATTCCTGAGAAGTGGCAGTCTCAGAGACGCACATCTGTTTCTAACATGTCTTATTTATGTTGAGGTGAGGTTGAGGTCCCTAGATAGAGTGCTTCTGATGTAATTTGTTTCGTTAATGTATAACAGGTCCATTAAGGGTTGATCAAAAGATGCTCTGAAGGCCAGATATAGATCGGCCCATCAGTCTGAACTTGACAGAGTAGTAGGTTAAGGCTTTGAGGCAGTCTGCATGGTATATTTTGACTACGCCATGAATGTTTTTTGACAGGAATCTCTGTAGACACTCCAGTTGTTGCACATGCCTAGTCAAGTACATATCGAAGAGGGCATTGCACTCAATGATTGGGCTAATGAGGGCGGAGTACAATGGCGCAATGAATCTTTGGACTTGGATGCAATACCCTTGTCAATAAGCTGCACAAGAGTCATTTCCTTACTATTTATTTATTTATTTATTTGCAGTTGGTTTACCAGGATGGTCCATTGGGCCAATGAACCCATTTTCAATGGAGTCCTGGGGAGAAAAGCTCCAATAACAATCTAGGTTACAATAGTTTAAAGAATATATTTATAAAAGGGTTATAGTTTTGAGCAAGACATTTACAATTCAAACAGCAAACATTACAAATAATACACACTAGTGATGAGGATGAAGTTAAAACCAACTGGCAGTGGAACATTGCATATACAGCAGAGAGGCATTACTTTTTAGGAATATACAGTTCATAGTTACAGTCTGCTTCATTGTTTACAAATTGCACATAAGCAGTGACAGTCTGATGCATTTTTTACTACTAACATATAAGTACTGGAATATAAGCATATGGAGAGATGATAGAAGGAGAAGGTTTTTGATGAGAATTAGATTGAAAGAGAAGAGAGAGAGAAGGAATCTAAGATGAAGGAATGAAGTGAAAAAGGAGTTTGTTATCCTTGGAATGAGGGGAACAGGAGTTTGATACTACATTAGACACATGGTGGTCAAAGGCCATGTCACTGTCTACATGTTCCCAAACCCTAATGGGTCTACCCTTAGGGGGTGTATTACCAATGGAGAAATTTGCAGGGGGTTCCAAAAGACTATTATACACGTTTGGCATTGAGATGTAGACAGAGACACTTGACACCAGTTACTAGTCTGTGTCAGGTCTTCTTGAAGGGTATTTGTGTCGGGGAGGGGAGGGGGGTATCAAGAGTGCATCTAGTTTACAATAAGTTTATGAACTTAGTCAGCCAAAGGCTGCTGACATTAGCCTTAACTTCAGAGAAGATGACGACAAACAGGAGTAGCACC